>NC_071998.2:15479481-15799303 GCF_028885655.2 Pongo abelii | reverse complement strand
TCCTTCTCTCTAGTTTTTATGTGAAGATATTTCCTTTTCCAACATAGGCCTCAAAGTGCTCCGAATAAACACTTGCAGATTCTACAAAAGGAGTGTTTCAAAACTGTTCTATCAAAGGGAACGTTCAAGTCTGTGAGTTGAATGCACTCATCACACAGAAGTTTCTCAGAATGCTTCTGTCTAGTTTTTAGGTGAAGAGATTTCGTTTCCCAGCATAGACCTCAAAGCGCTCCAAATATCCACTTGCAGATTCTACGAAAAGAGTGTTTCAAAGCTGCTCTTTCAAAAGCAAGGTTCAAGTCTGTGTGTTGAATGCACTCATCAGAAAGAAGTTTCTGAGAATGCTTCTGTCTAGTTCTTACGTGAAGATATTTCCTTTTCCAGCTTAGGCCTCAAAGCGCTCCAAATAAACACTTGCAAATTCTACAAAAGGAGTGTTTCAAAAGAGTTCTATCAAAAGGAACGTTCAAGTCTGTGAGTTGAATGCACTTGTCATACAGAAGTTTCCTGGAATGCTTCTGTCTAGTTTTTATGTGAAGACATTTCCTTTTCCAGCATAGACCTCAAAGCGCTCCAAATATCCACTTGCAGATTCTACCAAAAGAGTGTTTCAAAACTGCTCTATCAAAAGCAAGCTTCAACGCTGTGAGGAGAATACACTCATCACAAAGAAGTTTCTGAGAATGCTTCTGTCTAGTTTTTATGTGAAGATATTTCCTTTTCCAGCATAGGCCTCAAAACGCTCCAAATATCCTCTTGCAGATTCTACAAAAAGAGTGTTTCAAAACTGTTCTATCAAAAGGAAGGTTCAACTCTGTGAGTTGAATGAATGCATCGTGAAGAACTTTCTGAGAATGCTTCTCTGTAGTTTTTAGGTGAAGATATTCCATATCCCAGCACAGGCCTCGAAGTGCTCCAAATAACCACTTGCAGATTTTACCAAAAGAGTGTTTCAAAACTGCTCTTTCTATAGGTAAGTTCAAGTCTGTGAGTTGAATGCACTCAACACAAAGAAGTTTCTGAGAATGCTTCTGTTCAGTTTTTATGTGAAGATATTTCCTTTTCCAGCATAGGCCTCAAACGGCTCCAAATATCCACTTGCAGATTCTACAAAAAGAGTGTTTCCAAACTTCTCTATCAATTGGTAGGTTCAACTCTGTGAGTTGAATGAACTCATCACAAAGAAGTTTCTGAGAATCCTTCTCTCTAGTTTTTATGTGAAGATATTTCCTTTTCCAACATAGGCCTCAAAGTGCTCTGAATAAACACTTGCAGATTCTACAAAAGGAGTGTTTCAAAACTGTTCTATCAAAGGGAACGTTCAAGTCTGTGAGTTGAATGCACTCATCACACAGAAGTTTCTCAGAATGCTTCTGTCTAGTTTTTAGGTGAAGAGATTTCATTTCCCAGCATAGGCCTCAAAGCGCTCCAAATATCCACTTGCAGATTCTACGAAAAGAGTGTTTCAAAACTGTTCTATCAAAAGGAAGGTTCAACTCTGTGAGTTGAATGAATGCATCGTGAAGAACTTTCTGAGAATGCTTCTCTGTAGTTTTTAGGTGAAGATATTCCATATCCCAGCACAGGCCTCGAAGTGCTCCAAATAACCACTTGCAGATTTTACCAAAAGAGTGTTTCAAAACTGCTCTTTCTATAGGTAAGTTCAAGTCTGTGAGTTGAATGCACTCAACACAAAGAAGTTTCTGAGAATGCTTCTGTTCAGTTTTTATGTGAAGATATTTCCTTTTCCAGCATAGGCCTCAAACGGCTCCAAATATCCACTTGCAGATTCTACAAAAAGAGTGTTTCCAAACTTCTCTATCAATTGGTAGGTTCAACTCTGTGAGTTGAATGAACTCATCACAAAGAAGTTTCTGAGAATCCTTCTCTCTAGTTTTTATGTGAAGATATTTCCTTTTCCAACGTAGGCCTCAAGGTGCTCCGAATAAACACTTGCAGATTCTACAAAAGGAGTGTTTCAAAACTGTTCTATCAAAGGGAACGTTCAAGTCTGTGAGTTGAATGCACTCATCACACAGAAGTTTCTCAGAATGCTTCTGTCTAGTTTTTAGGTGAAGAGATTTCATTTCCCAGCATAGGCCTCAAAGCGCTCCAAATATCCACTTGCAGATTCTACGAAAAGAGTGTTTCAAAGCTGCTCTTTCAAAAGCAAGGTTCAAGTCTGTGTGTTGAATGCACTCATCAGAAAGAAGTTTCTGAGAATGCTTCTGTCTAGTTCTTACGTGAAGATATTTCCTTTTCCAGCTTAGGCCTCAAAGCGCTCCAAATAAACACTTGCAAATTCCACAAAAGGAGTGTTTCAAAAGAGTTCTATCAAAAGGAACGTTCAAGTCTGTGAGTTGAATGCACTTATCATACAGAAGTTTCCTGGAATGCTTCTGTCTAGTTTTTATGTGAAGACATTTCCTTTTCCAGCCTAGGCCTCAAAGCGCTCCAAATATCCACTTGCAGATTCTACCAAAAGAGTGTTTCAAAACTGCTCTATCAAAAGTAAGCTTCAACGCTGTGAGGAGAATGCACTCATCACAAAGAAGTTTCTGAGAATGCTTCTGTCTAGTTTTTATGTGAAGATATTTCCTTTTCCAGCATAGGCCTCAAAACGCTCCAAATATCCTCTTGCAGATTCTACAAAAAGAGTGTTTCAAAACTGTTCTATCAAAAGGAAGGTTCAACTCTGTGAGTTGAATGAATGCATCGTGAAGAACTTTCTGAGAATGCTTCTCTGTAGTTTTTAGGTGAAGATATTCCATATCCCAGCACAGGCCTCGAAGTGCTCCAAATAACCACTTGCAGATTTTACCAAAAGAGTGTTTCAAAACTGCTCTTTCTATAGGTAAGTTCAAGTCTGTGAGTTGAATGCACTCAACACAAAGAAGTTTCTGAGAATGCTTCTGTTCAGTTTTTATGTGAAGATATTTCCTTTTGCAGCATAGGCCTCAAACGGCTCCAAATATCCTCTTGCAGATTCTACAAAAAGAGTGTTTCCAAACTTCTCTATCAATTGGTAGGTTCAACTCTGTGAGTTGAATGAACTCATCACAAAGAAGTTTCTGAGAATCCTTCTCTCTAGTTTTTATGTGAAGATATTTCCTTTTCCAACATAGGCCTCAAAGTGCTCCGAATAAACACTTGCAGATTCTACAAAAGGAGTGTTTCAAAACTGTTCTATCAAAGGGAACGTTCAAGTCTGTGAGTTGAATGCACTCATCACACAGAAGTTTCTCAGAATGCTTCTGTCTAGTTTTTAGGTGAAGAGATTTCGTTTCCCAGCATAGACCTCAAAGCGCTCCAAATATCCACTTGCAGATTCTACGAAAAGAGTGTTTCAAAGCTGCTCTTTCAAAAGCAAGGTTCAAGTCTGTGTGTTGAATGCACTCATCAGAAAGAAGTTTCTGAGAATGCTTCTGTCTAGTTCTTACGTGAAGATATTTCCTTTTCCAGCTTAGGCCTCAAAGCGCTCCAAATAAACACTTGCAAATTCTACAAAAGGAGTGTTTCAAAAGAGTTCTATCAAAAGGAACGTTCAAGTCTGTGAGTTGAATGCACTTGTCATACAGAAGTTTCCTGGAATGCTTCTGTCTAGTTTTTATGTGAAGACATTTCCTTTTCCAGCATAGACCTCAAAGCGCTCCAAATATCCACTTGCAGATTCTACCAAAAGAGTGTTTCAAAACTGCTCTATCAAAAGCAAGCTTCAACGCTGTGAGGAGAATACACTCATCACAAAGAAGTTTCTGAGAATGCTTCTGTCTAGTTTTTATGTGAAGATATTTCCTTTTCCAGCATAGGCCTCAAAACGCTCCAAATATCCTCTTGCAGATTCTACAAAAAGAGTGTTTCAAAACTGTTCTATCAAAAGGAAGGTTCAACTCTGTGAGTTGAATGAATGCATCGTGAAGAACTTTCTGAGAATGCTTCTCTGTAGTTTTTAGGTGAAGATATTCCATATCCCAGCACAGGCCCCGAAGTGCTCCAAATAACCACTTGCAGATTTTACCAAAAGAGTGTTTCAAAACTGCTCTTTCTATAGGTAAGTTCAAGTCTGTGAGTTGAATGCACTCAACACAAAGAAGTTTCTGAGAATGCTTCTGTTCAGTTTTTATGTGAAGATATTTCCTTTTCCAGCATAGGCCTCAAACGGCTCCAAATATCCACTTGCAGATTCTACAAAAAGAGTGTTTCCAAACTTCTCTATCAATTGGTAGGTTCAACTCTGTGAGTTGAATGAACTCATCACAAAGAAGTTTCTGAGAATCCTTCTCTCTAGTTTTTATGTGAAGATATTTCCTTTTCCAACATAGGCCTCAAAGTGCTCTGAATAAACACTTGCAGATTCTACAAAAGGAGTGTTTCAAAACTGTTCTATCAAAGGGAACGTTCAAGTCTGTGAGTTGAATGCACTCATCACACAGAAGTTTCTCAGAATGCTTCTGTCTAGTTTTTAGGTGAAGAGATTTCATTTCCCAGCATAGGCCTCAAAGCGCTCCAAATATCCACTTGCAGATTCTACGAAAAGAGTGTTTCAAAGCTGCTCTTTCAAAAGCAAGGTTCAAGTCTGTGTGTTGAATGCACTCATCAGAAAGAAGTTTCTGAGAATGCTTCTGTCTAGTTCTTACGTGAAGATATTTCCTTTTCCAGCTTAGGCCTCAAAGCGCTCCAAATAAACACTTGCAAATTCCACAAAAGGAGTGTTTCAAAAGAGTTCTATCAAAAGGAACGTTCAAGTCTGTGAGTTGAATGCACTTGTCATACAGAAGTTTCCTGGAATGCTTCTGTCTAGTTTTTATGTGAAGACATTTCCTTTTCCAGCATAGGCCTCAAAGCGCTCCAAATATCCACTTGCAGATTCTACCAAAAGAGTGTTTCAAAACTGCTCTATCAAAAGCAAGCTTCAACGCTGTGAGTAGAATGCACTCATCACAAAGAAGTTTCTGAGAATGCTTCTGTCTACTTTTTATGTGGAGATATTTCCTTTTCCAGCATAGGCCTCAAAACGCTCCAAATATCCTCTTGCAGATTCTACAAAAAGAGTGTTTCAAAACTGTTCTATCAAAAGGAAGGTTCAACTCTGTGAGTTGAATGAATGCATCGTGAAGAACTTTCTGAGAATGCTTCTCTGTAGTTTTTAGGTGAAGATATTCCATATCCCAGCACAGGCCTCGAAGTGCAGATTTTACCAAGAGAGTGTTTCAAAACTGCTCTTTCTATAGGTAAGTTCAAGTCTGTGAGTTGAATGCACTCAACACAAAGAAGTTTCTGAGAATGCTTCTGTTCAGTTTTTATGTGAAGATATTTCCTTTTCCAGCATAGGCCTCAAACGGCTCCAAATATCCACTTGCAGATTCTACAAAAAGAGTGTTTCCAAACTTCTCTATCAATTGGTAGGTTCAACTCTGTGAGTTGAATGAACTCATCACAAAGAAGTTTCTGAGAATCCTTCTCTCTAGTTTTTATGTGAAGATATTTCCTTTTCCAACATAGGCCTCAAGGTGCTCCGAATAAACACTTGCAGATTCTACAAAAGGAGTGTTTCAAAACTGTTCTATCAAAGGGAACGTTCAAGTCTGTGAGTTGAATGCACTCATCACACAGAAGTTTCTCAGAATGCTTCTGTCTAGTTTTTAGGTGAAGAGATTTCATTTCCCAGCATAGGCCTCAAAGCGCTCCAAATATCCACTTGCAGATTCTACGAAAAGAGTGTTTCAAAGCTGCTCTTTCAAAAGCAAGGTTCAAGTCTGTGTGTTGAATGCACTCATCAGAAAGAAGTTTCTGAGAATGCTTCTGTCTAGTTCTTACGTGAAGATATTTCCTTTTCCAGCTTAGGCCTCAAAGCGCTCCAAATAAACACTTGCAAATTCTACAAAAGGAGTGTTTCAAAAGAGTTCTATCAAAAGGAACGTTCAAGTCTGTGAGTTGAATGCACTTGTCATACAGAAGTTTCCTGGAATGCTTCTGTCTAGTTTTTATGTGAAGACATTTCCTTTTCCAGCATAGACCTCAAAGCGCTCCAAATATCCACTTGCAGATTCTACCAAAAGAGTGTTTCAAAACTGCTCTATCAAAAGCAAGCTTCAACGCTGTGAGGAGAATACACTCATCACAAAGAAGTTTCTGAGAATGCTTCTGTCTAGTTTTTATGTGAAGATATTTCCTTTTCCAGCATAGGCCTCAAAACGCTCCAAATATCCTCTTGCAGATTCTACAAAAAGAGTGTTTCAAAACTGTTCTATCAAAAGGAAGGTTCAACTCTGTGAGTTGAATGAATGCATCGTGAAGAACTTTCTGAGAATGCTTCTCTGTAGTTTTTAGGTGAAGATATTCCATATCCCAGCACAGGCCTCGAAGTGCTCCAAATAACCACTTGCAGATTTTACCAAAAGAGTGTTTCAAAACTGCTCTTTCTATAGGTAAGTTCAAGTCTGTGAGTTGAATGCACTCAACACAAAGAAGTTTCTGAGAATGCTTCTGTTCAGTTTTTATGTGAAGATATTTCCTTTTCCAGCATAGGCCTCAAACGGCTCCAAATATCCACTTGCAGATTCTACAAAAAGAGTGTTTCCAAACTTCTCTATCAATTGGTAGGTTCAACTCTGTGAGTTGAATGAACTCATCACAAAGAAGTTTCTGAGAATCCTTCTCTCTAGTTTTTATGTGAAGATATTTCCTTTTCCAACATAGGCCTCAAAGTGCTCTGAATAAACTCTTGCAGATTCTACAAAAGGAGTGTTTCAAAACTGTTCTATCAAAGGGAACGTTCAAGTCTGTGAGTTGAATGCACTCATCACACAGAAGTTTCTCAGAATGCTTCTGTCTAGTTTTTAGGTGAAGAGATTTCATTTCCCAGCATAGGCCTCAAAGCGCTCCAAATATCCACTTGCAGATTCTACGAAAAGAGTGTTTCAAAACTGTTCTATCAAAAGGAAGGTTCAACTCTGTGAGTTGAATGAATGCATCGTGAAGAACTTTCTGAGAATGCTTCTCTGTAGTTTTTAGGTGAAGATATTCCATATCCCAGCACAGGCCTCGAAGTGCTCCAAATAACCACTTGCAGATTTTACCAAAAGAGTGTTTCAAAACTGCTCTTTCTATAGGTAAGTTCAAGTCTGTGAGTTGAATGCACTCAACACAAAGAAGTTTCTGAGAATGCTTCTGTTCAGTTTTTATGTGAAGATATTTCCTTTTCCAGCATAGGCCTCAAACGGCTCCAAATATCCACTTGCAGATTCTACAAAAAGAGTGTTTCCAAACTTCTCTATCAATTGGTAGGTTCAACTCTGTGAGTTGAATGAACTCATCAC
Source organism: Pongo abelii (assembly GCF_028885655.2). Taxonomy (NCBI): domain Eukaryota; kingdom Metazoa; phylum Chordata; class Mammalia; order Primates; family Hominidae; genus Pongo; species Pongo abelii. Next base: position 15,791,984 of record NC_071998.2, on the reverse strand, counting down.
AAAGAAGTTTCTGAGAATCCTTCTCTCTAGTTTTTATGTGAAGATATTTCCTTTTCCAACGTAGGCCTCAAGGTGCTCCGAATAAACACTTGCAGATTCTACAAAAGGAGTGTTTCAAAACTGTTCTATCAAAGGGAACGTTCAAGTCTGTGAGTTGAATGCACTCATCACACAGAAGTTTCTCAGAATGCTTCTGTCTAGTTTTTAGGTGAAGAGATTTCATTTCCCAGCATAGGCCTCAAAGCGCTCCAAATATCCACTTGCAGATTCTACGAAAAGAGTGTTTCAAAGCTGCTCTTTCAAAAGCAAGGTTCAAGTCTGTGTGTTGAATGCACTCATCAGAAAGAAGTTTCTGAGAATGCTTCTGTCTAGTTCTTACGTGAAGATATTTCCTTTTCCAGCTTAGGCCTCAAAGCGCTCCAAATAAACACTTGCAAATTCCACAAAAGGAGTGTTTCAAAAGAGTTCTATCAAAAGGAACGTTCAAGTCTGTGAGTTGAATGCACTTATCATACAGAAGTTTCCTGGAATGCTTCTGTCTAGTTTTTATGTGAAGACATTTCCTTTTCCAGCCTAGGCCTCAAAGCGCTCCAAATATCCACTTGCAGATTCTACCAAAAGAGTGTTTCAAAACTGCTCTATCAAAAGTAAGCTTCAACGCTGTGAGGAGAATGCACTCATCACAAAGAAGTTTCTGAGAATGCTTCTGTCTAGTTTTTATGTGAAGATATTTCCTTTTCCAGCATAGGCCTCAAAACGCTCCAAATATCCTCTTGCAGATTCTACAAAAAGAGTGTTTCAAAACTGTTCTATCAAAAGGAAGGTTCAACTCTGTGAGTTGAATGAATGCATCGTGAAGAACTTTCTGAGAATGCTTCTCTGTAGTTTTTAGGTGAAGATATTCCATATCCCAGCACAGGCCTCGAAGTGCTCCAAATAACCACTTGCAGATTTTACCAAAAGAGTGTTTCAAAACTGCTCTTTCTATAGGTAAGTTCAAGTCTGTGAGTTGAATGCACTCAACACAAAGAAGTTTCTGAGAATGCTTCTGTTCAGTTTTTATGTGAAGATATTTCCTTTTGCAGCATAGGCCTCAAACGGCTCCAAATATCCTCTTGCAGATTCTACAAAAAGAGTGTTTCCAAACTTCTCTATCAATTGGTAGGTTCAACTCTGTGAGTTGAATGAACTCATCACAAAGAAGTTTCTGAGAATCCTTCTCTCTAGTTTTTATGTGAAGATATTTCCTTTTCCAACATAGGCCTCAAAGTGCTCCGAATAAACACTTGCAGATTCTACAAAAGGAGTGTTTCAAAACTGTTCTATCAAAGGGAACGTTCAAGTCTGTGAGTTGAATGCACTCATCACACAGAAGTTTCTCAGAATGCTTCTGTCTAGTTTTTAGGTGAAGAGATTTCGTTTCCCAGCATAGACCTCAAAGCGCTCCAAATATCCACTTGCAGATTCTACGAAAAGAGTGTTTCAAAGCTGCTCTTTCAAAAGCAAGGTTCAAGTCTGTGTGTTGAATGCACTCATCAGAAAGAAGTTTCTGAGAATGCTTCTGTCTAGTTCTTACGTGAAGATATTTCCTTTTCCAGCTTAGGCCTCAAAGCGCTCCAAATAAACACTTGCAAATTCTACAAAAGGAGTGTTTCAAAAGAGTTCTATCAAAAGGAACGTTCAAGTCTGTGAGTTGAATGCACTTGTCATACAGAAGTTTCCTGGAACGCTTCTGTCTAGTTTTTATGTGAAGACATTTCCTTTTCCAGCATAGACCTCAAAGCGCTCCAAATATCCACTTGCAGATTCTACCAAAAGAGTGTTTCAAAACTGCTCTATCAAAAGCAAGCTTCAACGCTGTGAGGAGAATACACTCATCACAAAGAAGTTTCTGAGAATGCTTCTGTCTAGTTTTTATGTGAAGATATTTCCTTTTCCAGCATAGGCCTCAAAACGCTCCAAATATCCTCTTGCAGATTCTACAAAAAGAGTGTTTCAAAACTGTTCTATCAAAAGGAAGGTTCAACTCTGTGAGTTGAATGAATGCATCGTGAAGAACTTTCTGAGAATGCTTCTCTGTAGTTTTTAGGTGAAGATATTCCATATCCCAGCACAGGCCTCGAAGTGCTCCAAATAACCACTTGCAGATTTTACCAAAAGAGTGTTTCAAAACTGCTCTTTCTATAGGTAAGTTCAAGTCTGTGAGTTGAATGCACTCAACACAAAGAAGTTTCTGAGAATGCTTCTGTTCAGTTTTTATGTGAAGATATTTCCTTTTCCAGCATAGGCCTCAAACGGCTCCAAATATCCACTTGCAGATTCTACAAAAAGAGTGTTTCCAAACTTCTCTATCAATTGGTAGGTTCAACTCTGTGAGTTGAATGAACTCATCACAAAGAAGTTTCTGAGAATCCTTCTCTCTAGTTTTTATGTGAAGATATTTCCTTTTCCAACATAGGCCTCAAAGTGCTCTGAATAAACACTTGCAGATTCTACAAAAGGAGTGTTTCAAAACTGTTCTATCAAAGGGAACGTTCAAGTCTGTGAGTTGAATGCACTCATCACACAGAAGTTTCTCAGAATGCTTCTGTCTAGTTTTTAGGTGAAGAGATTTCATTTCCCAGCATAGGCCTCAAAGCGCTCCAAATATCCACTTGCAGATTCTACGAAAAGAGTGTTTCAAAGCTGCTCTTTCAAAAGCAAGGTTCAAGTCTGTGTGTTGAATGCACTCATCAGAAAGAAGTTTCTGAGAATGCTTCTGTCTAGTTCTTACGTGAAGATATTTCCTTTTCCAGCTTAGGCCTCAAAGCGCTCCAAATAAACACTTGCAAATTCCACAAAAGGAGTGTTTCAAAAGAGTTCTATCAAAAGGAACGTTCAAGTCTGTGAGTTGAATGCACTTGTCATACAGAAGTTTCCTGGAATGCTTCTGTCTAGTTTTTATGTGAAGACATTTCCTTTTCCAGCATAGGCCTCAAAGCGCTCCAAATATCCACTTGCAGATTCTACCAAAAGAGTGTTTCAAAACTGCTCTATCAAAAGCAAGCTTCAACGCTGTGAGTAGAATGCACTCATCACAAAGAAGTTTCTGAGAATGCTTCTGTCTACTTTTTATGTGGAGATATTTCCTTTTCCAGCATAGGCCTCAAAACGCTCCAAATATCCTCTTGCAGATTCTACAAAAAGAGTGTTTCAAAACTGTTCTATCAAAAGGAAGGTTCAACTCTGTGAGTTGAATGAATGCATCGTGAAGAACTTTCTGAGAATGCTTCTCTGTAGTTTTTAGGTGAAGATATTCCATATCCCAGCACAGGCCTCGAAGTGCAGATTTTACCAAGAGAGTGTTTCAAAACTGCTCTTTCTATAGGTAAGTTCAAGTCTGTGAGTTGAATGCACTCAACACAAAGAAGTTTCTGAGAATGCTTCTGTTCAGTTTTTATGTGAAGATATTTCCTTTTCCAGCATAGGCCTCAAACGGCTCCAAATATCCACTTGCAGATTCTACAAAAAGAGTGTTTCCAAACTTCTCTATCAATTGGTAGGTTCAACTCTGTGAGTTGAATGAACTCATCACAAAGAAGTTTCTGAGAATCCTTCTCTCTAGTTTTTATGTGAAGATATTTCCTTTTCCAACATAGGCCTCAAGGTGCTCCGAATAAACACTTGCAGATTCTACAAAAGGAGTGTTTCAAAACTGTTCTATCAAAGGGAACGTTCAAGTCTGTGAGTTGAATGCACTCATCACACAGAAGTTTCTCAGAATGCTTCTGTCTAGTTTTTAGGTGAAGAGATTTCATTTCCCAGCATAGGCCTCAAAGCGCTCCAAATATCCACTTGCAGATTCTACGAAAAGAGTGTTTCAAAGCTGCTCTTTCAAAAGCAAGGTTCAAGTCTGTGTGTTGAATGCACTCATCAGAAAGAAGTTTCTGAGAATGCTTCTGTCTAGTTCTTACGTGAAGATATTTCCTTTTCCAGCTTAGGCCTCAAAGCGCTCCCAATAAACACTTGCAAATTCTACAAAAGGAGTGTTTCAAAAGAGTTCTATCAAAAGGAACGTTCAAGTCTGTGAGTTGAATGCACTTATCATACAGAAGTTTCCTGGAATGCTTCTGTCTAGTTTTTATGTGAAGACATTTCCTTTTCCAGCCTAGGCCTCAAAGCGCTCCAAATATCCACTTGCAGATTCTACCAAAAGAGTGTTTCAAAACTGCTCTATCAAAAGTAAGCTTCAACGCTGTGAGGAGAATGCACTCATCACAAAGAAGTTTCTGAGAATGCTTCTGTCTAGTTTTTATGTGAAGATATTTCCTTTTCCAGCATAGGCCTCAAAACACTCCAAATATCCTCTTGCAGATTCTACAAAAAGAGTGTTTCAAAACTGTTCTATCAAAAGGAAGGTTCAACTCTGTGAGTTGAATGAATGCATCGTGAAGAACTTTCTGAGAATGCTTCTCTGTAGTTTTTAGGTGAAGATATTCCATATCCCAGCACAGGCCTCGAAGTGCTCCAAATAACCACTTGCAGATTTTACCAAAAGAGTGTTTCAAAACTGCTCTTTCTATAGGTAAGTTCAAGTCTGTGAGTTGAATGCACTCAACACAAAGAAGTTTCTGAGAATGCTTCTGTTCAGTTTTTATGTGAAGATATTTCCTTTTCCAGCATAGGCCTCAAACGGCTCCATATATCCACTTGCAGATTCTACAAAAAGAGTGTTTCCAAACTTCTCTATCAATTGGTAGGTTCAACTCTGTGAGTTGAATGAACTCATCACAAAGAAGTTTCTGAGAATCCTTCTCTCTAGTTTTTATGTGAAGATATTTCCTTTTCCAACATAGGCCTCAAGGTGCTCCGAATAAACACTTGCAGATTCTACAAAAGGAGTGTTTCAAAACTGTTCTATCAAAGGGAACGTTCAAGTCTGTGAGTTGAATGCACTCATCACACAGAAGTTTCTCAGAATGCTTCTGTCTAGTTTTTAGGTGAAGAGATTTCATTTCCCAGCATAGACCTCAAAGCGCTCCAAATATCCACTTGCAGATTCTACGAAAAGAGTGTTTCAAAGCTGCTCTTTCAAAAGCAAGGTTCAAGTCTGTGTGTTGAATGCACTCATCAGAAAGAAGTTTCTGAGAATGCTTCTGTCTAGTTCTTACGTGAAGATATTTCCTTTTCCAGCTTAGGCCTCAAAGCGCTCCAAATAAACACTTGCAAATTCTACAAAAGGAGTGTTTCAAAAGAGTTCTATCAAAAGGAACGTTCAAGTCTGTGAGTTGAATGCACTTGTCATACAGAAGTTTCCTGGAATGCTTCTGTCTAGTTTTTATGTGAAGACATTTCCTTTTCCAGCATAGACCTCAAAGCGCTCCAAATATCCACTTGCAGATTCTACCAAAAGAGTGTTTCAAAACTGCTCTATCAAAAGCAAGCTTCAACGCTGTGAGGAGAATGCACTCATCACAAAGAAGTTTCTGAGAATGCTTCTGTCTAGTTTTTATGTGGAGATATTTCCTTTTCCAGCATAGGCCTCAAAACGCTCCAAATATCCTCTTGCAGATTCTACAAAAAGAGGGTTTCAAAACTGTTCTATCAAAAGGAAGGTTCAACTCTGTGAGTTGAATGAATGCATCCTGAAGAACTTTCTGAGAATGCTTCTCTGTAGTTTTTAGGTGAAGATATTCCATATCCCAGCACAGGCCTCGAAGTGCTCCAAATAACCACTTGCAGATTTTACCAAAAGAGTGTTTCAAAACTGCTCTTTCTATAGGTAAGTTCAAGTCTGTGAGTTGAATGCACTCAACACAAAGAAGTTTCTGAGAATGCTTCTGTTCAGTTTTTATGTGAAGATATTTCCTTTTCCAGCATAGGCCTCAAACGGCTCCAAATATCCACTTGCAGATTCTACAAAAAGAGTGTTTCCAAACTTCTCTATCATTTGGTAGGTTCAACTCTGTGAGTTGAATGAACTCATCACAAAGAAGTTTCTGAGAATCCTTCTCTCTAGTTTTTATGTGAAGATATTTCCTTTTCCAACATAGGCCTCAAGGTGCTCCGAATAAACACTTGCAGATTCTACAAAAGGAGTGTTTCAAAACTGTTCTATCAAAGGGAACGTTCAAGTCTGTGAGTTGAATGCACTCATCACACAGAAGTTTCTGAGAATGCTTCTGTCTAGTTTTTAGGTGAAGAGATTTCATTTCCCAGCATAGGCCTCAAAGCGCTCCAAATATCCACTTGCAGATTCTACGAAAAGAGTGTTTCAAAGCTGCTCTTTCAAAAGCAAGGTTCAAGTCTGTGTGTTGAATGCACTCATCAGAAAGAAGTTTCTGAGAATGCTTCTGTCTAGTTCTTACGTGAAGATATTTCCTTTTCCAGCTTAGGCCTCAAAGCGCTCCAAATAAACACTTGCAAATTCTACAAAAGGAGTGTTTCAAAAGAGCTCTATCAAAAGGAACGTTCAAGTCTGTGAGTTGAATGCACTTATCATACAGAAGTTTCATGGAATGCTTCTGTCTAGTTTTTATGTGAAGACATTTCCTTTTCCAGCCTAGGCCTCAAAGCGCTCCAAATATCCACTTGCAGATTCTACCAAAAGAGTGTTTCAAAACTGCTCTATCAAAAGTAAGCTTCACCGCTGTGAGTAGAATGCACTCATCACAAAGAAGTTTCTGAGAATGCTTCTGTCTAGTTTTTATGTGAAGATATTTCCTTTTCCAGCATAGGCCTCAAAACGCTCCAAATATCCTCTTGCAGATTCTACAAAAAGAGTGTTTCAAAACTGTTCTATCAAAAGGAAGGTTCGACTCAGTGAGTTGAATGAATGCATCGTGAAGAACTTTCTGAGAATGCTTCTCTGTAGTTTTTAGCTGAAGATATTCCATATCCCAGCACAGGCCTCGAAGTGCTCCAAATAACCACTTGCAGATTTTACCAAAAGAGTGTTTCAAAACTGCTCTTTCTATAGGTAAGTTCAAGTCTGTGAGTTGAATGCACTCAACACAAAGAAGTTTCTGAGAATGCTTCTGTTCAGTTTTTATGTGAAGATATTTCCTTTTCCAGCATAGGCCTCAAATGGCTCCAAATATCCACTTGCAGATTCTACAAAAAGAGTGTTTCCAAACTTCTCTATCAATTGGTAGGTTCAATTCTGTGAGTTGAATGAACTCATCACAAAGAAGTTTCTGAGAATCCTTCTCTCTAGTTTTTATGTGAAGATATTTCCTTTTCCAACGTAGGCCTCAAGGTGCTCCGAATAAACACTTGCAGATTCTACAAAAGGAGTGTTTCAAAACTGTTCTATCAAAGGGAACGTTCAAGTCTGTGAGTTGAATGCACTCATCACACAGAAGTTTCTCAGAATGCTTCTGTCTAGTTTTTAGGTGAAGAGATTTCATTTCCCAGCATATGCCTCAAAGCGCTCCAAATATCCACTTGCAGATTCTACGAAAAGAGTGTTTCAAAGCTGCTCTTTCAAAAGCAAGGTTCAAGTCTGTGTGTTGAATGCACTCATCAGAAAGAAGTTTCTGAGAATGCTTCTGTCTAGTTCTTACGTGAAGATATTTCCTTTTCCAGCTTAGGCCTCAAAGCGCTCCAAATAAACACTTGCAAATTCTACAAAAGGAGTGTTTCAAAAGAGTTCTATCAAAAGGAACGTTCAAGTCTGTGAGTTGAATGAACTTGTCATACAGAAGTTTCCTGGAATGCTTCTGTCTAGTTTTTATGTGAAGACATTTCCTTTTCCAGCATAGACCTCAAAGCGCTCCAAATATCCACTTGCAGATTCTACCAAAAGAGTGTTTCAAAACTGCTCTATCAAAAGCAAGCTTCAACGCTGTGAGTAGAAGGCACTCATCACAAAGAAGTTTCTGAGAATGCTTCTGTCTTGTTTTTATGTGGAGATATTTCCTTTTCCAGCATAGGCCTCAAAACGCTCCAAATATCCTCTTGCAGATTCTACAAAAAGAGGGTTTCAAAACTGTTCTATCAAAAGGAAGGTTCAACTCTGTGAGTTGAATGAATGCATCGTGAAGAACTTTCTGAGAATGCTTCTCTGTAGTTTTTAGGTGAAGATATTCCATATCCCAGCACAGGCCTCGAAGTGCTCCAAATAACCACTTGCAGATTTTACCAAAAGAGTGTTTCAAAACTGCTCTTTCTATAGGTAAGTTCAAGTCTGTGAGTTGAATGCACTCAACACAAAGAAGTTTCTGAGAATGCTTCTGTTCAGTTTTTATGTGAAGATATTTCCTTTTCCAGCATAGGCCTCAAACGGCTCCAAATATCCACTTGCAGATTCTACAAAAAGAGTGTTTCCAAACTTCTCTATCAATTGGTAGGTTCAACTCTGTGAGTTGAATGAACTCATCACAAAGAAGTTTCTGAGAATCCTTCTCTCTAGTTTTTATGTGAAGATATTTCCTTTTCCAACATAGGCCTCAAGGTGCTCCGAATAAACACTTGCAGATTCTACAAAAGGAGTGTTTCAAAACTGTTCTATCAAAGGGAACGTTCAAGTCTGTGAGTTGAATGCACTCATCACACAGAAGTTTCTCAGAATGCTTCTGTCTAGTTTTTAGGTGAAGAGATTTCATTTCCCAGCATAGACCTCAAAGCGCTCCAAATATCCACTTGCAGATTCTACGAAAAGAGTGTTTCAAAGCTGCTCTTTCAAAAGCAAGGTTCAAGTCTGTGTGTTGAATGCACTCATCAGAAAGAAGTTTCTGAGAATGCTTCTGTCTAGTTCTTACGTGAAGATATTTCCTTTTGCAGCTTAGGCCTCAAAGCGCTCCAAATAAACACTTGCAAATTCTACAAAAGGAGTGTTTCAAAAGAGTTCTATCAAAAGGAACGTTCAAGTCTGTGAGTTGAATGCACTTGTCATACAGAAGTTTCCTGGAATGCTTCTGTCTAGTTTTTATGTGAAGACATTTCCTTTTCCAGCATAGACCTCAAAGCGCTCCAAATATCCACTTGCAGATTCTACCAAAAGAGTGTTTCAAAACTGCTCTATCAAAAGCAAGCTTCAACGCTGTGAGGAGAATGCACTCATCACAAAGAAGTTTCTGAGAATGCTTCTGTCTAGTTTTTATGTGGAGATATTTCCTTTTCCAGCATAGGCCTCAAAACGCTCCAAATATCCTCTTGCAGATTCTACAAAAAGAGGGTTTCAAAACTGTTCTATCAAAAGGAAGGTTCAACTCTGTGAGTTGAATGAATGCATCATGAAGAACTTTCTGAGAATGCTTCTCTGTAGTTTTTAGGTGAAGATATTCCATATCCCAGCACAGGCCTCGAAGTGCTCCAAATAACCACTTGCAGATTTTACCAAGAGAGTGTTTCAAAACTGCTCTTTCTATAGGTAAGTTCAAGTCTGTGAGTTGAATGCACTCAACACAAAGAAGTTTCTGAGAATGCTTCTGTTCAGTTTTTATGTGAAGATATTTCCTTTTCCAGCATAGGCCTCAAACGGCTCCAAATATACACTTGCAGATTCTACAAAAAGAGTGTTTCCAAACTTCTTTATCAATTGGTAGGTTCAACTCTGTGAGTTGAATGTACTCATCACAAAGAAGTTTCTGAGAATCCTTCTCTCTAGTTTTTATGTGAAGATATTTCCTTTTCCAACATAGGCCTCAAAGTGCTCCGAATAAACACTTGCAGATTCTACAAAAGGAGTGTTTCAAAACTGTTCTATCAAAGGGAACGTTCAAGTCTGTGAGTTGAATGCACTCATCACACAGAAGTTTCTCAGAATGCTTCTGTCTAGTTTTTAGGTGAAGAGATTTCATTTCCCAGCATAGGCCTCAAAGCGCTCCAAATATCCACTTGCAGATTCTAGGAAAAGAGTGTTTCAAAGCTGCTCTTTCAAAAGCAAGGTTCAAGTCTGTGTGTTGAATGCACTCATCAGAAAGAAGTTTCTGAGAATGCTTCTGTCTAGTTCTTACGTGAAGATATTTCCTTTTCTAGCTTAGGCCTCAAAGCGCTCCAAATAAACACTTGCAAATTCCACAAAAGGAGTGTTTCAAAAGAGTTCTATCAAAAGGAACGTTCAAGTCTGTGAGTTGAATGCACTTGTCATACAGAAGTTTCCTGGAATGCTTCTGTCTAGTTTTTATGTGAAGACATTTCCTTTTCCAGCATAGGCCTCAAAGCGCTCCAAATATCCACTTGCAGATTCTACCAAAAGAGTGTTTCAAAACTGCTCTATCAAAAGTAAGCTTCAACGCTGTGAGTAGAATGCACTCATCACAAAGAAGTTTCTGAGAATGCTTCTGTCTAGTTTTTATGTGGAGATATTTCCTTTTCCAGCATAGGCCTCAAAACGCTCCAAATATCCTCTTGCAGATTCTACAAAAAGAGTGTTTCAAAACTGTTCTATCAAAAGGAAGGTTCAACTCTGTGAGTTGAATGAATGCATCGTGAAGAATTTCTGAGAATGCTTCTCTGTAGTTTTTAGGTGAAGATATTCCATATCCCAGCACAGGCCTCGAAGTGCTCCAAATAACCACTTGCAGATTTTACCAAAAGAGTGTTTCAAAACTGCTCTTTCTATAGGTAAGTTCAAGTCTGTGAGTTGAATGCACTCAACACGAAGAAGTTTCTGAGAATGCTTCTGTTCAGTTTTTATGTGAAGATATTTCCTTTTCCAGCATAGGCCTCAAACGGCTCCAAATATCCACTTGCAGATTCCACAAAAAGAGTGTTTCCAAACTTCTCTCTCAATTGGTAGGTTCAACTCTGTGAGTTGAATGAACTCATCACAAAGAAGTTTCTGAGAATCCTTCTCTCTAGTTTTTATGTGAAGATATTTCCTTTTCCAACATAGGCCTCAAGGTGCTCCGAATAAACACTTGCAGATTCTACAAAAGGAGTGTTTCAAAACTGTTCTATCAAAGGGAACGTTCAAGTCTGTGAGTTGAATGCACTCATCACACAGAAGTTTCTCAGAATGCTTCTGTCTAGTTTTTAGGCGAAGAGATTTCATTTCCCAGCATAGACCTCAAAGCGCTCCAAATATCCACTTGCAGATTCTACGAAAAGAGTGTTTCAAAGCTGCTCTTTCAAAAGCAAGGTTCAAGTCTGTGTGTTGAATGCACTCATCAGAAAGAAGTTTCTGAGAATGCTTCTGTCTAGTTCTTACGTGAAGATATTTCCTTTTCCAGCTTAGGCCTCAAAGCGCTCCAAATAAACACTTGCAAATTCTACAAAAGGAGTGTTTCAAAAGAGTTCTATCAAAAGGAACGTTCAAGTCTGTGAGTTGAATGCACTTATCATACAGAAGTTTCCTGGAATGCTTCCGTCTAGTTTTTATGTGAAGACATTTCCTTTTCCAGCCTAGGCCTCAAAGCGCTCCAAATATCCACTTGCAGATTCTACCAAAAGAGTGTTTCAAAACTGCTCTATCAAAAGTAAGCTTCAACGCTGTGAGGAGAATGCACTCATCACAAAGAAGTTTCTGAGAATGCTTCTGTCTAGTTTTTATGTGAAGATATTTCCTTTTCCAGCATAGGCCTCAAAACACTCCAAATATCCTCTTGCAGATTCTACAAAAAGAGTGTTTCAAAACTGTTCTATCAAAAGGAAGGTTCAACTCTGTGAGTTGAATGAATGCATCGTGAAGAACTTTCTGAGAATGCTTCTCTGTAGTTTTTAGGTGAAGATATTCCATATCCCAGCACAGGCCTCGAAGTGCTCCAAATAACCACTTGCAGATTTTACCAAAAGAGTGTTTCAAAACTGCTCTTTCTATAGGTAAGTTCAAGTCTGTGAGTTGAATGCACTCAACACAAAGAAGTTTCTGAGAATGCTTCTGTTCAGTTTTTATGTGAAGATATTTCCTTTTCCAGCATAGGCCTCAAACGGCTCCAAATATCCACTTGCAGATTCTACAAAAAGAGTGTTTCCAAACTTCTCTATCAATTGGTAGGTTCAACTCTGTGAGTTGAATGAACTCATCACAAAGAAGTTTCTGAGAATCCTTCTCTCTAGTTTTTATGTGAAGATATTTCCTTTTCCAACATAGGCCTCAAGGTGCTCCGAATAAACACTTGCAGATTCTACAAAAGGAGTGTTTCAAAACTGTTCTATCAAAGGGAACGTTCAAGTCTGTGAGTTGAATGCACTCATCACACAGAAGTTTCTCAGAATGCTTCTGTCTAGTTTTTAGGTGAAGAGATTTCATTTCCCAGCATAGACCTCAAAGCGCTCCAAATATCCACTTGCAGATTCTACGAAAAGAGTGTTTCAAAGCTGCTCTTTCAAAAGCAAGGTTCAAGTCTGTGTGTTGAATGCACTCATCAGAAAGAAGTTTCTGAGAATGCTTCTGTCTAGTTCTTACGTGAAGATATTTCCTTTTCCAGCTTAGGCCTCAAAGCGCTCCAAATAAACACTTGCAAATTCTACAAAAGGAGTGTTTCAAAAGAGTTCTATCAAAAGGAACGTTCAAGTCTGTGAGTTGAATGCACTTGTCATACAGAAGTTTCCTGGAATGCTTCTGTCTAGTTTTTATGTGAAGACATTTCCTTTTCCAGCATAGACCTCAAAGCGCTCCAAATATCCACTTGCAGATTCTACCAAAAGAGTGTTTCAAAACTGCTCTATCAAAAGCAAGCTTCAACGCTGTGAGGAGAATGCACTCATCACAAAGAAGTTTCTGAGAATGCTTCTGTCTAGTTTTTATGTGGAGATATTTCCTTTTCCAGCATAGGCCTCAAAACGCTCCAAATATCCTCTTGCAGATTCTACAAAAAGAGGGTTTCAAAACTGTTCTATCAAAAGGAAGGTTCAACTCTGTGAGTTGAATGAATGCATCGTGAAGAACTTTCTGAGAATGCTTCTCTGTAGTTTTTAGGTGAAGATATTCCATATCCCAGCACAGGCCTCGAAGTGCTCCAAATAACCACTTGCAGATTTTACCAAAAGAGTGTTTCAAAACTGCTCTTTCTATAGGTAAGTTCAAGTCTGTGAGTTGAATGCACTGAACACAAAGAAGTTTCTGAGAATGCTTCTGTTCAGTTTTTATGTGAAGATATTTCCTTTTCCAGCATAGGCCTCAAACGGCTCCAAATATCCACTTGCAGATTCTACAAAAAGAGTGTTTCCAAACTTCTCTATCAATTGGTAGGTTCAACTCTGTGAGTTGAATGAACTCATCACAAAGAAGTTTCTGAGAATCCTTCTCTCTAGTTTTTATGTGAAGATATTTCCTTTTCCAACATAGGCCTCAAGGTGCTCCGAATAAACACTTGCAGATTCTACAAAAGGAGTGTTTCAAAACTGTTCTATCAAAGGGAACGTTGAAGTCTGTGAGTTGAATGCACTCATCACACAGAAGTTTCTCAGAATGCTTCTGTCTAGTTTTTAGGTGAAGAGATTTCATTTCCCAGCATAGGCCTCAAAGCGCTCCAAATATCCACTTGCAGATTCTACGAAAAGAGTGTTTCAAAGCTGCTCTTTCAAAAGCAAGGTTCAAGTCTGTGTGTTGAATGCACTCATCAGAAAGAAGTTTCTGAGAATGCTTCTGTCTAGTTCTTACGTGAAGATATTTCCTTTTCCAGCTTAGGCCTCAAAGCGCTCCAAATAAACACTTGCAAATTCTACAAAAGGAGTGTTTCAAAAGAGTTCTATCAAAAGGAACGTTCAAGTCTGTGAGTTGAATGCACTTATCATACAGAAGTTTCCTGTAATGCTTCTGTCTAGTTTTTATGTGAAGACATTTCCTTTTCCAGCCTAGGCCTCAAAGCGCTCCAAATATCCACTTTCAGATTCTACCAAAAGAGTGTTTCAAAACTGCTCTATCAAAAGTAAGCTTCAACGCTGTGAGGAGAATGCACTCATCACAAAGAAGTTTCTGAGAATGCTTCTGTCTAGTTTTTATGTGAAGATATTTCCTTTTCCAGCATAGGCCTCAAAACACTCCAAATATCCTCTTGCAGATTCTACAAAAAGAGTGTTTCAAAACTGTTCTATCAAAAGGAAGGTTCAACTCTGTGAGTTGAATGAATGCATCGTGAAGAACTTTCTGAGAATGCTTCTCTGTAGCTTTTAGGTGAAGATATTCCATATCCCAGCACAGGCCTCGAAGTGCTCCAAATAACCACTTGCAGATTTTACCAAAAGAGTGTTTCAAAACTGCTCTTTCTATAGGTAAGTTCAAGTCTGTGAGTTGAATGCACTCAACACAAAGAAGTTTCTGAGAATGCTTCTGTTCAGTTTTTATGTGAAGATATTTCCTTTTCCAGCATAGGCCTCAAACGGCTCCAAATATCCACTTGCAGATTCTACAAAAAGAGTGTTTCCAAACTTCTCTATCAATTGGTAGGTTCAACTCTGTGAGTTGAATGAACTCATCACAAAGAAGTTTCTGAGAATCCTTCTCTCTAGTTTTTATGTGAAGATATTTCCTTTTCCAACATAGGCCTCAAGGTGCTCCGAATAAACACTTGCAGATTCTACAAAAGGAGTGTTTCAAAACTGTTCTATCAAAGGGAACGTTCAAGTCTGTGAGTTGAATGCACTCATCACACAGAAGTTTCTCAGAATGCTTCTGTCTAGTTTTTAGGTGAAGAGATTTCATTTCCCAGCATAGGCCTCAAAGCGCTCCAAATATCCACTTGCAGATTCTACGAAAAGAGTGTTTCAAAGCTGCTCTTTCAAAAGCAAGGTTCAAGTCTGTGTGTTGAATGCACTCATCAGAAAGAAGTTTCTGAGGATGCTTCTGTCTAGTTCTTACGTGAAGATATTTCCTTTTCCAGCTTAGGCCACAAAGCGCTCCAAATAAACACTTGCAAATTCTACAAAAGGAGTGTTTCAAAAGAGTTCTATCAAAAGGAACGTTCAAGTCTGTGAGTTGAATGCACTTATCATACAGAAGTTTCCTGGAATGCTTCTGTCTAGTTTTTATGTGAAGACATTTCCTTTTCCAGCCTAGGCCTCAAAGCGCTCCGAATATCCACTTGCAGATTCTACCAAAAGAGTGTTTCAAAACTGCTCTATCAAAAGTAAGATTCAACGCTGTGAGTAGAATGCACTCATCACAAAGAAGTTTCTGAGAATGCTTCTGTGTAGTTTTTATGTGAAGATATTTCCTTTTCCAGCATAGGCCTCAAAACGCTCCAAATATCCTCTTGCAGATTCTACAAAAAGAGTGTTTCAACACTGTTCTATCAAAAGGAAGGTTCAACTCTGTGAGTTGAATGAATGCATCGTGAAGAACTTTCTGAGAATGCTTCTCTGTAGTTTTTAGGTGAAGATATTCCATATCCCAGCACAGGCCTCGAAGTGCTCCAAATAACCACTTGCAGATTTTACCAAAAGAGTGTTTCAAAACTGCTCTTTCTATAGGTAAGTTCAAGTCTGTGAGTTGAATGCACTCAACACAAAGAAGTTTCTGAGAATGCTTCTATTCAGTTTTTATGTGAAGATATTTCCTTTTCCAGCATAGGCCTCAAACGGCTCCAAATATCCACTTGCAGATTCTACAAAAAGAGTGTTTCCAAACTTCTCTATCAATTGGTAGGTTCAACTCTGTGAGTTGAATGAACTCATCACAAAGAAGTTTCTGAGAATCCTTCTCTCTAGTTTTTATGTGAAGATATTTCCTTTTCCAACATAGGCCTCAAGGTGCTCCGAATAAACACTTGCAGATTCTACAAAAGGAGTGTTTCAAAACTGTTCTATCAAAGGGAACGTTGAAGTCTGTGAGTTGAATGCACTCATCACACAGAAGTTTCTCAGAATGCTTCTGTCTAGTTTTTAGGTGAAGAGATTTCATTTCCCAGCATAGGCCTCAAAGCGCTCCAAATATCCACTTGCAGATTCTACGAAAAGAGTGTTTCAAAGCTGCTCTTTCAAAAGCAAGGTTCAAGTCTGTGTGTTGAATGCACTCATCAGAAAGAAGTTTCTGAGAATGCTTCTGTCTAGTTCTTACGTGAAGATATTTCCTTTTCCAGCTTAGGCCTCAAAGCGCTCCAAATAAACACTTGCAAATTCTACAAAAGGAGTGTTTCAAAAGAGTTCTATCAAAAGGAACGTTCAAGTCTGTGAGTTGAATGCACTTATCATACAGAAGTTTCCTGGAATGCTTCTGTCTAGTTTTTATGTGAAGACATTTCCTTTTCCAGCCTAGGCCTCAAAGCGCTCCAAATATCCACTTGCAGATTCTACCAAAAGAGTGTTTCAAAACTGCTCTATCAAAAGTAAGCTTCAACGCTGTGAGGAGAATGCACTCATCACAAAGAAGTTTCTGAGAATGCTTCTGTCTAGTTTTTATGTGAAGATATTTCCTTTTCCAGCATAGGCCTCAAAACACTCCAAATATCCTCTTGCAGATTCTACAAAAAGAGTGTTTCAAAACTGTTCTATCAAAAGGAAGGTTCAACTCTGTGAGTTGAATGAATGCATCGTGAAGAACTTTCTGAGAATGCTTCTCTGTAGTTTTTAGGTGAAGATATTCCATATCCCAGCACAGGCCTCGAAGTGCTCCAAATAACCACTTGCAGATTTTACCAAAAGAGTGTTTCAAAACTGCTCTTTCTATAGGTAAGTTCAAGTCTGTGAGTTGAATGCACTCAACACAAAGAAGTTTCTGAGAATGCTTCTGTTCAGTTTTTATGTGAAGATATTTCCTTTTCCAGCATAGGCCTCAAACGGCTCCAAATATCCACTTGCAGATTCTACAAAAAGAGTGTTTCCAAACTTCTCTATCAATTGGTAGGTTCAACTCTGTGAGTTGAATGAACTCATCACAAAGAAGTTTCTGAGAATCCTTCTCTCTAGTTTTTATGTGAAGATATTTCCTTTTCCAACATAGGCCTCAAGGTGCTCCGAATAAACACTTGCAGATTCTACAAAAGGAGTGTTTCAAAACTGTTCTATCAAAGGGAACGTTCAAGTCTGTGAGTTGAATGCACTCATCACACAGAAGTTTCTGAGAATGCTTCTGTCTAGTTTTTAGGCGAAGAGATTTCATTTCCCAGCATAGGCCTCAAAGCGCTCCAAATATCCACTTGCAGATTCTACGAAAAGAGTGTTTCAAAGCTGCTCTTTCAAAAGCAAGGTTCAAGTCTGTGTGTTGAATGCACTCATCAGAAAGAAGTTTCTGAGAATGCTTCTGTCTAGTTCTTACGTGAAGATATTTCCTTTTCCAGCTTAGGCCACAAAGCGCTCCAAATAAACACTTGCAAATTCTACAAAAGGAGTGTTTCAAAAGAGATCTATCAAAAGGAACGTTCAAGTCTGTGAGTTGAATGCACTTATCATACAGAAGTTTCCTGGAATGCTTCTGTCTAGTTTTTATGTGAAGACATTTCCTTTTCCAGCCTAGGCCTCAAAGCGCTCCGAATATCCACTTGCAGATTCTACCAAAAGAGTGTTTCAAAACTGCTCTATCAAAAGTAAGATTCAACGCTGTGAGTAGAATGCACTCATCACAAAGAAGTTTCTGAGAATGCTTCTGTGTAGTTTTTATGTGAAGATATTTCCTTTTCCAGCATAGGCCTCAAAACGCTCCAAATATCCTCTTGCAGATTCTACAAAAAGAGGGTTTCAAAACTGTTCTATCAAAAGGAAGGTTCAACTCTGTGAGTTGAATGAATGCATCGTGAAGAACTTTCTGAGAATGCTTCTCTGTAGTTTTTAGGTGAAGATATTCCATATCCCAGCACAGGCCTCGAAGTGCTCCAAATAACCACTTGCAGATTTTACCAAAAGAGTGTTTCAAAACTGCTCTTTCTATAGGTAAGTTCAAGTCTGTGAGTTGAATGCACTCAACACAAAGAAGTTTCTGAGAATGCTTCTATTCAGTTTTTATGTGAAGATATTTCCTTTTCCAGCATAGGCCTCAAACGGCTCCAAATATCCACTTGCAGATTCTACAAAAAGAGTGTTTCCAAACTTCTCTATCAATTGGTAGGTTCAACTCTGTGAGTTGAATGAACTCATCACAAAGAAGTTTCTGAGAATCCTTCTCTCTAGTTTTTATGTGAAGATATTTCCTTTTCCAACATAGGCCTCAAGGTGCTCCGAATAAACACTTGCAGATTCTACAAAAGGAGTGTTTCAAAACTGTTCTATCAAAGGGAACGTTGAAGTCTGTGAGTTGAATGCACTCATCACACAGAAGTTTCTCAGAATGCTTCTGTCTAGTTTTTAGGTGAAGAGATTTCATTTCCCAGCATAGGCCTCAAAGCGCTCCAAATATCCACTTGCAGATTCTACGAAAAGAGTGTTTCAAAGCTGCTCTTTCAAAAGCAAGGTTCAAGTCTGTGTGTTGAATGCACTCATCAGAAAGAAGTTTCTGAGAATGCTTCTGTCTAGTTCTTACGTGAAGATATTTCCTTTTCCAGCTTAGGCCTCAAAGCGCTCCAAATAAACACTTGCAAATTCCACAAAAGGAGTGTTTCAAAAGAGTTCTATCAAAAGGAACGTTCAAGTCTGTGAGTTGAATGCACTTGACATACAGAAGTTTCCTGGAATGCTTCTGTCTAGTTTTTATGTGAAGACATTTCCTTTTCCAGCATAGGCCTCAAAGCGCTCCAAATATCCACTTGCAGATTCTACCAAAAGAGTGTTTCAAAACTGCTCTATCAAAAGTAAGCTTCAACGCTGTGAGTAGAATGCACTCATCACAAAGAAGTTTCTGAGAATGCTTCTGTCTAGTTTTTATGTGAAGATATTTCCTTTTCCAGCATAGGCCTCAAAACGCTCCAAATATCCTCTTGCAGATTCTACAAAAAGAGGGTTTCAAAACTGTTCTATCAAAAGGAAGGTTCAACTCTGTGAGTTGAATGAATGCATCGTGAAGAATTTCTGAGAATGCTTCTCTGTAGTTTTTAGGTGAAGATATTCCATATCCCAGCACAGGCCTCGAAGTGCTCCAAATAACCACTTGCAGATTTTACCAAAAGAATGTTTCAAAACTGCTCTTTCTATAGGTAAGTTCAAGTCTGTGAGTTGAATGCACTCAACACAAAGAAGTTTCTGAGAATGCTTCTGTTCAGTTTTTATGTGAAGATATTTCCTTTTCCAGCATAGGCCTCAAACGGCTCCAAATATCCACTTGCAGATTCTACAAAAAGAGTGTTTCCAAACTTCTCTATCAATTGGTAGGTTCAACTCTGTGAGTTGAATGAACTCATCACAAAGAAGTTTCTGAGAATCCTTCTCTCTAGTTTTTATGTGAAGATATTTCCTTTTCCAACGTAGGCCTCAAGGTGCTCCGAATAAACACTTGCAGATTCTACAAAAGGAGTGTTTCAAAACTGTTCTATCAAAGGGAAAGTTCAAGTCTGTGAGTTGAATGCACTCATCCACAGAAGTTTCTCAGAATGCTTCTGTCTAGTTTTTAGGTGAAGAGATTTCATTTCCCAGCATAGACCTCAAAGCGCTCCAAATATCCACTTGCAGATTCTACGAAAAGAGTGTTTCAAAGCTGCTCTTTCAAAAGCAAGGTTCAAGTCTGTGTGTTGAATGCACTCATGAGAAAGAAGTTTCTGAGAATGCTTCTGTCGAGTTCTTACGTGAAGATATTTCCTTTTCCAGCTTAGGCCTCAAAGCGCTCCAAATAAACACTTGCAAATTCTACAAAAGGAGTGTTTCAAAAGAGTTCTATCAAAAGGAACGTTCAAGTCTGTGAGTTGAATGCACTTGTCATACAGAAGTTTCCTGGAATGCTTCTGTCTAGTTTTTATGTGAAGACATTTCCTTTTCCAGCGTATACCTCAAAGCGCTCCAAATATCCACTTGCAGATTCTACCAAAAGAGTGTTTCAAAACTGCTCTATCAAAAGCAAGCTTCAACGCTGTGAGGAGAATGCACTCATCACAAAGAAGTTTCTGAGAATGCTTCTGTCTAGTTTTTATGTGGAGATATTTCCTTTTCCAGCATAGGCCTCAAAACGCTCCAAATATCCTCTTGCAGATTCTACAAAAAGAGGGTTTCAAAACTGTTCTATCAAAAGGAAGGTTCAACTCTGTGAGTTGAATGAATGCATCGTGAAGAACTTTCTGAGAATGCTTCTCTGTAGTTTTTAGGTGAAGATATTCCATATCACAGCACAGGCCTCGAAGTGCTCCAAATAACCACTTGCAGATTTTACCAAAAGAGTGTTTCAAAACTGCTCTTTCTATAGGTAAGTTCAAGTCTGTGAGTTGAATGCACTCAACACAAAGAAGTTTCTGAGAATGCTTCTGTTCAGTTTTTATGTGAAGATATTTCCTTTTCCAGCATAGGCCTCAAACGGCTCCAAATATCCACTTGCAGATTCTACAAAAAGAGTGTTTCCAAACTTCTCTATCAATTGGTAGGTTCAACTCTGTGAGTTGAATGAACTCATCACAAAGAAGTTTCTGAGAATCCTTCTCTCTAGTTTTTATGTGAAGATATTTCCTTTTCCAACATAGGCCTCAAGGTGCTCCGAATAAACACTTGCAGATTCTACAAAAGGAGTGTTTCAAAACTGTTTTATCAAAGGGAACGTTCAAGTCTGTGAGTTGAATGCACTCATCACACAGAAGTTTCTCAGAATGATTCTGTCTAGTTTTTAGGTGAAGAGATTTCATTTCCCAGCATAGGCCTCAAAGCGCTCCAAATATCCACTTGCAGATTCTACGAAAAGAGTGTTTCAAAGCTGCTCTTTCAAAAGCAAGGTTCAAGTCTGTGTGTTGAATGCACTCATCAGAAAGAAGTTTCTGAGAATGCTTCTGTCTAGTTCTTACGTGAAGATATTTCCTTTTCCAGCTTAGGCCTCAAAGCGCTCCAAATAAACACTTGCAAATTCTACAAAAGGAGTGTTTCAAAAGAGTTCTATCAAAAGGAACGTTCAAGTCTGTGAGTTGAATGCACTTATCATACAGAAGTTTCATGGAATGCTTCTGTCTAGTTTTTATGTGAAGACATTTCCTTTTCCAGCCTAGGCCTCAAAGCGCTCCAAATATCCATTGCAGATTCTACCAAAAGAGTGTTTCAAAACTGCTCTATCAAAAGTAAGCTTCAACGCTGTGAGGAGAATGCACTCATCACAAAGAAGTTTCTGAGAATGCTTCTGTCTAGTTTTTATGTGGAGATATTTCCTTTTCCAGCATAGGCCTCAAAACGCTCCAAATATCCTCTTGCAGATTCTACAAAAAGAGGGTTTCAAAACTGTTCTATCAAAAGGAAGGTTCAACTCTGTGAGTTGAATGAATGCATCGTGAAGAACTTTCTGAGAATGCTTCTCTGTAGTTTTTAGGTGAAGATATTCCATATCCCAGCACAGGCCTCGAAGTGCTCCAAATAACCACTTGCAGATTTTACCAAAAGAGTGTTTCAAAACTGCTCTTTCAAGTCTGTGAGTTGAATGCACTCAACACAAAGAAGTTTCTGAGAATGCTTCTGTTCAGTTTTTATGTGAAGATATTTCCTTTTCCAGCATAGGCCTCAAACGGCTCCAAATATCCACTTGCAGATTCTACAAAAAGAGTGTTTCCAAACTTCTCTATCAATTGGTAGGTTCAACTCTGTGAGTTGAATGAACTCATCACAAAGAAGTTTCTGAGAATCCTTCTCTCTAGTTTTTATGTGAAGATATTTCCTTTTCCAACGTAGGCCTCAAGGTGCTCCGAATAAACACTTGCAGATTCTACAAAAGGAGTGTTTCAAAACTGTTCTATCAAAGGGAACGTTCAAGTCTGTGAGTTGAATGCACTCATCCACAGAAGTTTCTCAGAATGCTTCTGTCTAGTTTTTAGGTGAAGAGATTTCATTTCCCAGCATAGACCTCAAAGCGCTCCAAATATCCACTTGCAGATTCTACGAAAAGAGTGTTTCAAAGCTGCTCTTTCAAAAGCAAGGTTCAAGTCTGTGTGTTGAATGCACTCATCAGAAAGAAGTTTCTGAGAATGCTTCTGTCTAGTTCTTACGTGAAGATATTTCCTTTTCCAGCTTAGGCCTCAAAGCGCTCCAAATAAACACTTGCAAATTCTACAAAAGGAGTGTTTCAAAAGAGTTCTATCAAAAGGAACGTTCAAGTCTGTGAGTTGAATGCACTTGTCATACAGAAGTTTCCTGGAATGCTTCTGTCTAGTTTTTATGTGAAGACATTTCCTTTTCCAGCGTATACCTCAAAGCGCTCCAAATATCCACTTGCAGATTCTACCAAAAGAGTGTTTCAAAACTGCTCTATCAAAAGCAAGCTTCAACGCTGTGAGGAGAATGCACTCATCACAAAGAAGTTTCTGAGAATGCTTCTGTCTAGTTTTTATGTGGAGATATTTCCTTTTCCAGCATAGGCCTCAAAACGCTCCATATATCCTCTTGCAGATTCTACAAAAAGAGGGTTTCAAAACTGTTCTATCAAAAGGAAGGTTCAACTCTGTGAGTTGAATGAATGCATCGTGAAGAACTTTCTGAGAATGCTTCTCTGTAGTTTTTAGGTGAAGATATTCCATATCACAGCACAGGCCTCGAAGTGCTCCAGATAACCACTTGCAGATTTTACCAAAAGGGTGTTTCAAAACTGCTCTTTCTATAGGTAAGTTCAAGTCTGTGAGTTGAATGCACTCAACACAAAGAAGTTTCTGAGAATGCTTCTGTTCAGTTTTTATGTGAAGATATTTCCTTTTCCAGCATAGGCCTCAAACGGCTCCAAATATCCACTTGCAGATTCTACAAAAAGAGTGTTTCCAAACTTCTCTATCAATTGGTAGGTTCAACTCTGTGAGTTGAATGAACTCATCACAAAGAAGTTTCTGAGAATCCTTCTCTCTAGTTTTTATGTGAAGATATTTCCTTTTCCAACATAGGCCTCAAGGTGCTCCGAATAAACACTTGCAGATTCTACAAAAGGAGTGTTTCAAAACTGTTTTATCAAAGGGAACGTTCAAGTCTGTGAGTTGAATGCACTCATCACACAGAAGTTTCTCAGAATGATTCTGTCTAGTTTTTAGGTGAAGAGATTTCATTTCCCAGCATAGGCCTCAAAGCGCTCCAAATATCCACTTGCAGATTCTACGAAAAGAGTGTTTCAAAGCTGCTCTTTCAAAAGCAAGGTTCAAGTCTGTGTGTTGAATGCACTCATCAGAAAGAAGTTTCTGAGAATGCTTCTGTCTAGTTCTTACGTGAAGATATTTCCTTTTCCAGCTTAGGCCTCAAAGCGCTCCAAATAAACACTTGCAAATTCTACAAAAGGAGTGTTTCAAAAGAGTTCTATCAAAAGGAACGTTCAAGTCTGTGAGTTGAATGCACTTATCATACAGAAGTTTCATGGAATGCTTCTGTCTAGTTTTTATGTGAAGACATTTCCTTTTCCAGCCTAGGCCTCAAAGCGCTCCAAATATCCATTGCAGATTCTACCAAAAGAGTGTTTCAAAACTGCTCTATCAAAAGTAAGCTTCAACGCTGTGAGTAGAATGCACTCATCACAAAGAAGTTTCTGAGAATGCTTCTGTGTAGTTTTTATGTGAAGATATTTCCTTTTCCAGCATAGGCCTCAAAACGCTCCAAATATCCTCTTGCAGATTCTACAAAAAGAGGGTTTCAAAACTGTTCTATCAAAAGGAAGGTTCAACTCTGTGAGTTGAATGAATGCATCGTGAAGAACTTTCTGAGAATGCTTCTCTGTAGTTTTTAGGTGAAGATATTCCATATCCCAGCACAGGCCTCGAAGTGCTCCAAATAACCACTTGCAGATTTTACCAAAAGAGTGTTTCAAAACTGCTCTTTCTATAGGTAAGTTCAAGTCTGTGAGTTGAATGCACTCAACACAAAGAAGTTTCTGAGAATGCTTCTATTCAGTTTTTATGTGAAGATATTTCCTTTTCCAGCATAGGCCTCAAACGGCTCCAAATATCCACTTGCAGATTCTACAAAAAGAGTGTTTCCAAACTTCTCTATCAATTGGTAGGTTCAACTCTGTGAGTTGAATGAACTCATCACAAAGAAGTTTCTGAGAATCCTTCTCTCTAGTTTTTATGTGAAGATATTTCCTTTTCCAACATAGGCCTCAAGGTGCTCCGAATAAACACTTGCAGATTCTACAAAAGGAGTGTTTCAAAACTGTTCTATCAAAGGGAACGTTCAAGTCTGTGAGTTGAATGCACTCATCACACAGAAGTTTCTCAGAATGCTTCTGTCTAGTTTTTAGGTGAAGAGATTTCATTTCCCAGCATAGGCCTCAAAGCGCTCCAAATATCCACTTGCAGATTCTACGAAAAGAGTGTTTCAAAGCTGCTCTTTCAAAAGCAAGGTTCAAGTCTGTGTGTTGAATGCACTCATCAGAAAGAAGTTTCTGAGAATGCTTCTGTCTAGTTCTTACGTGAAGATATTTCCTTTTCCAGCTTAGGCCTCAAAGCGCTCCAAATAAACACTTGCAAATTCCACAAAAGGAGTGTTTCAAAAGAGTTCTATCAAAAGGAACGTTCAAGTCTGTGAGTTGAATGCACTTGACATACAGAAGTTTCCTGGAATGCTTCTGTCTAGTTTTTATGTGAAGACATTTCCTTTTCCAGCATAGGCCTCAAAGCGCTCCAAATATCCACTTGCAGATTCTACCAAAAGAGTGTTTCAAAACTGCTCTATCAAAAGTAAGCTTCAACGCTGTGAGTAGAATGCACTCATCACAAAGAAGTTTCTGAGAATGCTTCTGTCTAGTTTTTATGTGAAGATATTTCCTTTTCCAGCATAGGCCTCAAAACGCTCCAAATATCCTCTTGCAGATTCTACAAAAAGAGGGTTTCAAAACTGTTCTATCAAAAGGAAGGTTCAACTCTGTGAGTTGAATGAATGCATCGTGAAGAATTTCTGAGAATGCTTCTCTGTAGTTTTTAGGTGAAGATATTCCATATCCCAGCACAGGCCTCGAAGTGCTCCAAATAACCACTTGCAGATTTTACCAAAAGAATGTTTCAAAACTGCTCTTTCTATAGGTAAGTTCAAGTCTGTGAGTTGAATGCACTCAACACAAAGAAGTTTCTGAGAATGCTTCTGTTCAGTTTTTATGTGAAGATATTTCCTTTTCCAGCATAGGCCTCAAACGGCTCCAAATATCCACTTGCAGATTCTACAAAAAGAGTGTTTCCAAACTTCTCTATCAATTGGTAGGTTCAACTCTGTGAGTTGAATGAACTCATCACAAAGAAGTTTCTGAGAATCCTTCTCTCTAGTTTTTATGTGAAGATATTTCCTTTTCCAACGTAGGCCTCAAGGTGCTCCGAATAAACACTTGCAGATTCTACAAAAGGAGTGTTTCAAAACTGTTCTATCAAAGGGAAAGTTCAAGTCTGTGAGTTGAATGCACTCATCCACAGAAGTTTCTCAGAATGCTTCTGTCTAGTTTTTAGGTGAAGAGATTTCATTTCCCAGCATAGACCTCAAAGCGCTCCAAATATCCACTTGCAGATTCTACGAAAAGAGTGTTTCAAAGCTGCTCTTTCAAAAGCAAGGTTCAAGTCTGTGTGTTGAATGCACTCATGAGAAAGAAGTTTCTGAGAATGCTTCTGTCGAGTTCTTACGTGAAGATATTTCCTTTTCCAGCTTAGGCCTCAAAGCGCTCCAAATAAACACTTGCAAATTCTACAAAAGGAGTGTTTCAAAAGAGTTCTATCAAAAGGAACGTTCAAGTCTGTGAGTTGAATGCACTTGTCATACAGAAGTTTCCTGGAATGCTTCTGTCTAGTTTTTATGTGAAGACATTTCCTTTTCCAGCGTATACCTCAAAGCGCTCCAAATATCCACTTGCAGATTCTACCAAAAGAGTGTTTCAAAACTGCTCTATCAAAAGCAAGCTTCAACGCTGTGAGGAGAATGCACTCATCACAAAGAAGTTTCTGAGAATGCTTCTGTCTAGTTTTTATGTGGAGATATTTCCTTTTCCAGCATAGGCCTCAAAACGCTCCAAATATCCTCTTGCAGATTCTACAAAAAGAGGGTTTCAAAACTGTTCTATCAAAAGGAAGGTTCAACTCTGTGAGTTGAATGAATGCATCGTGAAGAACTTTCTGAGAATGCTTCTCTGTAGTTTTTAGGTGAAGATATTCCATATCACAGCACAGGCCTCGAAGTGCTCCAAATAACCACTTGCAGATTTTACCAAAAGAGTGTTTCAAAACTGCTCTTTCTATAGGTAAGTTCAAGTCTGTGAGTTGAATGCACTCAACACAAAGAAGTTTCTGAGAATGCTTCTGTTCAGTTTTTATGTGAAGATATTTCCTTTTCCAGCATAGGCCTCAAACGGCTCCAAATATCCACTTGCAGATTCTACAAAAAGAGTGTTTCCAAACTTCTCTATCAATTGGTAGGTTCAACTCTGTGAGTTGAATGAACTCATCACAAAGAAGTTTCTGAGAATCCTTCTCTCTAGTTTTTATGTGAAGATATTTCCTTTTCCAACATAGGCCTCAAGGTGCTCCGAATAAACACTTGCAGATTCTACAAAAGGAGTGTTTCAAAACTGTTTTATCAAAGGGAACGTTCAAGTCTGTGAGTTGAATGCACTCATCACACAGAAGTTTCTCAGAATGATTCTGTCTAGTTTTTAGGTGAAGAGATTTCATTTCCCAGCATAGGCCTCAAAGCGCTCCAAATATCCACTTGCAGATTCTACGAAAAGAGTGTTTCAAAGCTGCTCTTTCAAAAGCAAGGTTCAAGTCTGTGTGTTGAATGCACTCATCAGAAAGAAGTTTCTGAGAATGCTTCTGTCTAGTTCTTACGTGAAGATATTTCCTTTTCCAGCTTAGGCCTCAAAGCGCTCCAAATAAACACTTGCAAATTCTACAAAAGGAGTGTTTCAAAAGAGTTCTATCAAAAGGAACGTTCAAGTCTGTGAGTTGAATGCACTTATCATACAGAAGTTTCATGGAATGCTTCTGTCTAGTTTTTATGTGAAGACATTTCCTTTTCCAGCCTAGGCCTCAAAGCGCTCCAAATATCCATTGCAGATTCTACCAAAAGAGTGTTTCAAAACTGCTCTATCAAAAGTAAGCTTCAACGCTGTGAGGAGAATGCACTCATCACAAAGAAGTTTCTGAGAATGCTTCTGTCTAGTTTTTATGTGGAGATATTTCCTTTTCCAGCATAGGCCTCAAAACGCTCCAAATATCCTCTTGCAGATTCTACAAAAAGAGGGTTTCAAAACTGTTCTATCAAAAGGAAGGTTCAACTCTGTGAGTTGAATGAATGCATCGTGAAGAACTTTCTGAGAATGCTTCTCTGTAGTTTTTAGGTGAAGATATTCCATATCCCAGCACAGGCCTCGAAGTGCTCCAAATAACCACTTGCAGATTTTACCAAAAGAGTGTTTCAAAACTGCTCTTTCAAGTCTGTGAGTTGAATGCACTCAACACAAAGAAGTTTCTGAGAATGCTTCTGTTCAGTTTTTATGTGAAGATATTTCCTTTTCCAGCATAGGCCTCAAACGGCTCCAAATATCCACTTGCAGATTCTACAAAAAGAGTGTTTCCAAACTTCTCTATCAATTGGTAGGTTCAACTCTGTGAGTTGAATGAACTCATCACAAAGAAGTTTCTGAGAATCCTTCTCTCTAGTTTTTATGTGAAGATATTTCCTTTTCCAACGTAGGCCTCAAGGTGCTCCGAATAAACACTTGCAGATTCTACAAAAGGAGTGTTTCAAAACTGTTCTATCAAAGGGAACGTTCAAGTCTGTGAGTTGAATGCACTCATCCACAGAAGTTTCTCAGAATGCTTCTGTCTAGTTTTTAGGTGAAGAGATTTCATTTCCCAGCATAGACCTCAAAGCGCTCCAAATATCCACTTGCAGATTCTACGAAAAGAGTGTTTCAAAGCTGCTCTTTCAAAAGCAAGGTTCAAGTCTGTGTGTTGAATGCACTCATCAGAAAGAAGTTTCTGAGAATGCTTCTGTCTAGTTCTTACGTGAAGATATTTCCTTTTCCAGCTTAGGCCTCAAAGCGCTCCAAATAAACACTTGCAAATTCTACAAAAGGAGTGTTTCAAAAGAGTTCTATCAAAAGGAACGTTCAAGTCTGTGAGTTGAATGCACTTGTCATACAGAAGTTTCCTGGAATGCTTCTGTCTAGTTTTTATGTGAAGACATTTCCTTTTCCAGCGTATACCTCAAAGCGCTCCAAATATCCACTTGCAGATTCTACCAAAAGAGTGTTTCAAAACTGCTCTATCAAAAGCAAGCTTCAACGCTGTGAGGAGAATGCACTCATCACAAAGAAGTTTCTGAGAATGCTTCTGTCTAGTTTTTATGTGGAGATATTTCCTTTTCCAGCATAGGCCTCAAAACGCTCCATATATCCTCTTGCAGATTCTACAAAAAGAGGGTTTCAAAACTGTTCTATCAAAAGGAAGGTTCAACTCTGTGAGTTGAATGAATGCATCGTGAAGAACTTTCTGAGAATGCTTCTCTGTAGTTTTTAGGTGAAGATATTCCATATCACAGCACAGGCCTCGAAGTGCTCCAGATAACCACTTGCAGATTTTACCAAAAGGGTGTTTCAAAACTGCTCTTTCTATAGGTAAGTTCAAGTCTGTGAGTTGAATGCACTCAACACAAAGAAGTTTCTGAGAATGCTTCTGTTCAGTTTTTATGTGAAGATATTTCCTTTTCCAGCATAGGCCTCAAACGGCTCCAAATATCCACTTGCAGATTCTACAAAAAGAGTGTTTCCAAACTTCTCTATCAATTGGTAGGTTCAACTCTGTGAGTTGAATGAACTCATCACAAAGAAGTTTCTGAGAATCCTTCTCTCTAGTTTTTATGTGAAGATATTTCCTTTTCCAACATAGGCCTCAAGGTGCTCCGAATAAACACTTGCAGATTCTACAAAAGGAGTGTTTCAAAACTGTTTTATCAAAGGGAACGTTCAAGTCTGTGAGTTGAATGCACTCATCACACAGAAGTTTCTCAGAATGATTCTGTCTAGTTTTTAGGTGAAGAGATTTCATTTCCCAGCATAGGCCTCAAAGCGCTCCAAATATCCACTTGCAGATTCTACGAAAAGAGTGTTTCAAAGCTGCTCTTTCAAAAGCAAGGTTCAAGTCTGTGTGTTGAATGCACTCATCAGAAAGAAGTTTCTGAGAATGCTTCTGTCTAGTTCTTACGTGAAGATATTTCCTTTTCCAGCTTAGGCCTCAAAGCGCTCCAAATAAACACTTGCAAATTCTACAAAAGGAGTGTTTCAAAAGAGTTCTATCAAAAGGAACGTTCAAGTCTGTGAGTTGAATGCACTTATCATACAGAAGTTTCATGGAATGCTTCTGTCTAGTTTTTATGTGAAGACATTTCCTTTTCCAGCCTAGGCCTCAAAGCGCTCCAAATATCCATTGCAGATTCTACCAAAAGAGTGTTTCAAAACTGCTCTATCAAAAGTAAGCTTCAACGCTGTGAGGAGAATGCACTCATCACAAAGAAGTTTCTGAGAATGCTTCTGTCTAGTTTTTATGTGAAGATATTTCCTTTTCCAGCATAGGCCTCAAAACACTCCAAATATCCTCTTGCAGATTCTACAAAAAGAGTGTTTCAAAACTGTTCTATCAAAAGGAAGGTTCAACTCTGTGAGTTGAATGAATGCATCGTGAAGAACTTTCTGAGAATGCTTCTCTGTAGTTTTTAGGTGAAGATATTCCATATCCCAGCACAGGCCTCGAAGTGCTCCAAATAACCACTTGCAGATTTTACCAAAAGAGTGTTTCAAAACTGCTCTTTCTATAGGTAAGTTCAAGTCTGTGAGTTGAATGCACTCAACACAAAGAAGTTTCTGAGAATGCTTCTGTTCAGTTTTTATGTGAAGATATTTCCTTTTCCAGCATAGGCCTCAAACGGCTCCAAATATCCACTTGCAGATTCTACAAAAAGAGTGTTTCCAAACTTCTCTATCAATTGGTAGGTTCAACTCTGTGAGTTGAATGAACTCATCACAAAGAAGTTTCTGAGAATCCTTCTCTCTAGTTTTTATGTGAAGATATTTCCTTTTCCAACATAGGCCTCAAGGTGCTCCGAATAAACACTTGCAGATTCTACAAAAGGAGTGTTTCAAAACTGTTCTATCAAAGGGAACGTTCAAGTCTGTGAGTTGAATGCACTCATCACACAGAAGTTTCTGAGAATGCTTCTGTCTAGTTTTTAGGCGAAGAGATTTCATTTCCCAGCATAGGCCTCAAAGCGCTCCAAATATCCACTTGCAGATTCTACGAAAAGAGTGTTTCAAAGCTGCTCTTTCAAAAGCAAGGTTCAAGTCTGTGTGTTGAATGCACTCATCAGAAAGAAGTTTCTGAGAATGCTTCTGTCTAGTTCTTACGTGAAGATATTTCCTTTTCCAGCTTAGGCCTCAAAGCGCTCCAAATAAACACTTGCAAATTCTACAAAAGGAGTGTTTCAAAAGAGTTCTATCAAAAGGAACGTTCAAGTCTGTGAGTTGAATGCACTTATCATACAGAAGTTTCCTGGAATGCTTCTGTCTAGTTTTTATGTGAAGACATTTCCTTTTCCAGCCTAGGCCTCAAAGCGCTCCAAATATCCATTGCAGATTCTACCAAAAGAGTGTTTCAAAACTGCTCTATCAAAAGTAAGCTTCAACGCTGTGAGGAGAATGCACTCATCACAAAGAAGTTTCTGAGAATGCTTCTGTCTAGTTTTTATGTGGAGATATTTCCTTTTCCAGCATAGGCCTCAAAACGCTCCAAATATCCTCTTGCAGATTCTACAAAAAGAGGGTTTCAAAACTGTTCTATCAAAAGGAAGGTTCAACTCTGTGAGTTGAATGAATGCATCGTGAAGAACTTTCTGAGAATGCTTCTCTGTAGTTTTTAGGTGAAGATATTCCATATCCCAGCACAGGCCTCGAAGTGCTCCAAATAACCACTTGCAGATTTTACCAAAAGAGTGTTTCAAAACTGCTCTTTCAAGTCTGTGAGTTGAATGCACTCAACACAAAGAAGTTTCTGAGAATGCTTCTGTTCAGTTTTTATGTGAAGATATTTCCTTTTCCAGCATAGGCCTCAAACGGCTCCAAATATCCACTTGCAGATTCTACAAAAAGAGTGTTTCCAAACTTCTCTATCAATTGGTAGGTTCAACTCTGTGAGTTGAATGAACTCATCACAAAGAAGTTTCTGAGAATCCTTCTCTCTAGTTTTTATGTGAAGATATTTCCTTTTCCAACGTAGGCCTCAAGGTGCTCCGAATAAACACTTGCAGATTCTACAAAAGGAGTGTTTCAAAACTGTTCTATCAAAGGGAACGTTCAAGTCTGTGAGTTGAATGCACTCATCCACAGAAGTTTCTCAGAATGCTTCTGTCTAGTTTTTAGGTGAAGAGATTTCATTTCCCAGCATAGACCTCAAAGCGCTCCAAATATCCACTTGCAGATTCTACGAAAAGAGTGTTTCAAAGCTGCTCTTTCAAAAGCCAGGTTCAAGTCTGTGTGTTGAATGCACTCATCAGAAAGAAGTTTCTGAGAATGCTTCTGTCTAGTTCTTACGTGAAGATATTTCCTTTTCCAGCTTAGGCCTCAAAGCGCTCCAAATAAACACTTGCAAATTCTACAAAAGGAGTGTTTCAAAAGAGTTCTATCAAAAGGAACGTTCAAGTCTGTGAGTTGAATGCACTTGTCATACAGAAGTTTCCTGGAATGCTTCTGTCTAGTTTTTATGTGAAGACATTTCCTTTTCCAGCGTATACCTCAAAGCGCTCCAAATATCCACTTGCAGATTCTACCAAAAGAGTGTTTCAAAACTGCTCTATCAAAAGCAAGCTTCAACGCTGTGAGGAGAATGCACTCATCACAAAGAAGTTTCTGAGAATGCTTCTGTCTAGTTTTTATGTGGAGATATTTCCTTTTCCAGCATAGGCCTCAAAACGCTCCATATATCCTCTTGCAGATTCTACAAAAAGAGGGTTTCAAAACTGTTCTATCAAAAGGAAGGTTCAACTCTGTGAGTTGAATGAATGCATCGTGAAGAACTTTCTGAGAATGCTTCTCTGTAGTTTTTAGGTGAAGATATTCCATATCACAGCACAGGCCTCGAAGTGCTCCAGATAACCACTTGCAGATTTTACCAAAAGGGTGTTTCAAAACTGCTCTTTCTATAGGTAAGTTCAAGTCTGTGAGTTGAATGCACTCAACACAAAGAAGTTTCTGAGAATGCTTCTGTTCAGTTTTTATGTGAAGATATTTCCTTTTCCAGCATAGGCCTCAAACGGCTCCAAATATCCACTTGCAGATTCTACAAAAAGAGTGTTTCCAAACTTCTCTATCAATTGGTAGGTTCAACTCTGTGAGTTGAATGAACTCATCACAAAGAAGTTTCTGAGAATCCTTCTCTCTAGTTTTTATGTGAAGATATTTCCTTTTCCAACATAGGCCTCAAGGTGCTCCGAATAAACACTTGCAGATTCTACAAAAGGAGTGTTTCAAAACTGTTTTATCAAAGGGAACGTTCAAGTCTGTGAGTTGAATGCACTCATCACACAGAAGTTTCTCAGAATGATTCTGTCTAGTTTTTAGGTGAAGAGATTTCATTTCCCAGCATAGGCCTCAAAGCGCTCCAAATATCCACTTGCAGATTCTACGAAAAGAGTGTTTCAAAGCTGCTCTTTCAAAAGCAAGGTTCAAGTCTGTGTGTTGAATGCACTCATCAGAAAGAAGTTTCTGAGAATGCTTCTGTCTAGTTCTT
Source organism: Pongo abelii (assembly GCF_028885655.2). NCBI lineage: Eukaryota > Metazoa > Chordata > Mammalia > Primates > Hominidae > Pongo > Pongo abelii. The sequence continues at coordinate 15,759,357 of NC_071998.2, read as the reverse complement.
ACGTGAAGATATTTCCTTTTCCAGCTTAGGCCTCAAAGCGCTCCAAATAAACACTTGCAAATTCTACAAAAGGAGTGTTTCAAAAGAGTTCTATCAAAAGGAACGTTCAAGTCTGTGAGTTGAATGCACTTATCATACAGAAGTTTCATGGAATGCTTCTGTCTAGTTTTTATGTGAAGACATTTCCTTTTCCAGCCTAGGCCTCAAAGCGCTCCAAATATCCATTGCAGATTCTACCAAAAGAGTGTTTCAAAACTGCTCTATCAAAAGTAAGCTTCAACGCTGTGAGGAGAATGCACTCATCACAAAGAAGTTTCTGAGAATGCTTCTGTCTAGTTTTTATGTGAAGATATTTCCTTTTCCAGCATAGGCCTCAAAACACTCCAAATATCCTCTTGCAGATTCTACAAAAAGAGTGTTTCAAAACTGTTCTATCAAAAGGAAGGTTCAACTCTGTGAGTTGAATGAATGCATCGTGAAGAACTTTCTGAGAATGCTTCTCTGTAGTTTTTAGGTGAAGATATTCCATATCCCAGCACAGGCCTCGAAGTGCTCCAAATAACCACTTGCAGATTTTACCAAAAGAGTGTTTCAAAACTGCTCTTTCTATAGGTAAGTTCAAGTCTGTGAGTTGAATGCACTCAACACAAAGAAGTTTCTGAGAATGCTTCTGTTCAGTTTTTATGTGAAGATATTTCCTTTTCCAGCATAGGCCTCAAACGGCTCCAAATATCCACTTGCAGATTCTACAAAAAGAGTGTTTCCAAACTTCTCTATCAATTGGTAGGTTCAACTCTGTGAGTTGAATGAACTCATCACAAAGAAGTTTCTGAGAATCCTTCTCTCTAGTTTTTATGTGAAGATATTTCCTTTTCCAACATAGGCCTCAAGGTGCTCCGAATAAACACTTGCAGATTCTACAAAAGGAGTGTTTCAAAACTGTTCTATCAAAGGGAACGTTCAAGTCTGTGAGTTGAATGCACTCATCACACAGAAGTTTCTGAGAATGCTTCTGTCTAGTTTTTAGGCGAAGAGATTTCATTTCCCAGCATAGGCCTCAAAGCGCTCCAAATATCCACTTGCAGATTCTACGAAAAGAGTGTTTCAAAGCTGCTCTTTCAAAAGCAAGGTTCAAGTCTGTGTGTTGAATGCACTCATCAGAAAGAAGTTTCTGAGAATGCTTCTGTCTAGTTCTTACGTGAAGATATTTCCTTTTCCAGCTTAGGCCTCAAAGCGCTCCAAATAAACACTTGCAAATTCTACAAAAGGAGTGTTTCAAAAGAGTTCTATCAAAAGGAACGTTCAAGTCTGTGAGTTGAATGCACTTATCATACAGAAGTTTCCTGGAATGCTTCTGTCTAGTTTTTATGTGAAGACATCTCCTTTTCCAGCCTAGGCCTCAAAGCGCTCCGAATATCCACTTGCAGATTCTACCAAAAGAGTGTTTCAAAACTGCTCTATCAAAAGTAAGATTCAACGCTGTGAGTAGAATGCACTCATCACAAAGAAGTTTCTGAGAATGCTTCTGTCTAGTTTTTATGTGAAGATATTTCCTTTTCCAGCATAGGCCTCAAAACGCTCCAAATATCCTCTTGCAGATTCTACAAAAAGAGTGTTTCAAAACTGTTCTATCAAAAGGAAGGTTCAACTCTGTGAGTTGAATGAATGCATCGTGAAGAACTTTCTGAGAATGCTTCTCTGTAGTTTTTAGGTGAAGATATTCCATATCCCAGCACAGGCCTCGAAGTGCTCCAAATAACCACTTGCAGATTTTACCAAAAGAGTGTTTCAAAACTGCTCTTTCTATAGGTAAGTTCAAGTCTGTGAGTTGAATGCACTCAACACAAAGAAGTTTCTGAGAATGCTTCTGTTCAGTTTTTATGTGAAGATATTTCCTTTTCCAGCATAGGCCTCAAACGGCTCCAAATATCCACTTGCAGATTCTACAAAAAGAGTGTTTCCAAACTTCTCTATCAATTGGTAGGTTCAACTCTGTGAGTTGAATGAACTCATCACAAAGAAGTTTCTGAGAATCCTTCTCTCTAGTTTTTATGTGAAGATATTTCCTTTTCCAACATAGGCCTCAAGGTGCTCCGAATAAACACTTGCAGATTCTACAAAAGGAGTGTTTCAAAACTGTTCTATCAAAGGGAACGTTCAAGTCTGTGAGTTGAATGCACTCATCACACAGAAGTTTCTCAGAATGCTTCTGTCTAGTTTTTAGGTGAAGAGATTTCATTTCCCAGCATAGACCTCAAAGCGCTCCAAATATCCACTTGCAGATTCTACGAAAAGAGTGTTTCAAAGCTGCTCTTTCAAAAGCAAGGTTCAAGTCTGTGTGTTGAATGCACTCATCAGAAAGAAGTTTCTGAGAATGCTTCTGTCTAGTTCTTACGTGAAGATATTTCCTTTTCCAGCTTAGGCCTCAAAGCGCTCCAAATAAACACTTGCAAATTCTACAAAAGGAGTGTTTCAAAAGAGTTCTATCAAAAGGAACGTTCAAGTCTGTGAGTTGAATGCACTTGTCATACAGAAGTTTCCTGGAATGCTTCTGTCTAGTTTTTATGTGAAGACATTTCCTTTTCCAGCATAGACCTCAAAGCGCTCCAAATATCCACTGGCAGATTCTACCAAAAGAGTGTTTCAAAACTGCTCTATCAAAAGCAAGCTTCAACGCTGTGAGGAGAATGCACTCATCACAAAGAAGTTTCTGAGAATGCTTCTGTCTAGTTTTTATGTGGAGATATTTCCTTTTCCAGCATAGGCCTCAAAACGCTCCAAATATCCTCTTGCAGATTCTACAAAAAGAGGGTTTCAAAACTGTTCTATCAAAAGGAAGGTTCAACTCTGTGAGTTGAATGAATGCATCGTGAAGAACTTTCTGAGAATGCTTCTCTGTAGTTTTTAGGTGAAGATATTCCATATCCCAGCACAGGCCTCGAAGTGCTCCAAATAACCACTTGCAGATTTTACCAAAAGAGTGTTTCAAAACTGCTCTTTCAAGTCTGTGAGTTGAATGCACTCAACACAAAGAAGTTTCTGAGAATGCTTCTGTTCAGTTTTTATGTGAAGATATTTCCTTTTCCAGCATAGGCCTCAAACGGCTCCAAATATCCACTTGCAGATTCTACAAAAAGAGTGTTTCCAAACTTCTCTATCAATTGGTAGGTTCAACTCTGTGAGTTGAATGAACTCATCACAAAGAAGTTTCTGAGAATCCTTCTCTCTAGTTTTTATGTGAAGATATTTCCTTTTCCAACGTAGGCCTCAAGGTGCTCCGAATAAACACTTGCAGATTCTACAAAAGGAGTGTTTCAAAACTGTTCTATCAAAGGGAACGTTCAAGTCTGTGAGTTGAATGCACTCATCCACAGAAGTTTCTCAGAATGCTTCTGTCTAGTTTTTAGGTGAAGAGATTTCATTTCCCAGCATAGACCTCAAAGCGCTCCAAATATCCACTTGCAGATTCTACGAAAAGAGTGTTTCAAAGCTGCTCTTTCAAAAGCAAGGTTCAAGTCTGTGTGTTGAATGCACTCATCAGAAAGAAGTTTCTGAGAATGCTTCTGTCTAGTTCTTACGTGAAGATATTTCCTTTTCCAGCTTAGGCCTCAAAGCGCTCCAAATAAACACTTGCAAATTCTACAAAAGGAGTGTTTCAAAAGAGTTCTATCAAAAGGAACGTTCAAGTCTGTGAGTTGAATGCACTTGTCATACAGAAGTTTCCTGGAATGCTTCTGTCTAGTTTTTATGTGAAGACATTTCCCTTTCCAGCGTATACCTCAAAGCGCTCCAAATATGCACTTGCAGATTCTACCAAAAGAGTGTTTCAAAACTGCTCTATCAAAAGCAAGCTTCAACGCTGTGAGGAGAATGCACTCATCACAAAGAAGTTTCTGAGAATGCTTCTGTCTAGTTTTTATGTGGAGATATTTCCTTTTCCAGCATAGGCCTCAAAACGCTCCAAATATCCTCTTGCAGATTCTACAAAAAGAGGGTTTCAAAACTGTTCTATCAAAAGGAAGGTTCAACTCTGTGAGTTGAATGAATGCATCGTGAAGAACTTTCTGAGAATGCTTCTCTGTAGTTTTTAGGTGAAGATATTCCATATCACAGCACAGGCCTCGAAGTGCTCCAGATAACCACTTGCAGATTTTACCAAAAGAGTGTTTCAAAACTGCTCTTTCTATAGGTAGTTCAAGTCTGTGAGTTGAATGCACTCAACACAAAGAAGTTTCTGAGAATGCTTCTCTTCAGTTTTTATGTGAAGATATTTCCTTTTCCAGCATAGGCCTCAAACGGCTCCAAATATCCACTTGCAGATTCTACAAAAAGAGTGTTTCCAAACTTCTCTATCAATTGGTAGGTTCAACTCTGTGAGTTGAATGAACTCATCACAAAGAAGTTTCTGAGAATCCTTCTCTCTAGTTTTTATGTGAAGATATTTCCTTTTCCAACATAGGCCTCAAGGTGCTCCGAATAAACACTTGCAGATTCTACAAAAGGAGTGTTTCAAAACTGTTTTATCAAAGGGAACGTTCAAGTCTGTGAGTTGAATGCACTCATCACACAGAAGTTTCTCAGAATGATTCTGTCTAGTTTTTAGGTGAAGAGATTTCATTTCCCAGCATAGGCCTCAAAGCGCTCCAAATATCCACTTGCAGATTCTACGAAAAGAGTGTTTCAAAGCTGCTCTTTCAAAAGCAAGGTTCAAGTCTGTGTGTTGAATGCACTCATCAGAAAGAAGTTTCTGAGAATGCTTCTGTCTAGTTCTTACGTGAAGATATTTCCTTTTCCAGCTTAGGCCTCAAAGCGCTCCAAATAAACACTTGCAAATTCTACAAAAGGAGTGTTTCAAAAGAGTTCTATCAAAAGGAACGTTCAAGTCTGTGAGTTGAATGCACTTATCATACAGAAGTTTCATGGAATGCTTCTGTCTAGTTTTTATGTGAAGACATTTCCTTTTCCAGCCTAGGCCTCAAAGCGCTCCAAATATCCATTGCAGATTCTACCAAAAGAGTGTTTCAAAACTGCTCTATCAAAAGTAAGCTTCAACGCTGTGAGTAGAATGCACTCATCACAAAGAAGTTTCTGAGAATGCTTCTGTCTAGTTTTTATGTGAAGATATTTCCTTTTCCAGCATAGGCCTCACAACGCTCCAAATATCCTCTTGCAGATTCTACAAAAAGAGTGTTTCAAAACTGTTCTATCAAAAGGAAGGTTCAACTCTGTGAGTTGAATAAATGCATCGTGAAGAACTTTCTGAGAATGCTTCTCTGTAGTTTTTAGGTGAAGATATTCCATATCCCAGCACAGGCCTCGAAGTGCTCCAAATAACCACTTGCAGATTTTAGGAAAAGAGTGTTTCAAAACTGCTCTTTCTATAGGTAGGTTCAAGTCTGTGAGTTGAATGCACTCAACACAAAGAAGTTTCTGAGAATGCTTCTGTTCAGTTTTTATGTGAAGATATTTCCTTTTCCAGCATAGGCCTCAAACGGCTCCAAATATCCACTTGCAGATTCTACAAAAAGAGTGTTTCCAAACTTCTCTATCAATTGGTAGGTTCAATTCCGTGAGTTGAATGAACTCATCACAAAGAAGTTTCTGAGAATCCTTCTCTCTAGTTTTTATGTGAAGATATTTCCTTTTCCAACGTAGGCCTCAAGGTGCTCCGAATAAACACTTGCAGATTCTACAAAAGGAGTGTTTCAAAACTGTTCTATCAAAGGGAACGTTCAAGTCTGTGAGTTGAATGCACTCATCACACAGAAGTTTCTCAGAATGCTTCTGTCTAGTTTTTAGGTGAAGAGATTTCATTTCCCAGCATAGGCCTCAAAGCGCTCCAAATATCCACTTGCAGATTCTACGAAAAGAGTGTTTCAAAGCTGCTCTTTCAAAAGCAAGGTTCAAGTCTGTGTGTTGAATGCACTCATCAGAAAGAAGTTTCTGAGAATGCTTCTGTCTAGTTCTTACGTGAAGATATTTCCTTTTCCAGCTTAGGCCTCAAAGCGCTCCAAATAAACACTTGCAAATTCTACAAAAGGAGTGTTTCAAAAGAGTTCTATCAAAAGGAACGTTCAAGTCTGTGAGTTGAATGCACTTATCATACAAAAGTTTCCTGGAATGCTTCTGTCTAGTTTTTATGTGAAGACATTTCCTTTTCCAGCCTAGGCCTCAAAGCGCTCCAAATATCCACTTGCAGATTCTACCAAAAGAGTGTTTCAAAACTGCTCTATCAAAAGTAAGCTTCAACGCTGTGAGGAGAATGCACTCATCACAAAGAAGTTTCTGAGAATGCTTCTGTCTAGTTTTTATGTGAAGATATTTCCTTTTCCAGCATAGGCCTCAAAACACTCCAAATATCCTCTTGCAGATTCTACAAAAAGAGTGTTTCAAAACTGTTCTATCAAAAGGAAGGTTCAACTCTGTGAGTTGAATGAATGCATCGTGAAGAACTTTCTGAGAATGCTTCTCTGTAGTTTTTAGGTGAAGATATTCCATATCCCAGCACAGGCCTCGAAGTGCTCCAAATAACCACTTGCAGATTTTACCAAAAGAGTGTTTCAAAACTGCTCTTTCTATAGGTAAGTTCAAGTCTGTGAGTTGAATGCACTCAACACAAAGAAGTTTCTGAGAATGCTTCTGTTCAGTTTTTATGTGAAGATATTTCCTTTTCCAGCATAGGCCTCAAACGGCTCCAAATATCCACTTGCAGATTCTACAAAAAGAGTGTTTCCAAACTTCTCTATCAATTGGTAGGTTCAACTCTGTGATTTGAATGAACTCATCACAAAGAAGTTTCTGAGAATCCTTCTCTCTAGTTTTTATGTGAAGATATTTCCTTTTCCAACATAGGCCTCAAGGTGCTCCGAATAAACACTTGCAGATTCTACAAAAGGAGTGTTTCAAAACTGTTCTATCAAAGGGAACGTTCAAGTCTGTGAGTTGAATGCACTCATCACACAGAAGTTTCTGAGAATGCTTCTGTCTAGTTTTTAGGCGAAGAGATTTCATTTCCCAGCATAGGCCTCAAAGCGCTCCAAATATCCACTTGCAGATTCTACGAAAAGAGTGTTTCAAAGCTGCTCTTTCAAAAGCAAGGTTCAAGTCTGTGTGTTGAATGCACTCATCAGAAAGAAGTTTCTGAGAATGCTTCTGTCTAGTTCTTACGTGAAGATATTTCCTTTTCCAGCTTAGGCCTCAAAGCGCTCCAAATAAACACTTGCAAATTCTACAAAAGGAGTGTTTCAAAAGAGTTCTATCAAAAGGAACGTTCAAGTCTGTGAGTTGAATGCACTTGTCATACAGAAGTTTCCTGGAATGCTTCTGTCTAGTTTTTATGTGAAGACATTGCCTTTTCCAGCATAGACCTCAAAGCGCTCCAAATATCCACTGGCAGATTCTACCAAAAGAGTGTTTCAAAACTGCTCTATCAAAAGCAAGATTCAACCCTGTGAGGAGAATGCACTCATCACAAAGAAGTTTCTGAGAATGCTTCTGTCTAGTTTTTATGTGGAGATATTTCCTTTTCCAGCATAGGCCTCAAAACGCTCCAAATATCCTCTTGCAGATTCTACAAAAAGAGGGTTTCAAAACTGTTCTATCAAAAGGAAGGTTCAACTCTGTGAGTTGAATGAATGCATCGTGAAGAACTTTCTGAGAATGCTTCTCTGTAGTTTTTAGGTGAAGATATTCCATATCCCAGCACAGGCCTCGAAGTGCTCCAAATAACCACTTGCAGATTTTACCAAAAGAGTGTTTCAAAACTGCTCTTTCTATAGGTAAGTTCAAGTCTGTGAGTTGAATGCACTCAACACAAAGAAGTTTCTGAGAATGCTTCTGTTCAGTTTTTATGTGAAGATATTTCCTTTTCCAGCATAGGCCTCAAACGGCTCCAAATATCCACTTGCAGATTCTACAAAAAGAGTGTTTCCAAACTTCTCTATCAATTGGTAGGTTCAACTCTGTGAGTTGAATGAACTCATCACAAAGAAGTTTCTGAGAATCCTTCTCTCTAGTTTTTATGTGAAGATATTTCCTTTTCCAACATAGGCCTCAAGGTGCTCCGAATAAACACTTGCAGATTCTACAAAAGGAGTGTTTCAAAACTGTTCTATCAAAGGGAACGTTCAAGTCTGTGAGTTGAATGCACTCATCACACAGAAGTTTCTCAGAATGCTTCTGTCTAGTTTTTAGGTGAAGAGATTTCATTTCCCAGCATAGGCCTCAAAGCGCTCCAAATATCCACTTGCAGATTCTACGAAAAGAGTGTTTCAAAGCTGCTCTTTCAAAAGCAAGGTTCAAGTCTGTGTGTTGAATGCACTCATCAGAAAGAAGTTTCTGAGAATGCTTCTGTCTAGTTCTTACGTGAAGATATTTCCTTTTCCAGCTTAGGCCTCAAAGCGCTCCAAATAAACACTTGCAAATTCTACAAAAGGAGTGTTTCAAAAGAGTTCTATCAAAAGGAACGTTCAAGTCTGTGAGTTGAATGCACTTATCATACAGAAGTTTCATGGAATGCTTCTGTCTAGTTTTTATGTGAAGACATTTCCTTTTCCAGCCTAGGCCTCAAAGCGCTCCAAATATCCACTTGCAGATTCTACCAAAAGAGTGTTTCAAAACTGCTCTATCAAAAGTAAGCTTCAACGCTGTGAGTAGAATACACTCATCACAAAGAAGTTTCTGAGAATGCTTCTGTCTAGTTTTTATGTGAAGATATTTCCTTTTCCAGCATAGGCCTCACAACGCTCCAAATATCCTCTTGCAGATTCTACAAAAAGAGTGTTTCAAAACTGTTCTATCAAAAGGAAGGTTCAACTCTGTGAGTTGAATGAATGCATCGTGAAGAACTTTCTGAGAATGCTTCTCTGTAGTTTTTAGGTGAAGATATTCCATATCCCAGCACAGGCCTCGAAGTGCTCCAAATAACCACTTGCAGATTTTACCAAAAGAGTGTTTCAAAACTGCTCTTTCTATAGGTAAGTTCAAGTCTGTGAGTTGAATGCACTCAATACAAAGAAGTTTCTGAGAATGCTTCTGTTCAGTTTTTATGTGAAGATATTTCCTTTTCCAGCATAGGCCTCAAACGGCTCCAAATATCCACTTGCAGATTCTACAAAAAGAGTGTTTCCAAACTTCTCTATCAATTGGTAGGTTCAATTTTGTGAGTTGAATGAACTCATCACAAAGAAGTTTCTGAGAATCCTTCTCTCTAGTTTTTATGTGAAGATATTTCCTTTTCCAACGTAGGCCTCAAGGTGCTCCGAATAAACACTTGCAGATTCTACAAAAGGAGTGTTTCAAAACTGTTCTATGAAAGGGAACGTTCAAGTCTGTGAGTTGAATGCACTCATCACACAGAAGTTTCTCAGAATGCTTCTGTCTACTTTTTAGGTGAAGAGATTTCATTTCCCAGCATAGGCCTCAAAGCGCTCCAAATATCCACTTGCAGATTCTACGAAAAGAGTGTTTCAAAGCTGCTCTTTCAAAAGCAAGGTTCAAGTCTGTGTGTTGAATGCACTCATCAGAAAGAAGTTTCTGAGAATGCTTCTGTCTAGTTCTTACGTGAAGATATTTCCTTTTCCAGCTTAGGCCTCAAAGCGCTCCAAATAAACACTTGCAAATTCCACAAAAGGAGTGTTTCAAAAGAGTTCTATCAAAAGGAACGTTCAAGTCTGTGAGTTGAATGCACTTGTCATACAGAAGTTTCCTGGAATGCTTCTGTCTAGTTTTTATGTGAAGACATTTCCTTTTCCAGCATAGGCCTCAAAGCGCTCCAAATATCCACTTGCAGATTCTACCAAAAGAGTGTTTCAAAACTGCTCTATCAAAAGTAACCTTCAACGCTGTGAGTAGAATGCACTCATCACAAAGAAGTTTCTGAGAATGCTTCTGTCTAGTTTTTATGTGAAGATATTTCCTTTTCCAGCATAGGCCTCAAAACGCTCCAAATATCCTCTTGCAGATTCTACAAAAAGAGTGTTTCAAAACTGTTCTATCAAAAGGAAGGTTCAACTCTGTGAGTTGAATGAATGCATCGTGAAGAACTTTCTGAGAATGCTTCTCTGTAGTTTTTAGGTGAAGATATTCCATATCCCAGCACAGGCCTCGAAGTGCTCCAAATAACCACTTGCAGATTTTACCAAAAGAGTGTTTCAAAACTGCTCTTTCTATAGGTAAGTTCAAGTCTGTGAGTTGAATGCACTCAACACAAAGAAGTTTCTGAGAATGCTTCTGTTCAGTTTTTATGTGAAGATATTTCCTTTTCCAGCATAGGCCTCAAACGGCTCCAAATATCCACTTGCAGATTCTACAAAAAGAGTGTTTCCAAACTTCTCTATCAATTGGTAGGTTCAACTCTGTGAGTTGAATGAACTCATCACAAAGAAGTTTCTGAGAATCCTTCTCTCTAGTTTTTATGTGAAGATATTTCCTTTTCCAACATAGGCCTCAAGGTGCTCCGAATAAACACTTGCAGATTCTACAAAAGGAGTGTTTCAAAACTGTTCTATCAAAGGGAACGTTCAAGTCTGTGAGTTGAATGCACTCATCACACAGAAGTTTCTCAGAATGCTTCTGTCTAGTTTTTAGGTGAAGAGATTTCATTTCCCAGCATAGGCCTCAAAGCGCTCCAAATATCCACTTGCAGATTCTACGAAAAGAGTGTTTCAAAGCTGCTCTTTCAAAAGCAAGGTTCAAGTCTGTGTGTTGAATGCACTCATCAGAAAGAAGTTTCTGAGGATGCTTCTGTCTAGTTCTTACGTGAAGATATTTCCTTTTCCAGCTTAGGCCTCAAAGCGCTCCAAATAAACACTTGCAAATTCCACAAAAGGAGTGTTTCAAAAGAGTTCTATCAAAAGGAACGTTCAAGTCTGTGAGTTGAATGCACTTGTCATACAGAAGTTTCCTGGAATGCTTCTGTCTAGTTTTTATGTGAAGACATTTCCTTTTTCAGCATAGGCCTCAAAGCGCTCCAAATATCCACTTGCAGATTCTACCAAAAGAGTGTTTCAAAACTGCTCTATCAAAAGCAAGCTTCAACACTGTGAGTAGAATGCACTCATCACAAAGAAGTTTCTGAGAATTCTTCTGTCTAGTTTTTATGTGAAGATATTTCCTTTTCCAGCATAGGCCTCAAAACGCTCCAAATATCCTCTTGCAGATTCTACAAAAAGAGGGTTTCAAAACTGTTCTATCAAAAGGAAAGTTCAACTCTGTGAGTTGAATGAATGCATCGTGAAGAACTTTCTGAGAATGCTTCTCTGTAGTTTTTAGGTGAAGATATTCCATATCCCAGCACAGGCCTCGAAGTGCTCCAAATAACCACTTGCAGATTTTACCAAAAGAGTGTTTCAAAACTGCTCTTTCTATAGGTAAGTTCAAGTCTGTGAGTTGAATGCACTCAACACAAAGAAGTTTCTGAGAATGCTTCTGTTCAGTTTTTATGTGAAGATATTTCCTTTTCCAGCATAGGCCTCAAACGGCTCCAAATATCCACTTGCAGATTCTACAAAAAGAGTGTTTCCAAACTTCTCTATCAATTGGTAGGTTCAACTCTGTGAGTTGAATGAACTCATCACAAAGAAGTTTCTGAGAATCCTTCTCTCTAGTTTTTATGTGAAGATATTTCCTTTTCCAACATAGGCCTCAAGGTGCTCCGAATAAACACTTGCAGATTCTACAAAAGGAGTGTTTCAAAACTGTTCTATCAAAGGGAACGTTCAAGTCTGTGAGTTGAATGCACTCATCACACAGAAGTTTCTCAGAATGCTTCTGTCTAGTTTTTAGGTGAAGAGATTTCATTTCCCAGCATAGGCCTCAAAGCGCTCCAAATATCCACTTGCAGATTCTACGAAAAGAGTGTTTCAAAGCTGCTCTTTCAAAAGCAAGGTTCAAGTGTGTGTGTTGAATGCACTCATCAGAAAGAAGTTTCTGAGAATGCTTCTGTCTAGTTCTTACGTGAAGATATTTCCTTTTCCAGCTTAGGCCTCAAAGCGCTCCAAATAAACACTTGCAAATTCCACAAAAGGAGTGTTTCAAAAGAGTTCTATCAAAAGGAACGTTCAAGTCTGTGAGTTGAATGCACTTGTCATACAGAAGTTTCCTGGAATGCTTCTGTCTAGTTTTTATGTGAAGACATTTCCTTTTCCAGCATAGGCCTCAAAGCGCTCCAAATATCCACTTGCAGATTCTACCAAAAGAGTGTTTCAAAACTGCTCTATCAAAAGTAACCTTCAACGCTGTGAGTAGAATGCACTCATCACAAAGAAGTTTCTGAGAATGCTTCTGTCTAGTTTTTATGTGAAGATATTTCCTTTTCCAGCATAGGCCTCAAAACGCTCCAAATATCCTCTTGCAGATTCTACAAAAAGAGTGTTTCAAAACTGTTCTATCAAAAGGAAGGTTCAACTCTGTGAGTTGAATGAATGCATCGTGAAGAACTTTCTGAGAATGCTTCTCTGTAGTTTTTAGGTGAAGATATTCCATATCCCAGCACAGGCCTCGAAGTGCTCCAAATAACCACTTGCAGATTTTACCAAAAGAGTGTTTCAAAACTGCTCTTTCTATAGGTAAGTTCAAGTCTGTGAGTTGAATGCACTCAACACAAAGAAGTTTCTGAGAATGCTTCTGTTCAGTTTTTATGTGAAGATATTTCCTTTTCCAGCATAGGCCTCAAACGGCTCCAAATATCCACTTGCAGATTCTACAAAAAGAGTGTTTCCAAACTTCTCTATCAATTGGTAGGTTCAACTCTGTGAGTTGAATGAACTCATCACAAAGAAGTTTCTGAGAATCCTTCTCTCTAGTTTTTATGTGAAGATATTTCCTTTTCCAACATAGGCCTCAAGGTGCTCCGAATAAACACTTGCAGATTCTACAAAAGGAGTGTTTCAAAACTGTTCTATCAAAGGGAACGTTCAAGTCTGTGAGTTGAATGCACTCATCACACAGAAGTTTCTCAGAATGCTTCTGTCTAGTTTTTAGGTGAAGAGATTTCATTTCCCAGCATAGGCCTCAAAGCGCTCCAAATATCCACTTGCAGATTCTACGAAAAGAGTGTTTCAAAGCTGCTCTTTCAAAAGCAAGGTTCAAGTCTGTGTGTTGAATGCACTCATCAGAAAGAAGTTTCTGAGGATGCTTCTGTCTAGTTCTTACGTGAAGATATTTCCTTTTCCAGCTTAGGCCTCAAAGCGCTCCAAATAAACACTTGCAAATTCCACAAAAGGAGTGTTTCAAAAGAGTTCTATCAAAAGGAACGTTCAAGTCTGTGAGTTGAATGCACTTGTCATACAGAAGTTTCCTGGAATGCTTCTGTCTAGTTTTTATGTGAAGACATTTCCTTTTTCAGCATAGGCCTCAAAGCGCTCCAAATATCCACTTGCAGATTCTACCAAAAGAGTGTTTCAAAACTGCTCTATCAAAAGCAAGCTTCAACACTGTGAGTAGAATGCACTCATCACAAAGAAGTTTCTGAGAATGCTTCTGTCTAGTTTTTATGTGAAGATATTTCCTTTTCCAGCATAGGCCTCAAAACGCTCCAAATATCCTCTTGCAGATTCTACAAAAAGAGTGTTTCAAAACTGTTCTATCAAAAGGAAGGTTCAACTCTGTGAGTTGAATGAATGCATCGTGAAGAACTTTCTGAGAATGCTTCTCTGTAGTTTTTAGGTGAAGATATTCCATATCCCAGCACAGGCCTCGAAGTGCTCCAAATAACCACTTGCAGATTTTACCAAAAGAGTGTTTCAAAACTGCTCTTTCTATAGGTAAGTTCAAGTCTGTGAGTTGAATGCACTCAACACAAAGAAGTTTCTGAGAATGCTTCTGTTCAGTTTTTATGTGAAGATATTTCCTTTTCCAGCATAGGCCTCAAACGGCTCCAAATATCCACTTGCAGATTCTACAAAAAGAGTGTTTCCAAACTTCTCTATCAATTGGTAGGTTCAACTCTGTGAGTTGAATGAACTCATCACAAAGAAGTTTCTGAGAATCCTTCTCTCTAGTTTTTATGTGAAGATATTTCCTTTTCCAACATAGGCCTCAAGGTGCTCCGAATAAACACTTGCAGATTCTACAAAAGGAGTGTTTCAAAACTGTTCTATCAAAGGGAACGTTCAAGTCTGTGAGTTGAATGCACTCATCACACAGAAGTTTCTCAGAATGCTTCTGTCTAGTTTTTAGGTGAAGAGATTTCATTTCCCAGCATAGGCCTCAAAGCGCTCCAAATATCCACTTGCAGATTCTACGAAAAGAGTGTTTCAAAGCTGCTCTTTCAAAAGCAAGGTTCAAGTCTGTGTGTTGAATGCACTCATCAGAAAGAAGTTTCTGAGAATGCTTCTGTCTAGTTCTTACGTGAAGATATTTCCTTTTCCAGCTTAGGCCTCAAAGCGCTCCAAATAAACACTTGCAAATTCCACAAAAGGAGTGTTTCAAAAGAGTTCTATCAAAAGGAACGTTCAAGTCTGTGAGTTGAATGCACTTGTCATACAGAAGTTTCCTGGAATGCTTCTGTCTAGTTTTTATGTGAAGACATTTCCTTTTCCAGCATAGGCCTCAAAGCGCTCCAAATATCCACTTGCAGATTCTACCAAAAGAGTGTTTCAAAACTGCTCTATCAAAAGTAACCTTCAACGCTGTGAGTAGAATGCACTCATCACAAAGAAGTTTCTGAGAATGCTTCTGTCTAGTTTTTATGTGAAGATATTTCCTTTTCCAGCATAGGCCTCAAAACGCTCCAAATATCCTCTTGCAGATTCTACAAAAAGAGTGTTTCAAAACTGTTCTATCAAAAGGAAGGTTCAACTCTGTGAGTTGAATGAATGCATCGTGAAGAACTTTCTGAGAATGCTTCTCTGTAGTTTTTAGGTGAAGATATTCCATATCCCAGCACAGGCCTCGAAGTGCTCCAAATAACCACTTGCAGATTTTACCAAAAGAGTGTTTCAAAACTGCTCTTTCTATAGGTAAGTTCAAGTCTGTGAGTTGAATGCACTCAACACAAAGAAGTTTCTGAGAATGCTTCTGTTCAGTTTTTATGTGAAGATATTTCCTTTTCCAGCATAGGCCTCAAACGGCTCCAAATATCCACTTGCAGATTCTACAAAAAGAGTGTTTCCAAACTTCTCTATCAATTGGTAGGTTCAACTCTGTGAGTTGAATGAACTCATCACAAAGAAGTTTCTGAGAATCCTTCTCTCTAGTTTTTATGTGAAGATATTTCCTTTTCCAACATAGGCCTCAAGGTGCTCCGAATAAACACTTGCAGATTCTACAAAAGGAGTGTTTCAAAACTGTTCTATCAAAGGGAACGTTCAAGTCTGTGAGTTGAATGCACTCATCACACAGAAGTTTCTCAGAATGCTTCTGTCTAGTTTTTAGGTGAAGAGATTTCATTTCCCAGCATAGGCCTCAAAGCGCTCCAAATATCCACTTGCAGATTCTACGAAAAGAGTGTTTCAAAGCTGCTCTTTCAAAAGCAAGGTTCAAGTCTGTGTGTTGAATGCACTCATCAGAAAGAAGTTTCTGAGGATGCTTCTGTCTAGTTCTTACGTGAAGATATTTCCTTTTCCAGCTTAGGCCTCAAAGCGCTCCAAATAAACACTTGCAAATTCCACAAAAGGAGTGTTTCAAAAGAGTTCTATCAAAAGGAACGTTCAAGTCTGTGAGTTGAATGCACTTGTCATACAGAAGTTTCCTGGAATGCTTCTGTCTAGTTTTTATGTGAAGACATTTCCTTTTTCAGCATAGGCCTCAAAGCGCTCCAAATATCCACTTGCAGATTCTACCAAAAGAGTGTTTCAAAACTGCTCTATCAAAAGCAAGCTTCAACACTGTGAGTAGAATGCACTCATCACAAAGAAGTTTCTGAGAATTCTTCTGTCTAGTTTTTATGTGAAGATATTTCCTTTTCCAGCATAGGCCTCAAAACGCTCCAAATATCCTCTTGCAGATTCTACAAAAAGAGGGTTTCAAAACTGTTCTATCAAAAGGAAAGTTCAACTCTGTGAGTTGAATGAATGCATCGTGAAGAACTTTCTGAGAATGCTTCTCTGTAGTTTTTAGGTGAAGATATTCCATATCCCAGCACAGGCCTCGAAGTGCTCCAAATAACCACTTGCAGATTTTACCAAAAGAGTGTTTCAAAACTGCTCTTTCTATAGGTAAGTTCAAGTCTGTGAGTTGAATGCACTCAACACAAAGAAGTTTCTGAGAATGCTTCTGTTCAGTTTTTATGTGAAGATATTTCCTTTTCCAGCATAGGCCTCAAACGGCTCCAAATATCCACTTGCAGATTCTACAAAAAGAGTGTTTCCAAACTTCTCTATCAATTGGTAGGTTCAACTCTGTGAGTTGAATGAACTCATCACAAAGAAGTTTCTGAGAATCCTTCTCTCTAGTTTTTATGTGAAGATATTTCCTTTTCCAACATAGGCCTCAAGGTGCTCCGAATAAACACTTGCAGATTCTACAAAAGGAGTGTTTCAAAACTGTTCTATCAAAGGGAACGTTCAAGTCTGTGAGTTGAATGCACTCATCACACAGAAGTTTCTCAGAATGCTTCTGTCTAGTTTTTAGGTGAAGAGATTTCATTTCCCAGCATAGGCCTCAAAGCGCTCCAAATATCCACTTGCAGATTCTACGAAAAGAGTGTTTCAAAGCTGCTCTTTCAAAAGCAAGGTTCAAGTGTGTGTGTTGAATGCACTCATCAGAAAGAAGTTTCTGAGAATGCTTCTGTCTAGTTCTTACGTGAAGATATTTCCTTTTCCAGCTTAGGCCTCAAAGCGCTCCAAATAAACACTTGCAAATTCCACAAAAGGAGTGTTTCAAAAGAGTTCTATCAAAAGGAACGTTCAAGTCTGTGAGTTTAATGCACTTGTCATACAGAAGTTTCCTGGAATGCTTCTGTCTAGTTTTTATGTGAAGACATTTCCTTTTCCAGCATAGGCCTCAAAGCGCTCCAAATATCCACTTGCAGATTCTACCAAAAGAGTGTTTCAAAACTGCTCTATCAAAAGTAACCTTCAACGCTGTGAGTAGAATGCACTCATCACAAAGAAGTTTCTGAGAATGCTTCTGTCTAGTTTTTATGTGAAGATATTTCCTTTTCCAGCATAGGCCTCAAAACGCTCCAAATATCCTCTTGCAGATTCTACAAAAAGAGTGTTTCAAAACTGTTCTATCAAAAGGAAGGTTCAACTCTGTGAGTTGAATGAATGCATCGTGAAGAACTTTCTGAGAATGCTTCTCTGTAGTTTTTAGGTGAAGATATTCCATATCCCAGCACAGGCCTCGAAGTGCTCCAAATAACCACTTGCAGATTTTACCAAAAGAGTGTTTCAAAACTGCTCTTTCTATAGGTAAGTTCAAGTCTGTGAGTTGAATGCACTCAACACAAAGAAGTTTCTGAGAATGCTTCTGTTCAGTTTTTATGTGAAGATATTTCCTTTTCCAGCATAGGCCTCAAACGGCTCCAAATATCCACTTGCAGATTCTACAAAAAGAGTGTTTCCAAACTTCTCTATCAATTGGTAGGTTCAACTCTGTGAGTTGAATGAACTCATCACAAAGAAGTTTCTGAGAATCCTTCTCTCTAGTTTTTATGTGAAGATATTTCCTTTTCCAACATAGGCCTCAAGGTGCTCCGAATAAACACTTGCAGATTCTACAAAAGGAGTGTTTCAAAACTGTTCTATCAAAGGGAACGTTCAAGTCTGTGAGTTGAATGCACTCATCACACAGAAGTTTCTCAGAATGCTTCTGTCTAGTTTTTAGGTGAAGAGATTTCATTTCCCAGCATAGGCCTCAAAGCGCTCCAAATATCCACTTGCAGATTCTACGAAAAGAGTGTTTCAAAGCTGCTCTTTCAAAAGCAAGGTTCAAGTCTGTGTGTTGAATGCACTCATCAGAAAGAAGTTTCTGAGGATGCTTCTGTCTAGTTCTTACGTGAAGATATTTCCTTTTCCAGCTTAGGCCTCAAAGCGCTCCAAATAAACACTTGCAAATTCCACAAAAGGAGTGTTTCAAAAGAGTTCTATCAAAAGGAACGTTCAAGTCTGTGAGTTGAATGCACTTGTCATACAGAAGTTTCCTGGAATGCTTCTGTCTAGTTTTTATGTGAAGACATTTCCTTTTTCAGCATAGGCCTCAAAGCGCTCCAAATATCCACTTGCAGATTCTACCAAAAGAGTGTTTCAAAACTGCTCTATCAAAAGCAAGCTTCAACACTGTGAGTAGAATGCACTCATCACAAAGAAGTTTCTGAGAATGCTTCTGTCTAGTTTTTATGTGAAGATATTTCCTTTTCCAGCATAGGCCTCAAAACGCTCCAAATATCCTCTTGCAGATTCTACAAAAAGAGTGTTTCAAAACTGTTCTATCAAAAGGAAGGTTCAACTCTGTGAGTTGAATGAATGCATCGTGAAGAACTTTCTGAGAATGCTTCTCTGTAGTTTTTAGGTGAAGATATTCCATATCCCAGCACAGGCCTCGAAGTGCTCCAAATAACCACTTGCAGATTTTACCAAAAGAGTGTTTCAAAACTGCTCTTTCTATAGGTAAGTTCAAGTCTGTGAGTTGAATGCACTCAACACAAAGAAGTTTCTGAGAATGCTTCTGTTCAGTTTTTATGTGAAGATATTTCCTTTTCCAGCATAGGCCTCAAACGGCTCCAAATATCCACTTGCAGATTCTACAAAAAGAGTGTTTCCAAACTTCTCTATCAATTGGTAGGTTCAACTCTGTGAGTTGAATGAACTCATCACAAAGAAGTTTCTGAGAATCCTTCTCTCTAGTTTTTATGTGAAGATATTTCCTTTTCCAACATAGGCCTCAAGGTGCTCCGAATAAACACTTGCAGATTCTACAAAAGGAGTGTTTCAAAACTGTTCTATCAAAGGGAACGTTCAAGTCTGTGAGTTGAATGCACTCATCACACAGAAGTTTCTCAGAATGCTTCTGTCTAGTTTTTAGGTGAAGAGATTTCATTTCCCAGCATAGGCCTCAAAGCGCTCCAAATATCCACTTGCAGATTCTACGAAAAGAGTGTTTCAAAGCTGCTCTTTCAAAAGCAAGGTTCAAGTCTGTGTGTTGAATGCACTCATCAGAAAGAAGTTTCTGAGAATGCTTCTGTCTAGTTCTTACGTGAAGATATTTCCTTTTCCAGCTTAGGCCTCAAAGCGCTCCAAATAAACACTTGCAAATTCCACAAAAGGAGTGTTTCAAAAGAGTTCTATCAAAAGGAACGTTCAAGTCTGTGAGTTGAATGCACTTGTCATACAGAAGTTTCCTGGAATGCTTCTGTCTAGTTTTTATGTGAAGACATTTCCTTTTCCAGCATAGGCCTCAAAGCGCTCCAAATATCCACTTGCAGATTCTACCAAAAGAGTGTTTCAAAACTGCTCTATCAAAAGTAAGCTTCAACGCTGTGAGTAGAATGCACTCATCACAAAGAAGTTTCTGAGAATGCTTCTGTCTAGTTTTTATGTGAAGATATTTCCTTTTCCAGCATAGGCCTCAAAACGCTCCAAATATCCTCTTGCAGATTCTACAAAAAGAGTGTTTCAAAACTGTTCTATCAAAAGGAAGGTTCAACTCTGTGAGTTGAATGAATGCATCGTGAAGAACTTTCTGAGAATGCTTCTCTGTAGTTTTTAGGTGAAGATATTCCATATCCCAGCACAGGCCTCGAAGTGCTCCAAATAGCCACTTGCAGATTTTACCAAAAGAGTGTTTCAAAACTGCTCTTTCTATAGGTAAGTTCAAGTCTGTGAGTTGAATGCACTCAACACAAAGAAGTTTCTGAGAATGCTTCTGTTCAGTTTTTATGTGAAGATATTTCCTTTTCCAGCATAGGCCTCAAACGGCTCCAAATATCCACTTGCAGATTCTACAAAAAGAGTGTTTCCAAACTTCTCTATCAATTGGTAGGTTCAACTCTGTGAGTTGAATGAACTCATCACAAAGAAGTTTCTGAGAATCCTTCTCTCTAGTTTTTATGTGAAGATATTTCCTTTTCCAACATAGGCCTCAAGGTGCTCCGAATAAACACTTGCAGATTCTACAAAAGGAGTGTTTCAAAACTGTTCTATCAAAGGGAACGTTCAAGTCTGTGAGTTGAATGCACTCATCACACAGAAGTTTCTCAGAATGCTTCTGTCTAGTTTTTAGGTGAAGAGATTTCATTTCCCAGCATAGGCCTCAAAGCGCTCCAAATATCCACTTGCAGATTCTACGAAAAGAGTGTTTCAAAGCTGCTCTTTCAAAAGCAAGGTTCAAGTCTGTGTGTTGAATGCACTCATCAGAAAGAAGTTTCTGAGGATGCTTCTGTCTAGTTCTTACGTGAAGATATTTCCTTTTCCAGCTTAGGCCTCAAAGCGCTCCAAATAAACACTTGCAAATTCCACAAAAGGAGTGTTTCAAAAGAGTTCTATCAAAAGGAACGTTCAAGTCTGTGAGTTGAATGCACTTGTCATACAGAAGTTTCCTGGAATGCTTCTGTCTAGTTTTTATGTGAAGACATTTCCTTTTTCAGCATAGGCCTCAAAGCGCTCCAAATATCCACTTGCAGATTCTACCAAAAGAGTGTTTCAAAACTGCTCTATCAAAAGCAAGCTTCAACACTGTGAGTAGAATGCACTCATCACAAAGAAGTTTCTGAGAATGCTTCTGTCTAGTTTTTATGTGAAGATATTTCCTTTTCCAGCATAGGCCTCAAAACGCTCCAAATATCCTCTTGCAGATTCTACAAAAAGAGTGTTTCAAAACTGTTCTATCAAAAGGAAGGTTCAACTCTGTGAGTTGAATGAATGCATCGTGAAGAACTTTCTGAGAATGCTTCTCTGTAGTTTTTAGGTGAAGATATTCCATATCCCAGCACAGGCCTCGAAGTGCTCCAAATAACCACTTGCAGATTTTACCAAAAGAGTGTTTCAAAACTGCTCTTTCTATAGGTAAGTTCAAGTCTGTGAGTTGAATGCACTCAACACAAAGAAGTTTCTGAGAATGCTTCTGTTCAGTTTTTATGTGAAGATATTTCCTTTTCCAGCATAGGCCTCAAACGGCTCCAAATATCCACTTGCAGATTCTACAAAAAGAGTGTTTCCAAACTTCTCTATCAATTGGTAGGTTCAACTCTGTGAGTTGAATGAACTCATCACAAAGAAGTTTCTGAGAATCCTTCTCTCTAGTTTTTATGTGAAGATATTTCCTTTTCCAACATAGGCCTCAAGGTGCTCCGAATAAACACTTGCAGATTCTACAAAAGGAGTGTTTCAAAACTGTTCTATCAAAGGGAACGTTCAAGTCTGTGAGTTGAATGCACTCATCACACAGAAGTTTCTCAGAATGCTTCTGTCTAGTTTTTAGGTGAAGAGATTTCATTTCCCAGCATAGGCCTCAAAGCGCTCCAAATATCCACTTGCAGATTCTACGAAAAGAGTGTTTCAAAGCTGCTCTTTCAAAAGCAAGGTTCAAGTCTGTGTGTTGAATGCACTCATCAGAAAGAAGTTTCTGAGAATGCTTCTGTCTAGTTCTTACGTGAAGATATTTCCTTTTCCAGCTTAGGCCTCAAAGCGCTCCAAATAAACACTTGCAAATTCCACAAAAGGAGTGTTTCAAAAGAGTTCTATCAAAAGGAACGTTCAAGTCTGTGAGTTGAATGCACTTGTCATACAGAAGTTTCCTGGAATGCTTCTGTCTAGTTTTTATGTGAAGACATTTCCTTTTCCAGCATAGGCCTCAAAGCGCTCCAAATATCCACTTGCAGATTCTACCAAAAGAGTGTTTCAAAACTGCTCTATCAAAAGTAAGCTTCAACGCTGTGAGTAGAATGCACTCATCACAAAGAAGTTTCTGAGAATGCTTCTGTCTAGTTTTTATGTGGAGATATTTCCTTTTCCAGCATAGGCCTCAAAACGCTCCAAATATCCTCTTGCAGATTCTACAAAAAGAGTGTTTCAAAACTGTTCTATCAAAAGGAAGGTTCAACTCTGTGAGTTGAATGAATGCATCGTGAAGAATTTCTGAGAATGCTTCTCTGTAGTTTTTAGGTGAAGATATTCCATATCCCAGCACAGGCCTCGAAGTGCTCCAAATAACCACTTGCAGATTTTACCAAAAGAGTGTTTCAAAACTGCTCTTTCTATAGGTAAGTTCAAGTCTGTGAGTTGAATGCACTCAACACGAAGAAGTTTCTGAGAATGCTTCTGTTCAGTTTTTATGTGAAGATATTTCCTTTTCCAGCATAGGCCTCAAACGGCTCCAAATATCCACTTGCAGATTCCACAAAAAGAGTGTTTCCAAACTTCTCTCTCAATTGGTAGGTTCAACTCTGTGAGTTGAATGAACTCATCACAAAGAAGTTTCTGAGAATCCTTCTCTCTAGTTTTTATGTGAAGATATTTCCTTTTCCAACATAGGCCTCAAGGTGCTCCGAATAAACACTTGCAGATTCTACAAAAGGAGTGTTTCAAAACTGTTCTATCAAAGGGAACGTTCAAGTCTGTGAGTTGAATGCACTCATCACACAGAAGTTTCTCAGAATGCTTCTGTCTAGTTTTTAGGCGAAGAGATTTCATTTCCCAGCATAGACCTCAAAGCGCTCCAAATATCCACTTGCAGATTCTACGAAAAGAGTGTTTCAAAGCTGCTCTTTCAAAAGCAAGGTTCAAGTCTGTGTGTTGAATGCACTCATCAGAAAGAAGTTTCTGAGAATGCTTCTGTCTAGTTCTTACGTGAAGATATTTCCTTTTCCAGCTTAGGCCTCAAAGCGCTCCAAATAAACACTTGCAAATTCTACAAAAGGAGTGTTTCAAAAGAGTTCTATCAAAAGGAACGTTCAAGTCTGTGAGTTGAATGCACTTATCATACAGAAGTTTCCTGGAATGCTTCCGTCTAGTTTTTATGTGAAGACATTTCCTTTTCCAGCCTAGGCCTCAAAGCGCTCCAAATATCCACTTGCAGATTCTACCAAAAGAGTGTTTCAAAACTGCTCTATCAAAAGTAAGCTTCAACGCTGTGAGGAGAATGCACTCATCACAAAGAAGTTTCTGAGAATGCTTCTGTCTAGTTTTTATGTGAAGATATTTCCTTTTCCAGCATAAGCCTCAAAACACTCCAAATATCCTCTTGCAGATTCTACAAAAAGAGTGTTTCAAAACTGTTCTATCAAAAGGAAGGTTCAACTCTGTGAGTTGAATGAATGCATCGTGAAGAACTTTCTGAGAATGCTTCTCTGTAGTTTTTAGGTGAAGATATTCCATATCCCAGCACAGGCCTCGAAGTGCTCCAAATAACCACTTGCAGATTTTACCAAAAGAGTGTTTCAAAACTGCTCTTTCTATAGGTAAGTTCAAGTCTGTGAGTTGAATGCACTCAACACAAAGAAGTTTCTGAGAATGCTTCTGTTCAGTTTTTATGTGAAGATATTTCCTTTTCCAGCATAGGCCTCAAACGGCTCCAAATATCCACTTGCAGATTCTACAAAAAGAGTGTTTCCAAACTTCTCTATCAATTGGTAGGTTCAACTCTGTGAGTTGAATGAACTCATCACAAAGAAGTTTCTGAGAATCCTTCTCTCTAGTTTTTATGTGAAGATATTTCCTTTTCCAACATAGGCCTCAAGGTGCTCCGAATAAACACTTGCAGATTCTACAAAAGGAGTGTTTCAAAACTGTTCTATCAAAGGGAACGTTCAAGTCTGTGAGTTGAATGCACTCATCACACAGAAGTTTCTCAGAATGCTTCTGTCTAGTTTTTAGGTGAAGAGATTTCATTTCCCAGCATAGACCTCAAAGCGCTCCAAATATCCACTTGCAGATTCTACGAAAAGAGTGTTTCAAAGCTGCTCTTTCAAAAGCAAGGTTCAAGTCTGTGTGTTGAATGCACTCATCAGAAAGAAGTTTCTGAGAATGCTTCTGTCTAGTTCTTACGTGAAGATATTTCCTTTTCCAGCTTAGGCCTCAAAGCGCTCCAAATAAACACTTGCAAATTCTACAAAAGGAGTGTTTCAAAAGAGTTCTATCAAAAGGAACGTTCAAGTCTGTGAGTTGAATGCACTTGTCATACAGAAGTTTCCTGGAATGCTTCTGTCTAGTTTTTATGTGAAGACATTTCCTTTTCCAGCATAGACCTCAAAGCGCTCCAAATATCCACTTGCAGATTCTACCAAAAGAGTGTTTCAAAACTGCTCTATCAAAAGCAAGCTTCAACGCTGTGAGGAGAATGCACTCATCACAAAGAAGTTTCTGAGAATGCTTCTGTCTAGTTTTTATGTGGAGATATTTCCTTTTCCAGCATAGGCCTCAAAACGCTCCAAATATCCTCTTGCAGATTCTACAAAAAGAGGGTTTCAAAACTGTTCTATCAAAAGGAAGGTTCAACTCTGTGAGTTGAATGAATGCATCGTGAAGAACTTTCTGAGAATGCTTCTCTGTAGTTTTTAGGTGAAGATATTCCATATCCCAGCACAGGCCTCGAAGTGCTCCAAATAACCACTTGCAGATTTTACCAAAAGAGTGTTTCAAAACTGCTCTTTCTATAGGTAAGTTCAAGTCTGTGAGTTGAATGCACTGAACACAAAGAAGTTTCTGAGAATGCTTCTGTTCAGTTTTTATGTGAAGATATTTCCTTTTCCAGCATAGGCCTCAAACGGCTCCAAATATCCACTTGCAGATTCTACAAAAAGAGTGTTTCCAAACTTCTCTATCAATTGGTAGGTTCAACTCTGTGAGTTGAATGAACTCATCACAAAGAAGTTTCTGAGAATCCTTCTCTCTAGTTTTTATGTGAAGATATTTCCTTTTCCAACATAGGCCTCAAGGTGCTCCGAATAAACACTTGCAGATTCTACAAAAGGAGTGTTTCAAAACTGTTCTATCAAAGGGAACGTTCAAGTCTGTGAGTTGAATGCACTCATCACACAGAAGTTTCTCAGAATGCTTCTGTCTAGTTTTTAGGTGAAGAGATTTCATTTCCCAGCATAGGCCTCAAAGCGCTCCAAATATCCACTTGCAGATTCTACGAAAAGAGTGTTTCAAAGCTGCTCTTTCAAAAGCAAGGTTCAAGTCTGTGTGTTGAATGCACTCATCAGAAAGAAGTTTCTGAGAATGCTTCTGTCTAGTTCTTACGTGAAGATATTTCCTTTTCCAGCTTAGGCCTCAAAGCGCTCCAAATAAACACTTGCAAATTCTACAAAAGGAGTGTTTCAAAAGAGTTCTATCAAAAGGAACGTTCAAGTCTGTGAGTTGAATGCACTTATCATACAGAAGTTTCCTGGAATGCTTCTGTCTAGTTTTTATGTGAAGACATTTCCTTTTCCAGCCTAGGCCTCAAAGCGCTCCAAATATCCACTTGCAGATTCTACCAAAAGAGTGTTTCAAAACTGCTCTATCAAAAGTAAGCTTCAACGCTGTGAGGAGAATGCACTCATCACAAAGAAGTTTCTGAGAATGCTTCTGTCTAGTTTTTATGTGAAGATATTTCCTTTTCCAGCATAGGCCTCAAAACACTCCAAATATCCTCTTGCAGATTCTACAAAAAGAGTGTTTCAAAACTGTTCTATCAAAAGGAAGGTTCAACTCTGTGAGTTGAATGAATGCATCGTGAAGAACTTTCTGAGAATGCTTCTCTGTAGCTTTTAGGTGAAGATATTCCATATCCCAGCACAGGCCTCGAAGTGCTCCAAATAACCACTTGCAGATTTTACCAAAAGAGTGTTTCAAAACTGCTCTTTCTATAGGTAAGTTCAAGTCTGTGAGTTGAATGCACTCAACACAAAGAAGTTTCTGAGAATGCTTCTGTTCAGTTTTTATGTGAAGATATTTCCTTTTCCAGCATAGGCCTCAAACGGCTCCAAATATCCACTTGCAGATTCTACAAAAAGAGTGTTTCCAAACTTCTCTATCAATTGGTAGGTTCAACTCTGTGAGTTGAATGAACTCATCACAAAGAAGTTTCTGAGAATCCTTCTCTCTAGTTTTTATGTGAAGATATTTCCTTTTCCAACATAGGCCTCAAGGTGCTCCGAATAAACACTTGCAGATTCTACAAAAGGAGTGTTTCAAAACTGTTCTATCAAAGGGAACGTTCAAGTCTGTGAGTTGAATGCACTCATCACACAGAAGTTTCTCAGAATGCTTCTGTCTAGTTTTTAGGTGAAGAGATTTCATTTCCCAGCATAGGCCTCAAAGCGCTCCAAATATCCACTTGCAGATTCTACGAAAAGAGTGTTTCAAAGCTGCTCTTTCAAAAGCAAGGTTCAAGTCTGTGTGTTGAATGCACTCATCAGAAAGAAGTTTCTGAGGATGCTTCTGTCTAGTTCTTACGTGAAGATATTTCCTTTTCCAGCTTAGGCCACAAAGCGCTCCAAATAAACACTTGCAAATTCTACAAAAGGAGTGTTTCAAAAGAGTTCTATCAAAAGGAACGTTCAAGTCTGTGAGTTGAATGCACTTATCATACAGAAGTTTCCTGGAATGCTTCTGTCTAGTTTTTATGTGAAGACATTTCCTTTTCCAGCCTAGGCCTCAAAGCGCTCCGAATATCCACTTGCAGATTCTACCAAAAGAGTGTTTCAAAACTGCTCTATCAAAAGTAAGATTCAACGCTGTGAGTAGAATGCACTCATCACAAAGAAGTTTCTGAGAATGCTTCTGTGTAGTTTTTATGTGAAGATATTTCCTTTTCCAGCATAGGCCTCAAAACGCTCCAAATATCCTCTTGCAGATTCTACAAAAAGAGTGTTTCAAAACTGTTCTATCAAAAGGAAGGTTCAACTCTGTGAGTTGAATGAATGCATCGTGAAGAACTTTCTGAGAATGCTTCTCTGTAGTTTTTAGGTGAAGATATTCCATATCCCAGCACAGGCCTCGAAGTGCTCCAAATAACCACTTGCAGATTTTACCAAAAGAGTGTTTCAAAACTGCTCTTTCTATAGGTAAGTTCAAGTCTGTGAGTTGAATGCACTCAACACAAAGAAGTTTCTGAGAATGCTTCTGTTCAGTTTTTATGTGAAGATATTTCCTTTTCCAGCATAGGCCTCAAACGGCTCCAAATATCCACTTGCAGATTCTACAAAAAGAGTGTTTCCAAACTTCTCTATCAATTGGT
This sequence comes from Pongo abelii, assembly GCF_028885655.2. Lineage (NCBI taxonomy): Eukaryota > Metazoa > Chordata > Mammalia > Primates > Hominidae > Pongo > Pongo abelii. The sequence continues at coordinate 15,732,255 of NC_071998.2, read as the reverse complement.
AGGTTCAACTCTGTGAGTTGAATGAACTCATCACAAAGAAGTTTCTGAGAATCCTTCTCTCTAGTTTTTATGTGAAGATATTTCCTTTTCCAACATAGGCCTCAAGGTGCTCCGAATAAACACTTGCAGATTCTACAAAAGGAGTGTTTCAAAACTGTTCTATCAAAGGGAACGTTGAAGTCTGTGAGTTGAATGCACTCATCACACAGAAGTTTCTCAGAATGCTTCTGTCTAGTTTTTAGGTGAAGAGATTTCATTTCCCAGCATAGGCCTCAAAGCGCTCCAAATATCCACTTGCAGATTCTACGAAAAGAGTGTTTCAAAGCTGCTCTTTCAAAAGCAGGGTTCAAGTCTGTGTGTTGAATGCACTCATCAGAAAGAAGTTTCTGAGAATGCTTCTGTCTAGTTCTTACGTGAAGATATTTCCTTTTCCAGCTTAGGCCTCAAAGCGCTCCAAATAAACACTTGCAAATTCTACAAAAGGAGTGTTTCAAAAGAGTTCTATCAAAAGGAACGTTCAAGTCTGTGAGTTGAATGCACTTATCATACAGAAGTTTCCTGGAATGCTTCTGTCTAGTTTTTATGTGAAGACATTTCCTTTTCCAGCCTAGGCCTCAAAGCGCTCCAAATATCCACTTGCAGATTCTACCAAAAGAGTGTTTCAAAACTGCTCTATCAAAAGTAAGCTTCAACGCTGTGAGGAGAATGCACTCATCACAAAGAAGTTTCTGAGAATGCTTCTGTCTAGTTTTTATGTGAAGATATTTCCTTTTCCAGCATAGGCCTCAAAACACTCCAAATATCCTCTTGCAGATTCTACAAAAAGAGTGTTTCAAAACTGTTCTATCAAAAGGAAGGTTCAACTCTGTGAGTTGAATGAATGCATCGTGAAGAACTTTCTGAGAATGCTTCTCTGTAGCTTTTAGGTGAAGATATTCCATATCCCAGCACAGGCCTCGAAGTGCTCCAAATAACCACTTGCAGATTTTACCAAAAGAGTGTTTCAAAACTGCTCTTTCTATAGGTAAGTTCAAGTCTGTGAGTTGAATGCACTCAACACAAAGAAGTTTCTGAGAATGCTTCTGTTCAGTTTTTATGTGAAGATATTTCCTTTTCCAGCATAGGCCTCAAACGGCTCCAAATATCCACTTGCAGATTCTACAAAAAGAGTGTTTCCAAACTTCTCTATCAATTGGTAGGTTCAACTCTGTGAGTTGAATGAACTCATCACAAAGAAGTTTCTGAGAATCCTTCTCTCTAGTTTTTATGTGAAGATATTTCCTTTTCCAACATAGGCCTCAAGGTGCTCCGAATAAACACTTGCAGATTCTACAAAAGGAGTGTTTCAAAACTGTTCTATCAAAGGGAACGTTCAAGTCTGTGAGTTGAATGCACTCATCACACAGAAGTTTCTGAGAATGCTTCTGTCTAGTTTTTAGGCGAAGAGATTTCATTTCCCAGCATAGGCCTCAAAGCGCTCCAAATATCCACTTGCAGATTCTACGAAAAGAGTGTTTCAAAGCTGCTCTTTCAAAAGCAAGGTTCAAGTCTGTGTGTTGAATGCACTCATCAGAAAGAAGTTTCTGAGAATGCTTCTGTCTAGTTCTTACGTGAAGATATTTCCTTTTCCAGCTTAGGCCACAAAGCGCTCCAAATAAACACTTGCAAATTCTACAAAAGGAGTGTTTCAAAAGAGTTCTATCAAAAGGAACGTTCAAGTCTGTGAGTTGAATGCACTTATCATACAGAAGTTTCCTGGAATGCTTCTGTCTAGTTTTTATGTGAAGACATTTCCTTTTCCAGCCTAGGCCTCAAAGCGCTCCGAATATCCACTTGCAGATTCTACCAAAAGAGTGTTTCAAAACTGCTCTATCAAAAGTAAGATTCAACGCTGTGAGTAGAATGCACTCATCACAAAGAAGTTTCTGAGAATGCTTCTGTGTAGTTTTTATGTGAAGATATTTCCTTTTCCAGCATAGGCCTCAAAACGCTCCAAATATCCTCTTGCAGATTCTACAAAAAGAGGGTTTCAAAACTGTTCTATCAAAAGGAAGGTTCAACTCTGTGAGTTGAATGAATGCATCGTGAAGAACTTTCTGAGAATGCTTCTCTGTAGTTTTTAGGTGAAGATATTCCATATCCCAGCACAGGCCTCGAAGTGCTCCAAATAACCACTTGCAGATTTTACCAAAAGAGTGTTTCAAAACTGCTCTTTCTATAGGTAAGTTCAAGTCTGTGAGTTGAATGCACTCAACACAAAGAAGTTTCTGAGAATGCTTCTATTCAGTTTTTATGTGAAGATATTTCCTTTTCCAGCATAGGCCTCAAACGGCTCCAAATATCCACTTGCAGATTCTACAAAAAGAGTGTTTCCAAACTTCTCTATCAATTGGTAGGTTCAACTCTGTGAGTTGAATGAACTCATCACAAAGAAGTTTCTGAGAATCCTTCTCTCTAGTTTTTATGTGAAGATATTTCCTTTTCCAACATAGGCCTCAAGGTGCTCCGAATAAACACTTGCAGATTCTACAAAAGGAGTGTTTCAAAACTGTTCTATCAAAGGGAACGTTCAAGTCTGTGAGTTGAATGCACTCATCACACAGAAGTTTCTCAGAATGCTTCTGTCTAGTTTTTAGGTGAAGAGATTTCATTTCCCAGCATAGACCTCAAAGCGCTCCAAATATCCACTTGCAGATTCTACGAAAAGAGTGTTTCAAAGCTGCTCTTTCAAAAGCAAGGTTCAAGTCTGTGTGTTGAATGCACTCATCAGAAAGAAGTTTCTGAGAATGCTTCTGTCTAGTTCTTACGTGAAGATATTTCCTTTTCCAGCTTAGGCCTCAAAGCGCTCCAAATAAACACTTGCAAATTCTACAAAAGGAGTGTTTCAAAAGAGTTCTATCAAAAGGAGCGTTCAAGTCTGTGAGTTGAATGCACTTGTCATACAGAAGTTTCCTGGAATGCTTCTGTCTAGTTTTTATGTGAAGACATTTCCTTTTCCAGCATAGACCTCAAAGCGCTCCAAATATCCACTTGCAGATTCTACCAAAAGAGTGTTTCAAAACTGCTCTATCAAAAGCAAGCTTCAACGCTGTGAGGAGAATGCACTCATCACAAAGAAGTTTCTGAGAATGCTTCTGTCTAGTTTTTATGTGGAGATATTTCCTTTTCCAGCATAGGCCTCAAAACGCTCCAAATATCCTCTTGCAGATTCTACAAAAAGAGGGTTTCAAAACTGTTCTATCAAAAGGAAGGTTCAACTCTGTGAGTTGAATGAATGCATCGTGAAGAACTTTCTGAGAATGCTTCTCTGTAGTTTTTAGGTGAAGATATTCCATATCCCAGCACAGGCCTCGAAGTGCTCCAAATAACCACTTGCAGATTTTACCAAGAGAGTGTTTCAAAACTGCTCTTTCTATAGGTAAGTTCAAGTCTGTGAGTTGAATGCACTCAACACAAAGAAGTTTCTGAGAATGCTTCTGTTCAGTTTTTATGTGAAGATATTTCCTTTTCCAGCATAGGCCTCAAACGGCTCCAAATATCCACTTGCAGATTCTACAAAAAGAGTGTTTCCAAACTTCTCTATCAATTGGTAGGTTCAACTCTGTGAGTTGAATGAACTCATCACAAAGAAGTTTCTGAGAATCCTTCTCTCTAGTTTTTATGTGAAGATATTTCCTTTTCCAACATAGGCCTCAAAGTGCTCCGAATAAACACTTGCAGATTCTACAAAAGGAGTGTTTCAAAACTGTTCTATCAAAGGGAACGTTCAAGTCTGTGAGTTGAATGCACTCATCACACAGAAGTTTCTCAGAATGCTTCTGTCTAGTTTTTAGGTGAAGAGATTTCATTTCCCAGCATAGACCTCAAAGCGCTCCAAATATCCACTTGCAGATTCTACGAAAAGAGTGTTTCAAAGCTGCTCTTTCAAAAGCAAGGTTCAAGTCTGTGTGTTGAATGCACTCATGAGAAAGAAGTTTCTGAGAATGCTTCTGTCGAGTTCTTACGTGAAGATATTTCCTTTTCCAGCTTAGGCCTCAAAGCGCTCCAAATAAACACTTGCAAATTCTACAAAAGGAGTGTTTCAAAAGAGTTCTATCAAAAGGAACGTTCAAGTCTGTGAGTTGAATGCACTTGTCATACAGAAGTTTCCTGGAATGCTTCTGTCTAGTTTTTATGTGAAGACATTTCCTTTTCCAGCGTATACCTCAAAGCGCTCCAAATATCCACTTGCAGATTCTACCAAAAGAGTGTTTCAAAACTGCTCTATCAAAAGCAAGCTTCAACGCTGTGAGGAGAATGCACTCATCACAAAGAAGTTTCTGAGAATGCTTCTGTCTAGTTTTTATGTGGAGATATTTCCTTTTCCAGCATAGGCCTCAAAACGCTCCAAATATCCTCTTGCAGATTCTACAAAAAGAGGGTTTCAAAACTGTTCTATCAAAAGGAAGGTTCAACTCTGTGAGTTGAATGAATGCATCGTGAAGAACTTTCTGAGAATGCTTCTCTGTAGTTTTTAGGTGAAGATATTCCATATCACAGCACAGGCCTCGAAGTGCTCCAAATAACCACTTGCAGATTTTACCAAAAGAGTGTTTCAAAACTGCTCTTTCTATAGGTAAGTTCAAGTCTGTGAGTTGAATGCACTCAACACAAAGAAGTTTCTGAGAATGCTTCTGTTCAGTTTTTATGTGAAGATATTTCCTTTTCCAGCATAGGCCTCAAACGGCTCCAAATATCCACTTGCAGATTCTACAAAAAGAGTGTTTCCAAACTTCTCTATCAATTGGTAGGTTCAACTCTGTGAGTTGAATGAACTCATCACAAAGAAGTTTCTGAGAATCCTTCTCTCTAGTTTTTATGTGAAGATATTTCCTTTTCCAACATAGGCCTCAAGGTGCTCCGAATAAACACTTGCAGATTCTACAAAAGGAGTGTTTCAAAACTGTTTTATCAAAGGGAACGTTCAAGTCTGTGAGTTGAATGCACTCATCACACAGAAGTTTCTCAGAATGATTCTGTCTAGTTTTTAGGTGAAGAGATTTCATTTCCCAGCATAGGCCTCAAAGCGCTCCAAATATCCACTTGCAGATTCTACGAAAAGAGTGTTTCAAAGCTGCTCTTTCAAAAGCAAGGTTCAAGTCTGTGTGTTGAATGCACTCATCAGAAAGAAGTTTCTGAGAATGCTTCTGTCTAGTTCTTACGTGAAGATATTTCCTTTTCCAGCTTAGGCCTCAAAGCGCTCCAAATAAACACTTGCAAATTCTACAAAAGGAGTGTTTCAAAAGAGTTCTATCAAAAGGAACGTTCAAGTCTGTGAGTTGAATGCACTTATCATACAGAAGTTTCATGGAATGCTTCTGTCTAGTTTTTATGTGAAGACATTTCCTTTTCCAGCCTAGGCCTCAAAGCGCTCCAATTATCCATTGCAGATTCTACCAAAAGAGTGTTTCAAAACTGCTCTATCAAAAGTAAGCTTCAACGCTGTGAGGAGAATGCACTCATCACAAAGAAGTTTCTGAGAATGCTTCTGTCTAGTTTTTATGTGGAGATATTTCCTTTTCCAGCATAGGCCTCAAAACGCTCCAAATATCCTCTTGCAGATTCTACAAAAAGAGGGTTTCAAAACTGTTCTATCAAAAGGAAGGTTCAACTCTGTGAGTTGAATGAATGCATCGTGAAGAACTTTCTGAGAATGCTTCTCTGTAGTTTTTAGGTGAAGATATTCCATATCCCAGCACAGGCCTCGAAGTGCTCCAAATAACCACTTGCAGATTTTACCAAAAGAGTGTTTCAAAACTGCTCTTTGAAGTCTGTGAGTTGAATGCACTCAACACAAAGAAGTTTCTGAGAATGCTTCTGTTCAGTTTTTATGTGAAGATATTTCCTTTTCCAGCATAGGCCTCAAACGGCTCCAAATATCCACTTGCAGATTCTACAAAAAGAGTGTTTCCAAACTTCTCTATCAATTGGTAGGTTCAACTCTGTGAGTTGAATGAACTCATCACAAAGAAGTTTCTGAGAATCCTTCTCTCTAGTTTTTATGTGAAGATATTTCCTTTTCCAACGTAGGCCTCAAGGTGCTCCGAATAAACACTTGCAGATTCTACAAAAGGAGTGTTTCAAAACTGTTCTATCAAAGGGAACGTTCAAGTCTGTGAGTTGAATGCACTCATCCACAGAAGTTTCTCAGAATGCTTCTGTCTAGTTTTTAGGTGAAGAGATTTCATTTCCCAGCATAGACCTCAAAGCGCTCCAAATATCCACTTGCAGATTCTACGAAAAGAGTGTTTCAAAGCTGCTCTTTCAAAAGCAAGGTTCAAGTCTGTGTGTTGAATGCACTCATCAGAAAGAAGTTTCTGAGAATGCTTCTGTCTAGTTCTTACGTGAAGATATTTCCTTTTCCAGCTTAGGCCTCAAAGCGCTCCAAATAAACACTTGCAAATTCTACAAAAGGAGTGTTTCAAAAGAGTTCTATCAAAAGGAACGTTCAAGTCTGTGAGTTGAATGCACTTGTCATACAGAAGTTTCCTGGAATGCTTCTGTCTAGTTTTTATGTGAAGACATTTCCTTTTCCAGCGTATACCTCAAAGCGCTCCAAATATCCACTTGCAGATTCTACCAAAAGAGTGTTTCAAAACTGCTCTATCAAAAGCAAGTTTCAACGCTGTGAGGAGAATGCACTCATCACAAAGAAGTTTCTGAGAATGCTTCTGTCTAGTTTTTATGTGGAGATATTTCCTTTTCCAGCATAGGCCTCAAAACGCTCCAAATATCCTCTTGCAGATTCTACAAAAAGAGGGTTTCAAAACTGTTCTATCAAAAGGAAGGTTCAACTCTGTGAGTTGAATGAATGCATCGTGAAGAACTTTCTGAGAATGCTTCTCTGTAGTTTTTAGGTGAAGATATTCCATATCACAGCACAGGCCTCGAAGTGCTCCAGATAACCACTTGCAGATTTTACCAAAAGAGTGTTTCAAAACTGCTCTTTCTATAGGTAAGTTCAAGTCTGTGAGTTGAATGCACTCAACACAAAAAAGTTTCTGAGAATGCTTCTGTTCAGTTTTTATGTGAAGATATTTCCTTTTCCAGCATAGGCCTCAAACGGCTCCAAATATCCACTTGCAGATTCTACAAAAAGAGTGTTTCCAAACTTCTCTATCAATTGGTAGGTTCAACTCTGTGAGTTGAATGAACTCATCACAAAGAAGTTTCTGAGAATCCTTCTCTCTAGTTTTTATGTGAAGATATTTCCTTTTCCAACATAGGCCTCAAGGTGCTCCGAATAAACACTTGCAGATTCTACAAAAGGAGTGTTTCAAAACTGTTCTATCAAAAGAAACGTTCAAGTCTGTGAGTTGAATGCACTCATCACACAGAAGTTTCTGAGAATGCTTCTGTCTAGTTTTTAGGCGAAGAGATTTCATTTCCCAGCATAGGCCTCAAAGCGCTCCAAATATCCACTTGCAGATTCTACGAAAAGAGTGTTTCAAAGCTGCTCTTTCAAAAGCAAGGTTCAAGTCTGTGTGTTGAATGCACTCATCAGAAAGAAGTTTCTGAGAATGCTTCTGTCTAGTTCTTACGTGAAGATATTTCCTTTTCCAGCTTAGGCCTCAAAGCGCTCCAAATAAACACTTGCAAATTCTACAAAAGGAGTGTTTCAAAAGAGTTCTATCAAAAGGAACGTTCAAGTCTGTGAGTTGAATGCACTTATCATACAGAAGTTTCCTGGAATGCTTCTGTCTAGTTTTTATGTGAAGACATCTCCTTTTCCAGCCTAGGCCTCAAAGCGCTCCGAATATCCACTTGCAGATTCTACCAAAAGAGTGTTTCAAAACTGCTCTATCAAAAGTAAGATTCAACGCTGTGAGTAGAATGCACTCATCACAAAGAAGTTTCTGAGAATGCTTCTGTCTAGTTTTTATGTGAAGATATTTCCTTTTCCAGCATAGGCCTCAAAACGCTCCAAATATCCTCTTGCAGATTCTACAAAAAGAGTGTTTCAAAACTGTTCTATCAAAAGGAAGGTTCAACTCTGTGAGTTGAATGAATGCATCGTGAAGAACTTTCTGAGAATGCTTCTCTGTAGTTTTTAGGTGAAGATATTCCATATCCCAGCACAGGCCTCGAAGTGCTCCAAATAACCACTTGCAGATTTTACCAAAAGAGTGTTTCAAAACTGCTCTTTCTATAGGTAAGTTCAAGTCTGTGAGTTGAATGCACTCAACACAAAGAAGTTTCTGAGAATGCTTCTGTTCAGTTTTTATGTGAAGATATTTCCTTTTCCAGCATAGGCCTCAAACGGCTCCAAATATCCACTTGCAGATTCTACAAAAAGAGTGTTTCCAAACTTCTCTATCAATTGGTAGGTTCAACTCTGTGAGTTGAATGAACTCATCACAAAGAAGTTTCTGAGAATCCTTCTCTCTAGTTTTTATGTGAAGATATTTCCTTTTCCAACATAGGCCTCAAGGTGCTCCGAATAAACACTTGCAGATTCTACAAAAGGAGTGTTTCAAAACTGTTCTATCAAAGGGAACGTTCAAGTCTGTGAGTTGAATGCACTCATCACACAGAAGTTTCTCAGAATGCTTCTGTCTAGTTTTTAGGTGAAGAGATTTCATTTCCCAGCATAGACCTCAAAGCGCTCCAAATATCCACTTGCAGATTCTACGAAAAGAGTGTTTCAAAGCTGCTCTTTCAAAAGCAAGGTTCAAGTCTGTGTGTTGAATGCACTCATCAGAAAGAAGTTTCTGAGAATGCTTCTGTCTAGTTCTTACGTGAAGATATTTCCTTTTCCAGCTTAGGCCTCAAAGCGCTCCAAATAAACACTTGCAAATTCTACAAAAGGAGTGTTTCAAAAGAGTTCTATCAAAAGGAACGTTCAAGTCTGTGAGTTGAATGCACTTGTCATACAGAAGTTTCCTGGAATGCTTCTGTCTAGTTTTTATGTGAAGACATTTCCTTTTCCAGCATAGACCTCAAAGCGCTCCAAATATCCACTGGCAGATTCTACCAAAAGAGTGTTTCAAAACTGCTCTATCAAAAGCAAGCTTCAACGCTGTGAGGAGAATGCACTCATCACAAAGAAGTTTCTGAGAATGCTTCTGTCTAGTTTTTATGTGGAGATATTTCCTTTTCCAGCATAGGCCTCAAAACGCTCCAAATATCCTCTTGCAGATTCTACAAAAAGAGGGTTTCAAAACTGTTCTATCAAAAGGAAGGTTCAACTCTGTGAGTTGAATGAATGCATCGTGAAGAACTTTCTGAGAATGCTTCTCTGTAGTTTTTAGGTGAAGATATTCCATATCCCAGCACAGGCCTCGAAGTGCTCCAAATAACCACTTGCAGATTTTACCAAAAGAGTGTTTCAAAACTGCTCTTTCAAGTCTGTGAGTTGAATGCACTCAACACAAGGAAGTTTCTGAGAATGCTTCTGTTCAGTTTTTATGTGAAGATATTTCCTTTTCCAGCATAGGCCTCAAACGGCTCCAAATATCCACTTGCAGATTCTACAAAAAGAGTGTTTCCAAACTTCTCTATCAATTGGTAGGTTCAACTCTGTGAGTTGAATGAACTCATCACAAAGAAGTTTCTGAGAATCCTTCTCTCTAGTTTTTATGTGAAGATATTTCCTTTTCCAACGTAGGCCTCAAGGTGCTCCGAATAAACACTTGCAGATTCTACAAAAGGAGTGTTTCAAAACTGTTCTATCAAAGGGAACGTTCAAGTCTGTGAGTTGAATGCACTCATCCACAGAAGTTTCTCAGAATGCTTCTGTCTAGTTTTTAGGTGAAGAGATTTCATTTCCCAGCATAGACCTCAAAGCGCTCCAAATATCCACTTGCAGATTCTACGAAAAGAGTGTTTCAAAGCTGCTCTTTCAAAAGCAAGGTTCAAGTCTGTGTGTTGAATGCACTCATCAGAAAGAAGTTTCTGAGAATGCTTCTGTCTAGTTCTTACGTGAAGATATTTCCTTTTCCAGCTTAGGCCTCAAAGCGCTCCAAATAAACACTTGCAAATTCTACAAAAGGAGTGTTTCAAAAGAGTTCTATCAAAAGGAACGTTCAAGTCTGTGAGTTGAATGCACTTGTCATACAGAAGTTTCCTGGAATGCTTCTGTCTAGTTTTTATGTGAAGACATTTCCCTTTCCAGCGTATACCTCAAAGCGCTCCAAATATGCACTTGCAGATTCTACCAAAAGAGTGTTTCAAAACTGCTCTATCAAAAGCAAGCTTCAACGCTGTGAGGAGAATGCACTCATCACAAAGAAGTTTCTGAGAATGCTTCTGTCTAGTTTTTATGTGGAGATATTTCCTTTTCCAGCATAGGCCTCAAAACGCTCCAAATATCCTCTTGCAGATTCTACAAAAAGAGGGTTTCAAAACTGTTCTATCAAAAGGAAGGTTCAACTCTGTGAGTTGAATGAATGCATCGTGAAGAACTTTCTGAGAATGCTTCTCTGTAGTTTTTAGGTGAAGATATTCCATATCACAGCACAGGCCTCGAAGTGCTCCAGATAACCACTTGCAGATTTTACCAAAAGAGTGTTTCAAAACTGCTCTTTCTATAGGTAGTTCAAGTCTGTGAGTTGAATGCACTCAACACAAAGAAGTTTCTGAGAATGCTTCTGTTCAGTTTTTATGTGAAGATATTTCCTTTTCCAGCATAGGCCTCAAACGGCTCCAAATATCCACTTGCAGATTCTACAAAAAGAGTGTTTCCAAACTTCTCTATCAATTGGTAGGTTCAACTCTGTGAGTTGAATGAACTCATCACAAAGAAGTTTCTGAGAATCCTTCTCTCTAGTTTTTATGTGAAGATATTTCCTTTTCCAACATAGGCCTCAAGGTGCTCCGAATAAACACTTGCAGATTCTACAAAAGGAGTGTTTCAAAACTGTTTTATCAAAGGGAACGTTCAAGTCTGTGAGTTGAATGCACTCATCACACAGAAGTTTCTCAGAATGATTCTGTCTAGTTTTTAGGTGAAGAGATTTCATTTCCCAGCATAGGCCTCAAAGCGCTCCAAATATCCACTTGCAGATTCTACGAAAAGAGTGTTTCAAAGCTGCTCTTTCAAAAGCAAGGTTCAAGTCTGTGTGTTGAATGCACTCATCAGAAAGAAGTTTCTGAGAATGCTTCTGTCTAGTTCTTACGTGAAGATATTTCCTTTTCCAGCTTAGGCCTCAAAGCGCTCCAAATAAACACTTGCAAATTCTACAAAAGGAGTGTTTCAAAAGAGTTCTATCAAAAGGAACGTTCAAGTCTGTGAGTTGAATGCACTTATCATACAGAAGTTTCATGGAATGCTTCTGTCTAGTTTTTATGTGAAGACATTTCCTTTTCCAGCCTAGGCCTCAAAGCGCTCCAAATATCCATTGCAGATTCTACCAAAAGAGTGTTTCAAAACTGCTCTATCAAAAGTAAGCTTCAACGCTGTGAGTAGAATGCACTCATCACAAAGAAGTTTCTGAGAATGCTTCTGTCTAGTTTTTATGTGAAGATATTTCCTTTTCCAGCATAGGCCTCACAACGCTCCAAATATCCTCTTGCAGATTCTACAAAAAGAGTGTTTCAAAACTGTTCTATCAAAAGGAAGGTTCAACTCTGTGAGTTGAATAAATGCATCGTGAAGAACTTTCTGAGAATGCTTCTCTGTAGTTTTTAGGTGAAGATATTCCATATCCCAGCACAGGCCTCGAAGTGCTCCAAATAACCACTTGCAGATTTTAGGAAAAGAGTGTTTCAAAACTGCTCTTTCTATAGGTAGGTTCAAGTCTGTGAGTTGAATGCACTCAACACAAAGAAGTTTCTGAGAATGCTTCTGTTCAGTTTTTATGTGAAGATATTTCCTTTTCCAGCATAGGCCTCAAACGGCTCCAAATATCCACTTGCAGATTCTACAAAAAGAGTGTTTCCAAACTTCTCTATCAATTGGTAGGTTCAATTCCGTGAGTTGAATGAACTCATCACAAAGAAGTTTCTGAGAATCCTTCTCTCTAGTTTTTATGTGAAGATATTTCCTTTTCCAACGTAGGCCTCAAGGTGCTCCGAATAAACACTTGCAGATTCTACAAAAGGAGTGTTTCAAAACTGTTCTATCAAAGGGAACGTTCAAGTCTGTGAGTTGAATGCACTCATCACACAGAAGTTTCTCAGAATGCTTCTGTCTAGTTTTTAGGTGAAGAGATTTCATTTCCCAGCATAGGCCTCAAAGCGCTCCAAATATCCACTTGCAGATTCTACGAAAAGAGTGTTTCAAAGCTGCTCTTTCAAAAGCAAGGTTCAAGTCTGTGTGTTGAATGCACTCATCAGAAAGAAGTTTCTGAGAATGCTTCTGTCTAGTTCTTACGTGAAGATATTTCCTTTTCCAGCTTAGGCCTCAAAGCGCTCCAAATAAACACTTGCAAATTCTACAAAAGGAGTGTTTCAAAAGAGTTCTATCAAAAGGAACGTTCAAGTCTGTGAGTTGAATGCACTTATCATACAAAAGTTTCCTGGAATGCTTCTGTCTAGTTTTTATGTGAAGACATTTCCTTTTCCAGCCTAGGCCTCAAAGCGCTCCAAATATCCACTTGCAGATTCTACCAAAAGAGTGTTTCAAAACTGCTCTATCAAAAGTAAGCTTCAACGCTGTGAGGAGAATGCACTCATCACAAAGAAGTTTCTGAGAATGCTTCTGTCTAGTTTTTATGTGAAGATATTTCCTTTTCCAGCATAGGCCTCAAAACACTCCAAATATCCTCTTGCAGATTCTACAAAAAGAGTGTTTCAAAACTGTTCTATCAAAAGGAAGGTTCAACTCTGTGAGTTGAATGAATGCATCGTGAAGAACTTTCTGAGAATGCTTCTCTGTAGTTTTTAGGTGAAGATATTCCATATCCCAGCACAGGCCTCGAAGTGCTCCAAATAACCACTTGCAGATTTTACCAAAAGAGTGTTTCAAAACTGCTCTTTCTATAGGTAAGTTCAAGTCTGTGAGTTGAATGCACTCAACACAAAGAAGTTTCTGAGAATGCTTCTGTTCAGTTTTTATGTGAAGATATTTCCTTTTCCAGCATAGGCCTCAAACGGCTCCAAATATCCACTTGCAGATTCTACAAAAAGAGTGTTTCCAAACTTCTCTATCAATTGGTAGGTTCAACTCTGTGATTTGAATGAACTCATCACAAAGAAGTTTCTGAGAATCCTTCTCTCTAGTTTTTATGTGAAGATATTTCCTTTTCCAACATAGGCCTCAAGGTGCTCCGAATAAACACTTGCAGATTCTACAAAAGGAGTGTTTCAAAACTGTTCTATCAAAGGGAACGTTCAAGTCTGTGAGTTGAATGCACTCATCACACAGAAGTTTCTGAGAATGCTTCTGTCTAGTTTTTAGGCGAAGAGATTTCATTTCCCAGCATAGGCCTCAAAGCGCTCCAAATATCCACTTGCAGATTCTACGAAAAGAGTGTTTCAAAGCTGCTCTTTCAAAAGCAAGGTTCAAGTCTGTGTGTTGAATGCACTCATCAGAAAGAAGTTTCTGAGAATGCTTCTGTCTAGTTCTTACGTGAAGATATTTCCTTTTCCAGCTTAGGCCTCAAAGCGCTCCAAATAAACACTTGCAAATTCTACAAAAGGAGTGTTTCAAAAGAGTTCTATCAAAAGGAACGTTCAAGTCTGTGAGTTGAATGCACTTGTCATACAGAAGTTTCCTGGAATGCTTCTGTCTAGTTTTTATGTGAAGACATTGCCTTTTCCAGCATAGACCTCAAAGCGCTCCAAATATCCACTGGCAGATTCTACCAAAAGAGTGTTTCAAAACTGCTCTATCAAAAGCAAGCTTCAACGCTGTGAGGAGAATGCACTCATCACAAAGAAGTTTCTGAGAATGCTTCTGTCTAGTTTTTATGTGGAGATATTTCCTTTTCCAGCATAGGCCTCAAAACGCTCCAAATATCCTCTTGCAGATTCTACAAAAAGAGGGTTTCAAAACTGTTCTATCAAAAGGAAGGTTCAACTCTGTGAGTTGAATGAATGCATCGTGAAGAACTTTCTGAGAATGCTTCTCTGTAGTTTTTAGGTGAAGATATTCCATATCCCAGCACAGGCCTCGAAGTGCTCCAAATAACCACTTGCAGATTTTACCAAAAGAGTGTTTCAAAACTGCTCTTTCTATAGGTAAGTTCAAGTCTGTGAGTTGAATGCACTCAACACAAAGAAGTTTCTGAGAATGCTTCTGTTCAGTTTTTATGTGAAGATATTTCCTTTTCCAGCATAGGCCTCAAACGGCTCCAAATATCCACTTGCAGATTCTACAAAAAGAGTGTTTCCAAACTTCTCTATCAATTGGTAGGTTCAACTCTGTGAGTTGAATGAACTCATCACAAAGAAGTTTCTGAGAATCCTTCTCTCTAGTTTTTATGTGAAGATATTTCCTTTTCCAACATAGGCCTCAAGGTGCTCCGAATAAACACTTGCAGATTCTACAAAAGGAGTGTTTCAAAACTGTTCTATCAAAGGGAACGTTCAAGTCTGTGAGTTGAATGCACTCATCACACAGAAGTTTCTCAGAATGCTTCTGTCTAGTTTTTAGGTGAAGAGATTTCATTTCCCAGCATAGGCCTCAAAGCGCTCCAAATATCCACTTGCAGATTCTACGAAAAGAGTGTTTCAAAGCTGCTCTTTCAAAAGCAAGGTTCAAGTCTGTGTGTTGAATGCACTCATCAGAAAGAAGTTTCTGAGAATGCTTCTGTCTAGTTCTTACGTGAAGATATTTCCTTTTCCAGCTTAGGCCTCAAAGCGCTCCAAATAAACACTTGCAAATTCTACAAAAGGAGTGTTTCAAAAGAGTTCTATCAAAAGGAACGTTCAAGTCTGTGAGTTGAATGCACTTATCATACAGAAGTTTCATGGAATGCTTCTGTCTAGTTTTTATGTGAAGACATTTCCTTTTCCAGCCTAGGCCTCAAAGCGCTCCAAATATCCACTTGCAGATTCTACCAAAAGAGTGTTTCAAAACTGCTCTATCAAAAGTAAGCTTCAACACTGTGAGTAGAATACACTCATCACAAAGAAGTTTCTGAGAATGCTTCTGTCTAGTTTTTATGTGAAGATATTTCCTTTTCCAGCATAGGCCTCACAACGCTCCAAATATCCTCTTGCAGATTCTACAAAAAGAGTGTTTCAAAACTGTTCTATCAAAAGGAAGGTTCAACTCTGTGAGTTGAATGAATGCATCGTGAAGAACTTTCTGAGAATGCTTCTCTGTAGTTTTTAGGTGAAGATATTCCATATCCCAGCACAGGCCTCGAAGTGCTCCAAATAACCACTTGCAGATTTTACCAAAAGAGTGTTTCAAAACTGCTCTTTCTATAGGTAAGTTCAAGTCTGTGAGTTGAATGCACTCAATACAAAGAAGTTTCTGAGAATGCTTCTGTTCAGTTTTTATGTGAAGATATTTCCTTTTCCAGCATAGGCCTCAAACGGCTCCAAATATCCACTTGCAGATTCTACAAAAAGAGTGTTTCCAAACTTCTCTATCAATTGGTAGGTTCAATTTTGTGAGTTGAATGAACTCATCACAAAGAAGTTTCTGAGAATCCTTCTCTCTAGTTTTTATGTGAAGATATTTCCTTTTCCAACGTAGGCCTCAAGGTGCTCCGAATAAACACTTGCAGATTCTACAAAAGGAGTGTTTCAAAACTGTTCTATGAAACGGAACGTTCAAGTCTGTGAGTTGAATGCACTCATCACACAGAAGTTTCTCAGAATGCTTCTGTCTACTTTTTAGGTGAAGAGATTTCATTTCCCAGCATAGGCCTCAAAGCGCTCCAAATATCCACTTGCAGATTCTACGAAAAGAGTGTTTCAAAGCTGCTCTTTCAAAAGCAAGGTTCAAGTCTGTGTGTTGAATGCACTCATCAGAAAGAAGTTTCTGAGAATGCTTCTGTCTAGTTCTTACGTGAAGATATTTCCTTTTCCAGCTTAGGCCTCAAAGCGCTCCAAATAAACACTTGCAAATTCCACAAAAGGAGTGTTTCAAAAGAGTTCTATCAAAAGGAACGTTCAAGTCTGTGAGTTGAATGCACTTGTCATACAGAAGTTTCCTGGAATGCTTCTGTCTAGTTTTTATGTGAAGACATTTCCTTTTCCAGCATAGGCCTCAAAGCGCTCCAAATATCCACTTGCAGATTCTACCAAAAGAGTGTTTCAAAACTGCTCTATCAAAAGTAACCTTCAACGCTGTGAGTAGAATGCACTCATCACAAAGAAGTTTCTGAGAATGCTTCTGTCTAGTTTTTATGTGAAGATATTTCCTTTTCCAGCATAGGCCTCAAAACGCTCCAAATATCCTCTTGCAGATTCTACAAAAAGAGTGTTTCAAAACTGTTCTATCAAAAGGAAGGTTCAACTCTGTGAGTTGAATGAATGCATCGTGAAGAACTTTCTGAGAATGCTTCTCTGTAGTTTTTAGGTGAAGATATTCCATATCCCAGCACAGGCCTCGAAGTGCTCCAAATAACCACTTGCAGATTTTACCAAAAGAGTGTTTCAAAACTGCTCTTTCTATAGGTAAGTTCAAGTCTGTGAGTTGAATGCACTCAACACAAAGAAGTTTCTGAGAATGCTTCTGTTCAGTTTTTATGTGAAGATATTTCCTTTTCCAGCATAGGCCTCAAACGGCTCCAAATATCCACTTGCAGATTCTACAAAAAGAGTGTTTCCAAACTTCTCTATCAATTGGTAGGTTCAACTCTGTGAGTTGAATGAACTCATCACAAAGAAGTTTCTGAGAATCCTTCTCTCTAGTTTTTATGTGAAGATATTTCCTTTTCCAACATAGGCCTCAAGGTGCTCCGAATAAACACTTGCAGATTCTACAAAAGGAGTGTTTCAAAACTGTTCTATCAAAGGGAACGTTCAAGTCTGTGAGTTGAATGCACTCATCACACAGAAGTTTCTCAGAATGCTTCTGTCTAGTTTTTAGGTGAAGAGATTTCATTTCCCAGCATAGGCCTCAAAGCGCTCCAAATATCCACTTGCAGATTCTACGAAAAGAGTGTTTCAAAGCTGCTCTTTCAAAAGCAAGGTTCAAGTCTGTGTGTTGAATGCACTCATCAGAAAGAAGTTTCTGAGGATGCTTCTGTCTAGTTCTTACGTGAAGATATTTCCTTTTCCAGCTTAGGCCTCAAAGCGCTCCAAATAAACACTTGCAAATTCCACAAAAGGAGTGTTTCAAAAGAGTTCTATCAAAAGGAACGTTCAAGTCTGTGAGTTGAATGCACTTGTCATACAGAAGTTTCCTGGAATGCTTCTGTCTAGTTTTTATGTGAAGACATTTCCTTTTTCAGCATAGGCCTCAAAGCGCTCCAAATATCCACTTGCAGATTCTACCAAAAGAGTGTTTCAAAACTGCTCTATCAAAAGCAAGCTTCAACACTGTGAGTAGAATGCACTCATCACAAAGAAGTTTCTGAGAATTCTTCTGTCTAGTTTTTATGTGAAGATATTTCCTTTTCCAGCATAGGCCTCAAAACGCTCCAAATATCCTCTTGCAGATTCTACAAAAAGAGTGTTTCAAAACTGTTCTATCAAAAGGAAAGTTCAACTCTGTGAGTTGAATGAATGCATCGTGAAGAACTTTCTGAGAATGCTTCTCTGTAGTTTTTAGGTGAAGATATTCCATATCCCAGCACAGGCCTCGAAGTGCTCCAAATAACCACTTGCAGATTTTACCAAAAGAGTGTTTCAAAACTGCTCTTTCTATAGGTAAGTTCAAGTCTGTGAGTTGAATGCACTCAACACAAAGAAGTTTCTGAGAATGCTTCTGTTCAGTTTTTATGTGAAGATATTTCCTTTTCCAGCATAGGCCTCAAACGGCTCCAAATATCCACTTGCAGATTCTACAAAAAGAGTGTTTCCAAACTTCTCTATCAATTGGTAGGTTCAACTCTGTGAGTTGAATGAACTCATCACAAAGAAGTTTCTGAGAATCCTTCTCTCTAGTTTTTATGTGAAGATATTTCCTTTTCCAACATAGGCCTCAAGGTGCTCCGAATAAACACTTGCAGATTCTACAAAAGGAGTGTTTCAAAACTGTTCTATCAAAGGGAACGTTCAAGTCTGTGAGTTGAATGCACTCATCACACAGAAGTTTCTCAGAATGCTTCTGTCTAGTTTTTAGGTGAAGAGATTTCATTTCCCAGCATAGGCCTCAAAGCGCTCCAAATATCCACTTGCAGATTCTACGAAAAGAGTGTTTCAAAGCTGCTCTTTCAAAAGCAAGGTTCAAGTGTGTGTGTTGAATGCACTCATCAGAAAGAAGTTTCTGAGAATGCTTCTGTCTAGTTCTTACGTGAAGATATTTCCTTTTCCAGCTTAGGCCTCAAAGCGCTCCAAATAAACACTTGCAAATTCCACAAAAGGAGTGTTTCAAAAGAGTTCTATCAAAAGGAACGTTCAAGTCTGTGAGTTGAATGCACTTGTCATACAGAAGTTTCCTGGAATGCTTCTGTCTAGTTTTTATGTGAAGACATTTCCTTTTCCAGCATAGGCCTCAAAGCGCTCCAAATATCCACTTGCAGATTCTACCAAAAGAGTGTTTCAAAACTGCTCTATCAAAAGTAACCTTCAACGCTGTGAGTAGAATGCACTCATCACAAAGAAGTTTCTGAGAATGCTTCTGTCTAGTTTTTATGTGAAGATATTTCCTTTTCCAGCATAGGCCTCAAAACGCTCCAAATATCCTCTTGCAGATTCTACAAAAAGAGTGTTTCAAAACTGTTCTATCAAAAGGAAGGTTCAACTCTGTGAGTTGAATGAATGCATCGTGAAGAACTTTCTGAGAATGCTTCTCTGTAGTTTTTAGGTGAAGATATTCCATATCCCAGCACAGGCCTCGAAGTGCTCCAAATAACCACTTGCAGATTTTACCAAAAGAGTGTTTCAAAACTGCTCTTTCTATAGGTAAGTTCAAGTCTGTGAGTTGAATGCACTCAACACAAAGAAGTTTCTGAGAATGCTTCTGTTCAGTTTTTATGTGAAGATATTTCCTTTTCCAGCATAGGCCTCAAACGGCTCCAAATATCCACTTGCAGATTCTACAAAAAGAGTGTTTCCAAACTTCTCTATCAATTGGTAGGTTCAACTCTGTGAGTTGAATGAACTCATCACAAAGAAGTTTCTGAGAATCCTTCTCTCTAGTTTTTATGTGAAGATATTTCCTTTTCCAACATAGGCCTCAAGGTGCTCCGAATAAACACTTGCAGATTCTACAAAAGGAGTGTTTCAAAACTGTTCTATCAAAGGGAACGTTCAAGTCTGTGAGTTGAATGCACTCATCACACAGAAGTTTCTCAGAATGCTTCTGTCTAGTTTTTAGGTGAAGAGATTTCATTTCCCAGCATAGGCCTCAAAGCGCTCCAAATATCCACTTGCAGATTCTACGAAAAGAGTGTTTCAAAGCTGCTCTTTCAAAAGCAAGGTTCAAGTCTGTGTGTTGAATGCACTCATCAGAAAGAAGTTTCTGAGGATGCTTCTGTCTAGTTCTTACGTGAAGATATTTCCTTTTCCAGCTTAGGCCTCAAAGCGCTCCAAATAAACACTTGCAAATTCCACAAAAGGAGTGTTTCAAAAGAGTTCTATCAAAAGGAACGTTCAAGTCTGTGAGTTGAATGCACTTGTCATACAGAAGTTTCCTGGAATGCTTCTGTCTAGTTTTTATGTGAAGACATTTCCTTTTTCAGCATAGGCCTCAAAGCGCTCCAAATATCCACTTGCAGATTCTACCAAAAGAGTGTTTCAAAACTGCTCTATCAAAAGCAAGCTTCAACACTGTGAGTAGAATGCACTCATCACAAAGAAGTTTCTGAGAATGCTTCTGTCTAGTTTTTATGTGAAGATATTTCCTTTTCCAGCATAGGCCTCAAAACGCTCCAAATATCCTCTTGCAGATTCTACAAAAAGAGTGTTTCAAAACTGTTCTATCAAAAGGAAGGTTCAACTCTGTGAGTTGAATGAATGCATCGTGAAGAACTTTCTGAGAATGCTTCTCTGTAGTTTTTAGGTGAAGATATTCCATATCCCAGCACAGGCCTCGAAGTGCTCCAAATAACCACTTGCAGATTTTACCAAAAGAGTGTTTCAAAACTGCTCTTTCTATAGGTAAGTTCAAGTCTGTGAGTTGAATGCACTCAACACAAAGAAGTTTCTGAGAATGCTTCTGTTCAGTTTTTATGTGAAGATATTTCCTTTTCCAGCATAGGCCTCAAACGGCTCCAAATATCCACTTGCAGATTCTACAAAAAGAGTGTTTCCAAACTTCTCTATCAATTGGTAGGTTCAACTCTGTGAGTTGAATGAACTCATCACAAAGAAGTTTCTGAGAATCCTTCTCTCTAGTTTTTATGTGAAGATATTTCCTTTTCCAACATAGGCCTCAAGGTGCTCCGAATAAACACTTGCAGATTCTACAAAAGGAGTGTTTCAAAACTGTTCTATCAAAGGGAACGTTCAAGTCTGTGAGTTGAATGCACTCATCACACAGAAGTTTCTCAGAATGCTTCTGTCTAGTTTTTAGGTGAAGAGATTTCATTTCCCAGCATAGGCCTCAAAGCGCTCCAAATATCCACTTGCAGATTCTACGAAAAGAGTGTTTCAAAGCTGCTCTTTCAAAAGCAAGGTTCAAGTCTGTGTGTTGAATGCACTCATCAGAAAGAAGTTTCTGAGAATGCTTCTGTCTAGTTCTTACGTGAAGATATTTCCTTTTCCAGCTTAGGCCTCAAAGCGCTCCAAATAAACACTTGCAAATTCCACAAAAGGAGTGTTTCAAAAGAGTTCTATCAAAAGGAACGTTCAAGTCTGTGAGTTGAATGCACTTGTCATACAGAAGTTTCCTGGAATGCTTCTGTCTAGTTTTTATGTGAAGACATTTCCTTTTCCAGCATAGGCCTCAAAGCGCTCCAAATATCCACTTGCAGATTCTACCAAAAGAGTGTTTCAAAACTGCTCTATCAAAAGTAAGCTTCAACGCTGTGAGTAGAATGCACTCATCACAAAGAAGTTTCTGAGAATGCTTCTGTCTAGTTTTTATGTGAAGATATTTCCTTTTCCAGCATAGGCCTCAAAACGCTCCAAATATCCTCTTGCAGATTCTACAAAAAGAGTGTTTCAAAACTGTTCTATCAAAAGGAAGGTTCAACTCTGTGAGTTGAATGAATGCATCGTGAAGAACTTTCTGAGAATGCTTCTCTGTAGTTTTTAGGTGAAGATATTCCATATCCCAGCACAGGCCTCGAAGTGCTCCAAATAACCACTTGCAGATTTTACCAAAAGAGTGTTTCAAAACTGCTCTTTCTATAGGTAAGTTCAAGTCTGTGAGTTGAATGCACTCAACACAAAGAAGTTTCTGAGAATGCTTCTGTTCAGTTTTTATGTGAAGATATTTCCTTTTCCAGCATAGGCCTCAAACGGCTCCAAATATCCACTTGCAGATTCTACAAAAAGAGTGTTTCCAAACTTCTCTATCAATTGGTAGGTTCAACTCTGTGAGTTGAATGAACTCATCACAAAGAAGTTTCTGAGAATCCTTCTCTCTAGTTTTTATGTGAAGATATTTCCTTTTCCAACATAGGCCTCAAGGTGCTCCGAATAAACACTTGCAGATTCTACAAAAGGAGTGTTTCAAAACTGTTCTATCAAAGGGAACGTTCAAGTCTGTGAGTTGAATGCACTCATCACACAGAAGTTTCTCAGAATGCTTCTGTCTAGTTTTTAGGTGAAGAGATTTCATTTCCCAGCATAGGCCTCAAAGCGCTCCAAATATCCACTTGCAGATTCTACGAAAAGAGTGTTTCAAAGCTGCTCTTTCAAAAGCAAGGTTCAAGTCTGTGTGTTGAATGCACTCATCAGAAAGAAGTTTCTGAGGATGCTTCTGTCTAGTTCTTACGTGAAGATATTTCCTTTTCCAGCTTAGGCCTCAAAGCGCTCCAAATAAACACTTGCAAATTCCACAAAAGGAGTGTTTCAAAAGAGTTCTATCAAAAGGAACGTTCAAGTCTGTGAGTTGAATGCACTTGTCATACAGAAGTTTCCTGGAATGCTTCTGTCTAGTTTTTATGTGAAGACATTTCCTTTTTCAGCATAGGCCTCAAAGCGCTCCAAATATCCACTTGCAGATTCTACCAAAAGAGTGTTTCAAAACTGCTCTATCAAAAGCAAGCTTCAACACTGTGAGTAGAATGCACTCATCACAAAGAAGTTTCTGAGAATGCTTCTGTCTAGTTTTTATGTGAAGATATTTCCTTTTCCAGCATAGGCCTCAAAACGCTCCAAATATCCTCTTGCAGATTCTACAAAAAGAGTGTTTCAAAACTGTTCTATCAAAAGGAAGGTTCAACTCTGTGAGTTGAATGAATGCATCGTGAAGAACTTTCTGAGAATGCTTCTCTGTAGTTTTTAGGTGAAGATATTCCATATCCCAGCACAGGCCTCGAAGTGCTCCAAATAACCACTTGCAGATTTTACCAAAAGAGTGTTTCAAAACTGCTCTTTCTATAGGTAAGTTCAAGTCTGTGAGTTGAATGCACTCAACACAAAGAAGTTTCTGAGAATGCTTCTGTTCAGTTTTTATGTGAAGATATTTCCTTTTCCAGCATAGGCCTCAAACGGCTCCAAATATCCACTTGCAGATTCTACAAAAAGAGTGTTTCCAAACTTCTCTATCAATTGGTAGGTTCAACTCTGTGAGTTGAATGAACTCATCACAAAGAAGTTTCTGAGAATCCTTCTCTCTAGTTTTTATGTGAAGATATTTCCTTTTCCAACATAGGCCTCAAGGTGCTCCGAATAAACACTTGCAGATTCTACAAAAGGAGTGTTTCAAAACTGTTCTATCAAAGGGAACGTTCAAGTCTGTGAGTTGAATGCACTCATCACACAGAAGTTTCTCAGAATGCTTCTGTCTAGTTTTTAGGTGAAGAGATTTCATTTCCCAGCATAGGCCTCAAAGCGCTCCAAATATCCACTTGCAGATTCTACGAAAAGAGTGTTTCAAAGCTGCTCTTTCAAAAGCAAGGTTCAAGTCTGTGTGTTGAATGCACTCATCAGAAAGAAGTTTCTGAGAATGCTTCTGTCTAGTTCTTACGTGAAGATATTTCCTTTTCCAGCTTAGGCCTCAAAGCGCTCCAAATAAACACTTGCAAATTCTACAAAAGGAGTGTTTCAAAAGAGTTCTATCAAAAGGAACGTTCAAGTCTGTGAGTTGAATGCACTTGTCATACAGAAGTTTCCTGGAATGCTTCTGTCTAGTTTTTATGTGAAGACATTTCCTTTTCCAGCATAGACCTCAAAGCGCTCCAAATATCCACTTGCAGATTCTACCAAAAGAGTGTTTCAAAACTGCTCTATCAAAAGCAAGCTTCAACGCTGTGAGGAGAATGCACTCATCACAAAGAAGTTTCTGAGAATGCTTCTGTCTAGTTTTTATGTGGAGATATTTCCTTTTCCAGCATAGGCCTCAAAACGCTCCAAATATCCTCTTGCAGATTCTACAAAAAGAGGGTTTCAAAACTGTTCTATCAAAAGGAAGGTTCAACTCTGTGAGTTGAATGAATGCATCGTGAAGAACTTTCTGAGAATGCTTCTCTGTAGTTTTTAGGTGAAGATATTCCATATCCCAGCACAGGCCTCGAAGTGCTCCAAATAACCACTTGCAGATTTTACCAAAAGAGTGTTTCAAAACTGCTCTTTCTATAGGTAAGTTCAAGTCTGTGAGTTGAATGCACTGAACACAAAGAAGTTTCTGAGAATGCTTCTGTTCAGTTTTTATGTGAAGATATTTCCTTTTCCAGCATAGGCCTCAAACGGCTCCAAATATCCACTTGCAGATTCTACAAAAAGAGTGTTTCCAAACTTCTCTATCAATTGGTAGGTTCAACTCTGTGAGTTGAATGAACTCATCACAAAGAAGTTTCTGAGAATCCTTCTCTCTAGTTTTTATGTGAAGATATTTCCTTTTCCAACATAGGCCTCAAGGTGCTCCGAATAAACACTTGCAGATTCTACAAAAGGAGTGTTTCAAAACTGTTCTATCAAAGGGAACGTTCAAGTCTGTGAGTTGAATGCACTCATCACACAGAAGTTTCTCAGAATGCTTCTGTCTAGTTTTTAGGTGAAGAGATTTCATTTCCCAGCATAGGCCTCAAAGCGCTCCAAATATCCACTTGCAGATTCTACGAAAAGAGTGTTTCAAAGCTGCTCTTTCAAAAGCAAGGTTCAAGTCTGTGTGTTGAATGCACTCATCAGAAAGAAGTTTCTGAGAATGCTTCTGTCTAGTTCTTACGTGAAGATATTTCCTTTTCCAGCTTAGGCCTCAAAGCGCTCCAAATAAACACTTGCAAATTCTACAAAAGGAGTGTTTCAAAAGAGTTCTATCAAAAGGAACGTTCAAGTCTGTGAGTTGAATGCACTTATCATACAGAAGTTTCCTGGAATGCTTCTGTCTAGTTTTTATGTGAAGACATTTCCTTTTCCAGCCTAGGCCTCAAAGCGCTCCAAATATCCACTTGCAGATTCTACCAAAAGAGTGTTTCAAAACTGCTCTATCAAAAGTAAGCTTCAACGCTGTGAGGAGAATGCACTCATCACAAAGAAGTTTCTGAGAATGCTTCTGTCTAGTTTTTATGTGAAGATATTTCCTTTTCCAGCATAGGCCTCAAAACACTCCAAATATCCTCTTGCAGATTCTACAAAAAGAGTGTTTCAAAACTGTTCTATCAAAAGGAAGGTTCAACTCTGTGAGTTGAATGAATGCATCGTGAAGAACTTTCTGAGAATGCTTCTCTGTAGCTTTTAGGTGAAGATATTCCATATCCCAGCACAGGCCTCGAAGTGCTCCAAATAACCACTTGCAGATTTTACCAAAAGAGTGTTTCAAAACTGCTCTTTCTATAGGTAAGTTCAAGTCTGTGAGTTGAATGCACTCAACACAAAGAAGTTTCTGAGAATGCTTCTGTTCAGTTTTTATGTGAAGATATTTCCTTTTCCAGCATAGGCCTCAAACGGCTCCAAATATCCACTTGCAGATTCTACAAAAAGAGTGTTTCCAAACTTCTCTATCAATTGGTAGGTTCAACTCTGTGAGTTGAATGAACTCATCACAAAGAAGTTTCTGAGAATCCTTCTCTCTAGTTTTTATGTGAAGATATTTCCTTTTCCAACATAGGCCTCAAGGTGCTCCGAATAAACACTTGCAGATTCTACAAAAGGAGTGTTTCAAAACTGTTCTATCAAAGGGAACGTTCAAGTCTGTGAGTTGAATGCACTCATCACACAGAAGTTTCTCAGAATGCTTCTGTCTAGTTTTTAGGTGAAGAGATTTCATTTCCCAGCATAGGCCTCAAAGCGCTCCAAATATCCACTTGCAGATTCTACGAAAAGAGTGTTTCAAAGCTGCTCTTTCAAAAGCAAGGTTCAAGTCTGTGTGTTGAATGCACTCATCAGAAAGAAGTTTCTGAGGATGCTTCTGTCTAGTTCTTACGTGAAGATATTTCCTTTTCCAGCTTAGGCCACAAAGCGCTCCAAATAAACACTTGCAAATTCTACAAAAGGAGTGTTTCAAAAGAGTTCTATCAAAAGGAACGTTCAAGTCTGTGAGTTGAATGCACTTATCATACAGAAGTTTCCTGGAATGCTTCTGTCTAGTTTTTATGTGAAGACATTTCCTTTTCCAGCCTAGGCCTCAAAGCGCTCCGAATATCCACTTGCAGATTCTACCAAAAGAGTGTTTCAAAACTGCTCTATCAAAAGTAAGATTCAACGCTGTGAGTAGAATGCACTCATCACAAAGAAGTTTCTGAGAATGCTTCTGTGTAGTTTTTATGTGAAGATATTTCCTTTTCCAGCATAGGCCTCAAAACGCTCCAAATATCCTCTTGCAGATTCTACAAAAAGAGTGTTTCAAAACTGTTCTATCAAAAGGAAGGTTCAACTCTGTGAGTTGAATGAATGCATCGTGAAGAACTTTCTGAGAATGCTTCTCTGTAGTTTTTAGGTGAAGATATTCCATATCCCAGCACAGGCCTCGAAGTGCTCCAAATAACCACTTGCAGATTTTACCAAAAGAGTGTTTCAAAACTGCTCTTTCTATAGGTAAGTTCAAGTCTGTGAGTTGAATGCACTCAACACAAAGAAGTTTCTGAGAATGCTTCTATTCAGTTTTTATGTGAAGATATTTCCTTTTCCAGCATAGGCCTCAAACGGCTCCAAATATCCACTTGCAGATTCTACAAAAAGAGTGTTTCCAAACTTCTCTATCAATTGGTAGGTTCAACTCTGTGAGTTGAATGAACTCATCACAAAGAAGTTTCTGAGAATCCTTCTCTCTAGTTTTTATGTGAAGATATTTCCTTTTCCAACATAGGCCTCAAGGTGCTCCGAATAAACACTTGCAGATTCTACAAAAGGAGTGTTTCAAAACTGTTCTATCAAAGGGAACGTTGAAGTCTGTGAGTTGAATGCACTCATCACACAGAAGTTTCTCAGAATGCTTCTGTCTAGTTTTTAGGTGAAGAGATTTCATTTCCCAGCATAGGCCTCAAAGCGCTCCAAATATCCACTTGCAGATTCTACGAAAAGAGTGTTTCAAAGCTGCTCTTTCAAAAGCAGGGTTCAAGTCTGTGTGTTGAATGCACTCATCAGAAAGAAGTTTCTGAGAATGCTTCTGTCTAGTTCTTACGTGAAGATATTTCCTTTTCCAGCTTAGGCCTCAAAGCGCTCCAAATAAACACTTGCAAATTCTACAAAAGGAGTGTTTCAAAAGAGTTCTATCAAAAGGAACGTTCAAGTCTGTGAGTTGAATGCACTTATCATACAGAAGTTTCCTGGAATGCTTCTGTCTAG
The DNA here is from genome assembly GCF_028885655.2 of Pongo abelii. Lineage (NCBI taxonomy): Eukaryota > Metazoa > Chordata > Mammalia > Primates > Hominidae > Pongo > Pongo abelii. Next base: position 15,705,375 of record NC_071998.2, on the reverse strand, counting down.
TTTTTATGTGAAGACATTTCCTTTTCCAGCCTAGGCCTCAAAGCGCTCCAAATATCCACTTGCAGATTCTACCAAAAGAGTGTTTCAAAACTCCTCTATCAAAAGTAAGCTTCAACGCTGTGAGGAGAATGCACTCATCACAAAGAAGTTTCTGAGAATGCTTCTGTCTAGTTTTTATGTGAAGATATTTCCTTTTCCAGCATAGGCCTCAAAACACTCCAAATATCCTCTTGCAGATTCTACAAAAAGAGTGTTTCAAAACTGTTCTATCAAAAGGAAGGTTCAACTCTGTGAGTTGAATGAATGCATCGTGAAGAACTTTCTGAGAATGCTTCTCTGTAGCTTTTAGGTGAAGATATTCCATATCCCAGCACAGGCCTCGAAGTGCTCCAAATAACCACTTGCAGATTTTACCAAAAGAGTGTTTCAAAACTGCTCTTTCTATAGGTAAGTTCAAGTCTGTGAGTTGAATGCACTCAACACAAAGAAGTTTCTGAGAATGCTTCTGTTCAGTTTTTATGTGAAGATATTTCCTTTTCCAGCATAGGCCTCAAACGGCTCCAAATATCCACTTGCAGATTCTACAAAAAGAGTGTTTCCAAACTTCTCTATCAATTGGTAGGTTCAACTCTGTGAGTTGAATGAACTCATCACAAAGAAGTTTCTGAGAATCCTTCTCTCTAGTTTTTATGTGAAGATATTTCCTTTTCCAACATAGGCCTCAAGGTGCTCCGAATAAACACTTGCAGATTCTACAAAAGGAGTGTTTCAAAACTGTTCTATCAAAGGGAACGTTCAAGTCTGTGAGTTGAATGCACTCATCACACAGAAGTTTCTGAGAATGCTTCTGTCTAGTTTTTAGGCGAAGAGATTTCATTTCCCAGCATAGGCCTCAAAGCGCTCCAAATATCCACTTGCAGATTCTACGAAAAGAGTGTTTCAAAGCTGCTCTTTCAAAAGCAAGGTTCAAGTCTGTGTGTTGAATGCACTCATCAGAAAGAAGTTTCTGAGAATGCTTCTGTCTAGTTCTTACGTGAAGATATTTCCTTTTCCAGCTTAGGCCACAAAGCGCTCCAAATAAACACTTGCAAATTCTACAAAAGGAGTGTTTCAAAAGAGTTCTATCAAAAGGAACGTTCAAGTCTGTGAGTTGAATGCACTTATCATACAGAAGTTTCCTGGAATGCTTCTGTCTAGTTTTTATGTGAAGACATTTCCTTTTCCAGCCTAGGCCTCAAAGCGCTCCGAATATCCACTTGCAGATTCTACCAAAAGAGTGTTTCAAAACTGCTCTATCAAAAGTAAGATTCAACGCTGTGAGTAGAATGCACTCATCACAAAGAAGTTTCTGAGAATGCTTCTGTGTAGTTTTTATGTGAAGATATTTCCTTTTCCAGCATAGGCCTCAAAACGCTCCAAATATCCTCTTGCAGATTCTACAAAAAGAGGGTTTCAAAACTGTTCTATCAAAAGGAAGGTTCAACTCTGTGAGTTGAATGAATGCATCGTGAAGAACTTTCTGAGAATGCTTCTCTGTAGTTTTTAGGTGAAGATATTCCATATCCCAGCACAGGCCTCGAAGTGCTCCAAATAACCACTTGCAGATTTTACCAAAAGAGTGTTTCAAAACTGCTCTTTCTATAGGTAAGTTCAAGTCTGTGAGTTGAATGCACTCAACACAAAGAAGTTTCTGAGAATGCTTCTATTCAGTTTTTATGTGAAGATATTTCCTTTTCCAGCATAGGCCTCAAACGGCTCCAAATATCCACTTGCAGATTCTACAAAAAGAGTGTTTCCAAACTTCTCTATCAATTGGTAGGTTCAACTCTGTGAGTTGAATGAACTCATCACAAAGAAGTTTCTGAGAATCCTTCTCTCTAGTTTTTATGTGAAGATATTTCCTTTTCCAACATAGGCCTCAAGGTGCTCCGAATAAACACTTGCAGATTCTACAAAAGGAGTGTTTCAAAACTGTTCTATCAAAGGGAACGTTCAAGTCTGTGAGTTGAATGCACTCATCACACAGAAGTTTCTCAGAATGCTTCTGTCTAGTTTTTAGGTGAAGAGATTTCATTTCCCAGCATAGACCTCAAAGCGCTCCAAATATCCACTTGCAGATTCTACGAAAAGAGTGTTTCAAAGCTGCTCTTTCAAAAGCAAGGTTCAAGTCTGTGTGTTGAATGCACTCATCAGAAAGAAGTTTCTGAGAATGCTTCTGTCTAGTTCTTACGTGAAGATATTTCCTTTTCCAGCTTAGGCCTCAAAGCGCTCCAAATAAACACTTGCAAATTCTACAAAAGGAGTGTTTCAAAAGAGTTCTATCAAAAGGAGCGTTCAAGTCTGTGAGTTGAATGCACTTGTCATACAGAAGTTTCCTGGAATGCTTCTGTCTAGTTTTTATGTGAAGACATTTCCTTTTCCAGCATAGACCTCAAAGCGCTCCAAATATCCACTTGCAGATTCTACCAAAAGAGTGTTTCAAAACTGCTCTATCAAAAGCAAGCTTCAACGCTGTGAGGAGAATGCACTCATCACAAAGAAGTTTCTGAGAATGCTTCTGTCTAGTTTTTATGTGGAGATATTTCCTTTTCCAGCATAGGCCTCAAAACGCTCCAAATATCCTCTTGCAGATTCTACAAAAAGAGGGTTTCAAAACTGTTCTATCAAAAGGAAGGTTCAACTCTGTGAGTTGAATGAATGCATCGTGAAGAACTTTCTGAGAATGCTTCTCTGTAGTTTTTAGGTGAAGATATTCCATATCCCAGCACAGGCCTCGAAGTGCTCCAAATAACCACTTGCAGATTTTACCAAGAGAGTGTTTCAAAACTGCTCTTTCTATAGGTAAGTTCAAGTCTGTGAGTTGAATGCACTCAACACAAAGAAGTTTCTGAGAATGCTTCTGTTCAGTTTTTATGTGAAGATATTTCCTTTTCCAGCATAGGCCTCAAACGGCTCCAAATATCCACTTGCAGATTCTACAAAAAGAGTGTTTCCAAACTTCTCTATCAATTGGTAGGTTCAACTCTGTGAGTTGAATGAACTCATCACAAAGAAGTTTCTGAGAATCCTTCTCTCTAGTTTTTATGTGAAGATATTTCCTTTTCCAACATAGGCCTCAAAGTGCTCCGAATAAACACTTGCAGATTCTACAAAAGGAGTGTTTCAAAACTGTTCTATCAAAGGGAACGTTCAAGTCTGTGAGTTGAATGCACTCATCACACAGAAGTTTCTCAGAATGCTTCTGTCTAGTTTTTAGGTGAAGAGATTTCATTTCCCAGCATAGACCTCAAAGCGCTCCAAATATCCACTTGCAGATTCTACGAAAAGAGTGTTTCAAAGCTGCTCTTTCAAAAGCAAGGTTCAAGTCTGTGTGTTGAATGCACTCATGAGAAAGAAGTTTCTGAGAATGCTTCTGTCGAGTTCTTACGTGAAGATATTTCCTTTTCCAGCTTAGGCCTCAAAGCGCTCCAAATAAACACTTGCAAATTCTACAAAAGGAGTGTTTCAAAAGAGTTCTATCAAAAGGAACGTTCAAGTCTGTGAGTTGAATGCACTTGTCATACAGAAGTTTCCTGGAATGCTTCTGTCTAGTTTTTATGTGAAGACATTTCCTTTTCCAGCGTATACCTCAAAGCGCTCCAAATATCCACTTGCAGATTCTACCAAAAGAGTGTTTCAAAACTGCTCTATCAAAAGCAAGCTTCAACGCTGTGAGGAGAATGCACTCATCACAAAGAAGTTTCTGAGAATGCTTCTGTCTAGTTTTTATGTGGAGATATTTCCTTTTCCAGCATAGGCCTCAAAACGCTCCAAATATCCTCTTGCAGATTCTACAAAAAGAGGGTTTCAAAACTGTTCTATCAAAAGGAAGGTTCAACTCTGTGAGTTGAATGAATGCATCGTGAAGAACTTTCTGAGAATGCTTCTCTGTAGTTTTTAGGTGAAGATATTCCATATCACAGCACAGGCCTCGAAGTGCTCCAAATAACCACTTGCAGATTTTACCAAAAGAGTGTTTCAAAACTGCTCTTTCTATAGGTAAGTTCAAGTCTGTGAGTTGAATGCACTCAACACAAAGAAGTTTCTGAGAATGCTTCTGTTCAGTTTTTATGTGAAGATATTTCCTTTTCCAGCATAGGCCTCAAACGGCTCCAAATATCCACTTGCAGATTCTACAAAAAGAGTGTTTCCAAACTTCTCTATCAATTGGTAGGTTCAACTCTGTGAGTTGAATGAACTCATCACAAAGAAGTTTCTGAGAATCCTTCTCTCTAGTTTTTATGTGAAGATATTTCCTTTTCCAACATAGGCCTCAAGGTGCTCCGAATAAACACTTGCAGATTCTACAAAAGGAGTGTTTCAAAACTGTTTTATCAAAGGGAACGTTCAAGTCTGTGAGTTGAATGCACTCATCACACAGAAGTTTCTCAGAATGATTCTGTCTAGTTTTTAGGTGAAGAGATTTCATTTCCCAGCATAGGCCTCAAAGCGCTCCAAATATCCACTTGCAGATTCTACGAAAAGAGTGTTTCAAAGCTGCTCTTTCAAAAGCAAGGTTCAAGTCTGTGTGTTGAATGCACTCATCAGAAAGAAGTTTCTGAGAATGCTTCTGTCTAGTTCTTACGTGAAGATATTTCCTTTTCCAGCTTAGGCCTCAAAGCGCTCCAAATAAACACTTGCAAATTCTACAAAAGGAGTGTTTCAAAAGAGTTCTATCAAAAGGAACGTTCAAGTCTGTGAGTTGAATGCACTTATCATACAGAAGTTTCATGGAATGCTTCTGTCTAGTTTTTATGTGAAGACATTTCCTTTTCCAGCCTAGGCCTCAAAGCGCTCCAATTATCCATTGCAGATTCTACCAAAAGAGTGTTTCAAAACTGCTCTATCAAAAGTAAGCTTCAACGCTGTGAGGAGAATGCACTCATCACAAAGAAGTTTCTGAGAATGCTTCTGTCTAGTTTTTATGTGGAGATATTTCCTTTTCCAGCATAGGCCTCAAAACGCTCCAAATATCCTCTTGCAGATTCTACAAAAAGAGGGTTTCAAAACTGTTCTATCAAAAGGAAGGTTCAACTCTGTGAGTTGAATGAATGCATCGTGAAGAACTTTCTGAGAATGCTTCTCTGTAGTTTTTAGGTGAAGATATTCCATATCCCAGCACAGGCCTCGAAGTGCTCCAAATAACCACTTGCAGATTTTACCAAAAGAGTGTTTCAAAACTGCTCTTTCAAGTCTGTGAGTTGAATGCACTCAACACAAAGAAGTTTCTGAGAATGCTTCTGTTCAGTTTTTATGTGAAGATATTTCCTTTTCCAGCATAGGCCTCAAACGGCTCCAAATATCCACTTGCAGATTCTACAAAAAGAGTGTTTCCAAACTTCTCTATCAATTGGTAGGTTCAACTCTGTGAGTTGAATGAACTCATCACAAAGAAGTTTCTGAGAATCCTTCTCTCTAGTTTTTATGTGAAGATATTTCCTTTTCCAACGTAGGCCTCAAGGTGCTCCGAATAAACACTTGCAGATTCTACAAAAGGAGTGTTTCAAAACTGTTCTATCAAAGGGAACGTTCAAGTCTGTGAGTTGAATGCACTCATCCACAGAAGTTTCTCAGAATGCTTCTGTCTAGTTTTTAGGTGAAGAGATTTCATTTCCCAGCATAGACCTCAAAGCGCTCCAAATATCCACTTGCAGATTCTACGAAAAGAGTGTTTCAAAGCTGCTCTTTCAAAAGCAAGGTTCAAGTCTGTGTGTTGAATGCACTCATCAGAAAGAAGTTTCTGAGAATGCTTCTGTCTAGTTCTTACGTGAAGATATTTCCTTTTCCAGCTTAGGCCTCAAAGCGCTCCAAATAAACACTTGCAAATTCTACAAAAGGAGTGTTTCAAAAGAGTTCTATCAAAAGGAACGTTCAAGTCTGTGAGTTGAATGCACTTGTCATACAGAAGTTTCCTGGAATGCTTCTGTCTAGTTTTTATGTGAAGACATTTCCTTTTCCAGCGTATACCTCAAAGCGCTCCAAATATCCACTTGCAGATTCTACCAAAAGAGTGTTTCAAAACTGCTCTATCAAAAGCAAGTTTCAACGCTGTGAGGAGAATGCACTCATCACAAAGAAGTTTCTGAGAATGCTTCTGTCTAGTTTTTATGTGGAGATATTTCCTTTTCCAGCATAGGCCTCAAAACGCTCCAAATATCCTCTTGCAGATTCTACAAAAAGAGGGTTTCAAAACTGTTCTATCAAAAGGAAGGTTCAACTCTGTGAGTTGAATGAATGCATCGTGAAGAACTTTCTGAGAATGCTTCTCTGTAGTTTTTAGGTGAAGATATTCCATATCACAGCACAGGCCTCGAAGTGCTCCAGATAACCACTTGCAGATTTTACCAAAAGAGTGTTTCAAAACTGCTCTTTCTATAGGTAAGTTCAAGTCTGTGAGTTGAATGCACTCAACACAAAAAAGTTTCTGAGAATGCTTCTGTTCAGTTTTTATGTGAAGATATTTCCTTTTCCAGCATAGGCCTCAAACGGCTCCAAATATCCACTTGCAGATTCTACAAAAAGAGTGTTTCCAAACTTCTCTATCAATTGGTAGGTTCAACTCTGTGAGTTGAATGAACTCATCACAAAGAAGTTTCTGAGAATCCTTCTCTCTAGTTTTTATGTGAAGATATTTCCTTTTCCAACATAGGCCTCAAGGTGCTCCGAATAAACACTTGCAGATTCTACAAAAGGAGTGTTTCAAAACTGTTCTATCAAAAGAAACGTTCAAGTCTGTGAGTTGAATGCACTCATCACACAGAAGTTTCTGAGAATGCTTCTGTCTAGTTTTTAGGCGAAGAGATTTCATTTCCCAGCATAGGCCTCAAAGCGCTCCAAATATCCACTTGCAGATTCTACGAAAAGAGTGTTTCAAAGCTGCTCTTTCAAAAGCAAGGTTCAAGTCTGTGTGTTGAATGCACTCATCAGAAAGAAGTTTCTGAGAATGCTTCTGTCTAGTTCTTACGTGAAGATATTTCCTTTTCCAGCTTAGGCCTCAAAGCGCTCCAAATAAACACTTGCAAATTCTACAAAAGGAGTGTTTCAAAAGAGTTCTATCAAAAGGAACGTTCAAGTCTGTGAGTTGAATGCACTTATCATACAGAAGTTTCCTGGAATGCTTCTGTCTAGTTTTTATGTGAAGACATCTCCTTTTCCAGCCTAGGCCTCAAAGCGCTCCGAATATCCACTTGCAGATTCTACCAAAAGAGTGTTTCAAAACTGCTCTATCAAAAGTAAGATTCAACGCTGTGAGTAGAATGCACTCATCACAAAGAAGTTTCTGAGAATGCTTCTGTCTAGTTTTTATGTGAAGATATTTCCTTTTCCAGCATAGGCCTCAAAACGCTCCAAATATCCTCTTGCAGATTCTACAAAAAGAGTGTTTCAAAACTGTTCTATCAAAAGGAAGGTTCAACTCTGTGAGTTGAATGAATGCATCGTGAAGAACTTTCTGAGAATGCTTCTCTGTAGTTTTTAGGTGAAGATATTCCATATCCCAGCACAGGCCTCGAAGTGCTCCAAATAACCACTTGCAGATTTTACCAAAAGAGTGTTTCAAAACTGCTCTTTCTATAGGTAAGTTCAAGTCTGTGAGTTGAATGCACTCAACACAAAGAAGTTTCTGAGAATGCTTCTGTTCAGTTTTTATGTGAAGATATTTCCTTTTCCAGCATAGGCCTCAAACGGCTCCAAATATCCACTTGCAGATTCTACAAAAAGAGTGTTTCCAAACTTCTCTATCAATTGGTAGGTTCAACTCTGTGAGTTGAATGAACTCATCACAAAGAAGTTTCTGAGAATCCTTCTCTCTAGTTTTTATGTGAAGATATTTCCTTTTCCAACATAGGCCTCAAGGTGCTCCGAATAAACACTTGCAGATTCTACAAAAGGAGTGTTTCAAAACTGTTCTATCAAAGGGAACGTTCAAGTCTGTGAGTTGAATGCACTCATCACACAGAAGTTTCTCAGAATGCTTCTGTCTAGTTTTTAGGTGAAGAGATTTCATTTCCCAGCATAGACCTCAAAGCGCTCCAAATATCCACTTGCAGATTCTACGAAAAGAGTGTTTCAAAGCTGCTCTTTCAAAAGCAAGGTTCAAGTCTGTGTGTTGAATGCACTCATCAGAAAGAAGTTTCTGAGAATGCTTCTGTCTAGTTCTTACGTGAAGATATTTCCTTTTCCAGCTTAGGCCTCAAAGCGCTCCAAATAAACACTTGCAAATTCTACAAAAGGAGTGTTTCAAAAGAGTTCTATCAAAAGGAACGTTCAAGTCTGTGAGTTGAATGCACTTGTCATACAGAAGTTTCCTGGAATGCTTCTGTCTAGTTTTTATGTGAAGACATTTCCTTTTCCAGCATAGACCTCAAAGCGCTCCAAATATCCACTGGCAGATTCTACCAAAAGAGTGTTTCAAAACTGCTCTATCAAAAGCAAGCTTCAACGCTGTGAGGAGAATGCACTCATCACAAAGAAGTTTCTGAGAATGCTTCTGTCTAGTTTTTATGTGGAGATATTTCCTTTTCCAGCATAGGCCTCAAAACGCTCCAAATATCCTCTTGCAGATTCTACAAAAAGAGGGTTTCAAAACTGTTCTATCAAAAGGAAGGTTCAACTCTGTGAGTTGAATGAATGCATCGTGAAGAACTTTCTGAGAATGCTTCTCTGTAGTTTTTAGGTGAAGATATTCCATATCCCAGCACAGGCCTCGAAGTGCTCCAAATAACCACTTGCAGATTTTACCAAAAGAGTGTTTCAAAACTGCTCTTTCAAGTCTGTGAGTTGAATGCACTCAACACAAAGAAGTTTCTGAGAATGCTTCTGTTCAGTTTTTATGTGAAGATATTTCCTTTTCCAGCATAGGCCTCAAACGGCTCCAAATATCCACTTGCAGATTCTACAAAAAGAGTGTTTCCAAACTTCTCTATCAATTGGTAGGTTCAACTCTGTGAGTTGAATGAACTCATCACAAAGAAGTTTCTGAGAATCCTTCTCTCTAGTTTTTATGTGAAGATATTTCCTTTTCCAACGTAGGCCTCAAGGTGCTCCGAATAAACACTTGCAGATTCTACAAAAGGAGTGTTTCAAAACTGTTCTATCAAAGGGAACGTTCAAGTCTGTGAGTTGAATGCACTCATCCACAGAAGTTTCTCAGAATGCTTCTGTCTAGTTTTTAGGTGAAGAGATTTCATTTCCCAGCATAGACCTCAAAGCGCTCCAAATATCCACTTGCAGATTCTACGAAAAGAGTGTTTCAAAGCTGCTCTTTCAAAAGCAAGGTTCAAGTCTGTGTGTTGAATGCACTCATCAGAAAGAAGTTTCTGAGAATGCTTCTGTCTAGTTCTTACGTGAAGATATTTCCTTTTCCAGCTTAGGCCTCAAAGCGCTCCAAATAAACACTTGCAAATTCTACAAAAGGAGTGTTTCAAAAGAGTTCTATCAAAAGGAACGTTCAAGTCTGTGAGTTGAATGCACTTGTCATACAGAAGTTTCCTGGAATGCTTCTGTCTAGTTTTTATGTGAAGACATTTCCCTTTCCAGCGTATACCTCAAAGCGCTCCAAATATGCACTTGCAGATTCTACCAAAAGAGTGTTTCAAAACTGCTCTATCAAAAGCAAGCTTCAACGCTGTGAGGAGAATGCACTCATCACAAAGAAGTTTCTGAGAATGCTTCTGTCTAGTTTTTATGTGGAGATATTTCCTTTTCCAGCATAGGCCTCAAAACGCTCCAAATATCCTCTTGCAGATTCTACAAAAAGAGGGTTTCAAAACTGTTCTATCAAAAGGAAGGTTCAACTCTGTGAGTTGAATGAATGCATCGTGAAGAACTTTCTGAGAATGCTTCTCTGTAGTTTTTAGGTGAAGATATTCCATATCACAGCACAGGCCTCGAAGTGCTCCAGATAACCACTTGCAGATTTTACCAAAAGAGTGTTTCAAAACTGCTCTTTCTATAGGTAGTTCAAGTCTGTGAGTTGAATGCACTCAACACAAAGAAGTTTCTGAGAATGCTTCTGTTCAGTTTTTATGTGAAGATATTTCCTTTTCCAGCATAGGCCTCAAACGGCTCCAAATATCCACTTGCAGATTCTACAAAAAGAGTGTTTCCAAACTTCTCTATCAATTGGTAGGTTCAACTCTGTGAGTTGAATGAACTCATCACAAAGAAGTTTCTGAGAATCCTTCTCTCTAGTTTTTATGTGAAGATATTTCCTTTTCCAACATAGGCCTCAAGGTGCTCCGAATAAACACTTGCAGATTCTACAAAAGGAGTGTTTCAAAACTGTTTTATCAAAGGGAACGTTCAAGTCTGTGAGTTGAATGCACTCATCACACAGAAGTTTCTCAGAATGATTCTGTCTAGTTTTTAGGTGAAGAGATTTCATTTCCCAGCATAGGCCTCAAAGCGCTCCAAATATCCACTTGCAGATTCTACGAAAAGAGTGTTTCAAAGCTGCTCTTTCAAAAGCAAGGTTCAAGTCTGTGTGTTGAATGCACTCATCAGAAAGAAGTTTCTGAGAATGCTTCTGTCTAGTTCTTACGTGAAGATATTTCCTTTTCCAGCTTAGGCCTCAAAGCGCTCCAAATAAACACTTGCAAATTCTACAAAAGGAGTGTTTCAAAAGAGTTCTATCAAAAGGAACGTTCAAGTCTGTGAGTTGAATGCACTTATCATACAGAAGTTTCATGGAATGCTTCTGTCTAGTTTTTATGTGAAGACATTTCCTTTTCCAGCCTAGGCCTCAAAGCGCTCCAAATATCCATTGCAGATTCTACCAAAAGAGTGTTTCAAAACTGCTCTATCAAAAGTAAGCTTCAACGCTGTGAGTAGAATGCACTCATCACAAAGAAGTTTCTGAGAATGCTTCTGTCTAGTTTTTATGTGAAGATATTTCCTTTTCCAGCATAGGCCTCACAACGCTCCAAATATCCTCTTGCAGATTCTACAAAAAGAGTGTTTCAAAACTGTTCTATCAAAAGGAAGGTTCAACTCTGTGAGTTGAATAAATGCATCGTGAAGAACTTTCTGAGAATGCTTCTCTGTAGTTTTTAGGTGAAGATATTCCATATCCCAGCACAGGCCTCGAAGTGCTCCAAATAACCACTTGCAGATTTTAGGAAAAGAGTGTTTCAAAACTGCTCTTTCTATAGGTAGGTTCAAGTCTGTGAGTTGAATGCACTCAACACAAAGAAGTTTCTGAGAATGCTTCTGTTCAGTTTTTATGTGAAGATATTTCCTTTTCCAGCATAGGCCTCAAACGGCTCCAAATATCCACTTGCAGATTCTACAAAAAGAGTGTTTCCAAACTTCTCTATCAATTGGTAGGTTCAATTCCGTGAGTTGAATGAACTCATCACAAAGAAGTTTCTGAGAATCCTTCTCTCTAGTTTTTATGTGAAGATATTTCCTTTTCCAACGTAGGCCTCAAGGTGCTCCGAATAAACACTTGCAGATTCTACAAAAGGAGTGTTTCAAAACTGTTCTATCAAAGGGAACGTTCAAGTCTGTGAGTTGAATGCACTCATCACACAGAAGTTTCTCAGAATGCTTCTGTCTAGTTTTTAGGTGAAGAGATTTCATTTCCCAGCATAGGCCTCAAAGCGCTCCAAATATCCACTTGCAGATTCTACGAAAAGAGTGTTTCAAAGCTGCTCTTTCAAAAGCAAGGTTCAAGTCTGTGTGTTGAATGCACTCATCAGAAAGAAGTTTCTGAGAATGCTTCTGTCTAGTTCTTACGTGAAGATATTTCCTTTTCCAGCTTAGGCCTCAAAGCGCTCCAAATAAACACTTGCAAATTCTACAAAAGGAGTGTTTCAAAAGAGTTCTATCAAAAGGAACGTTCAAGTCTGTGAGTTGAATGCACTTATCATACAAAAGTTTCCTGGAATGCTTCTGTCTAGTTTTTATGTGAAGACATTTCCTTTTCCAGCCTAGGCCTCAAAGCGCTCCAAATATCCACTTGCAGATTCTACCAAAAGAGTGTTTCAAAACTGCTCTATCAAAAGTAAGCTTCAACGCTGTGAGGAGAATGCACTCATCACAAAGAAGTTTCTGAGAATGCTTCTGTCTAGTTTTTATGTGAAGATATTTCCTTTTCCAGCATAGGCCTCAAAACACTCCAAATATCCTCTTGCAGATTCTACAAAAAGAGTGTTTCAAAACTGTTCTATCAAAAGGAAGGTTCAACTCTGTGAGTTGAATGAATGCATCGTGAAGAACTTTCTGAGAATGCTTCTCTGTAGTTTTTAGGTGAAGATATTCCATATCCCAGCACAGGCCTCGAAGTGCTCCAAATAACCACTTGCAGATTTTACCAAAAGAGTGTTTCAAAACTGCTCTTTCTATAGGTAAGTTCAAGTCTGTGAGTTGAATGCACTCAACACAAAGAAGTTTCTGAGAATGCTTCTGTTCAGTTTTTATGTGAAGATATTTCCTTTTCCAGCATAGGCCTCAAACGGCTCCAAATATCCACTTGCAGATTCTACAAAAAGAGTGTTTCCAAACTTCTCTATCAATTGGTAGGTTCAACTCTGTGATTTGAATGAACTCATCACAAAGAAGTTTCTGAGAATCCTTCTCTCTAGTTTTTATGTGAAGATATTTCCTTTTCCAACATAGGCCTCAAGGTGCTCCGAATAAACACTTGCAGATTCTACAAAAGGAGTGTTTCAAAACTGTTCTATCAAAGGGAACGTTCAAGTCTGTGAGTTGAATGCACTCATCACACAGAAGTTTCTGAGAATGCTTCTGTCTAGTTTTTAGGCGAAGAGATTTCATTTCCCAGCATAGGCCTCAAAGCGCTCCAAATATCCACTTGCAGATTCTACGAAAAGAGTGTTTCAAAGCTGCTCTTTCAAAAGCAAGGTTCAAGTCTGTGTGTTGAATGCACTCATCAGAAAGAAGTTTCTGAGAATGCTTCTGTCTAGTTCTTACGTGAAGATATTTCCTTTTCCAGCTTAGGCCTCAAAGCGCTCCAAATAAACACTTGCAAATTCTACAAAAGGAGTGTTTCAAAAGAGTTCTATCAAAAGGAACGTTCAAGTCTGTGAGTTGAATGCACTTGTCATACAGAAGTTTCCTGGAATGCTTCTGTCTAGTTTTTATGTGAAGACATTGCCTTTTCCAGCATAGACCTCAAAGCGCTCCAAATATCCACTGGCAGATTCTACCAAAAGAGTGTTTCAAAACTGCTCTATCAAAAGCAAGCTTCAACGCTGTGAGGAGAATGCACTCATCACAAAGAAGTTTCTGAGAATGCTTCTGTCTAGTTTTTATGTGGAGATATTTCCTTTTCCAGCATAGGCCTCAAAACGCTCCAAATATCCTCTTGCAGATTCTACAAAAAGAGGGTTTCAAAACTGTTCTATCAAAAGGAAGGTTCAACTCTGTGAGTTGAATGAATGCATCGTGAAGAACTTTCTGAGAATGCTTCTCTGTAGTTTTTAGGTGAAGATATTCCATATCCCAGCACAGGCCTCGAAGTGCTCCAAATAACCACTTGCAGATTTTACCAAAAGAGTGTTTCAAAACTGCTCTTTCTATAGGTAAGTTCAAGTCTGTGAGTTGAATGCACTCAACACAAAGAAGTTTCTGAGAATGCTTCTGTTCAGTTTTTATGTGAAGATATTTCCTTTTCCAGCATAGGCCTCAAACGGCTCCAAATATCCACTTGCAGATTCTACAAAAAGAGTGTTTCCAAACTTCTCTATCAATTGGTAGGTTCAACTCTGTGAGTTGAATGAACTCATCACAAAGAAGTTTCTGAGAATCCTTCTCTCTAGTTTTTATGTGAAGATATTTCCTTTTCCAACATAGGCCTCAAGGTGCTCCGAATAAACACTTGCAGATTCTACAAAAGGAGTGTTTCAAAACTGTTCTATCAAAGGGAACGTTCAAGTCTGTGAGTTGAATGCACTCATCACACAGAAGTTTCTCAGAATGCTTCTGTCTAGTTTTTAGGTGAAGAGATTTCATTTCCCAGCATAGGCCTCAAAGCGCTCCAAATATCCACTTGCAGATTCTACGAAAAGAGTGTTTCAAAGCTGCTCTTTCAAAAGCAAGGTTCAAGTCTGTGTGTTGAATGCACTCATCAGAAAGAAGTTTCTGAGAATGCTTCTGTCTAGTTCTTACGTGAAGATATTTCCTTTTCCAGCTTAGGCCTCAAAGCGCTCCAAATAAACACTTGCAAATTCTACAAAAGGAGTGTTTCAAAAGAGTTCTATCAAAAGGAACGTTCAAGTCTGTGAGTTGAATGCACTTATCATACAGAAGTTTCATGGAATGCTTCTGTCTAGTTTTTATGTGAAGACATTTCCTTTTCCAGCCTAGGCCTCAAAGCGCTCCAAATATCCACTTGCAGATTCTACCAAAAGAGTGTTTCAAAACTGCTCTATCAAAAGTAAGCTTCAACACTGTGAGTAGAATACACTCATCACAAAGAAGTTTCTGAGAATGCTTCTGTCTAGTTTTTATGTGAAGATATTTCCTTTTCCAGCATAGGCCTCACAACGCTCCAAATATCCTCTTGCAGATTCTACAAAAAGAGTGTTTCAAAACTGTTCTATCAAAAGGAAGGTTCAACTCTGTGAGTTGAATGAATGCATCGTGAAGAACTTTCTGAGAATGCTTCTCTGTAGTTTTTAGGTGAAGATATTCCATATCCCAGCACAGGCCTCGAAGTGCTCCAAATAACCACTTGCAGATTTTACCAAAAGAGTGTTTCAAAACTGCTCTTTCTATAGGTAAGTTCAAGTCTGTGAGTTGAATGCACTCAATACAAAGAAGTTTCTGAGAATGCTTCTGTTCAGTTTTTATGTGAAGATATTTCCTTTTCCAGCATAGGCCTCAAACGGCTCCAAATATCCACTTGCAGATTCTACAAAAAGAGTGTTTCCAAACTTCTCTATCAATTGGTAGGTTCAATTTTGTGAGTTGAATGAACTCATCACAAAGAAGTTTCTGAGAATCCTTCTCTCTAGTTTTTATGTGAAGATATTTCCTTTTCCAACGTAGGCCTCAAGGTGCTCCGAATAAACACTTGCAGATTCTACAAAAGGAGTGTTTCAAAACTGTTCTATGAAACGGAACGTTCAAGTCTGTGAGTTGAATGCACTCATCACACAGAAGTTTCTCAGAATGCTTCTGTCTACTTTTTAGGTGAAGAGATTTCATTTCCCAGCATAGGCCTCAAAGCGCTCCAAATATCCACTTGCAGATTCTACGAAAAGAGTGTTTCAAAGCTGCTCTTTCAAAAGCAAGGTTCAAGTCTGTGTGTTGAATGCACTCATCAGAAAGAAGTTTCTGAGAATGCTTCTGTCTAGTTCTTACGTGAAGATATTTCCTTTTCCAGCTTAGGCCTCAAAGCGCTCCAAATAAACACTTGCAAATTCCACAAAAGGAGTGTTTCAAAAGAGTTCTATCAAAAGGAACGTTCAAGTCTGTGAGTTGAATGCACTTGTCATACAGAAGTTTCCTGGAATGCTTCTGTCTAGTTTTTATGTGAAGACATTTCCTTTTCCAGCATAGGCCTCAAAGCGCTCCAAATATCCACTTGCAGATTCTACCAAAAGAGTGTTTCAAAACTGCTCTATCAAAAGTAACCTTCAACGCTGTGAGTAGAATGCACTCATCACAAAGAAGTTTCTGAGAATGCTTCTGTCTAGTTTTTATGTGAAGATATTTCCTTTTCCAGCATAGGCCTCAAAACGCTCCAAATATCCTCTTGCAGATTCTACAAAAAGAGTGTTTCAAAACTGTTCTATCAAAAGGAAGGTTCAACTCTGTGAGTTGAATGAATGCATCGTGAAGAACTTTCTGAGAATGCTTCTCTGTAGTTTTTAGGTGAAGATATTCCATATCCCAGCACAGGCCTCGAAGTGCTCCAAATAACCACTTGCAGATTTTACCAAAAGAGTGTTTCAAAACTGCTCTTTCTATAGGTAAGTTCAAGTCTGTGAGTTGAATGCACTCAACACAAAGAAGTTTCTGAGAATGCTTCTGTTCAGTTTTTATGTGAAGATATTTCCTTTTCCAGCATAGGCCTCAAACGGCTCCAAATATCCACTTGCAGATTCTACAAAAAGAGTGTTTCCAAACTTCTCTATCAATTGGTAGGTTCAACTCTGTGAGTTGAATGAACTCATCACAAAGAAGTTTCTGAGAATCCTTCTCTCTAGTTTTTATGTGAAGATATTTCCTTTTCCAACATAGGCCTCAAGGTGCTCCGAATAAACACTTGCAGATTCTACAAAAGGAGTGTTTCAAAACTGTTCTATCAAAGGGAACGTTCAAGTCTGTGAGTTGAATGCACTCATCACACAGAAGTTTCTCAGAATGCTTCTGTCTAGTTTTTAGGTGAAGAGATTTCATTTCCCAGCATAGGCCTCAAAGCGCTCCAAATATCCACTTGCAGATTCTACGAAAAGAGTGTTTCAAAGCTGCTCTTTCAAAAGCAAGGTTCAAGTCTGTGTGTTGAATGCACTCATCAGAAAGAAGTTTCTGAGGATGCTTCTGTCTAGTTCTTACGTGAAGATATTTCCTTTTCCAGCTTAGGCCTCAAAGCGCTCCAAATAAACACTTGCAAATTCCACAAAAGGAGTGTTTCAAAAGAGTTCTATCAAAAGGAACGTTCAAGTCTGTGAGTTGAATGCACTTGTCATACAGAAGTTTCCTGGAATGCTTCTGTCTAGTTTTTATGTGAAGACATTTCCTTTTTCAGCATAGGCCTCAAAGCGCTCCAAATATCCACTTGCAGATTCTACCAAAAGAGTGTTTCAAAACTGCTCTATCAAAAGCAAGCTTCAACACTGTGAGTAGAATGCACTCATCACAAAGAAGTTTCTGAGAATTCTTCTGTCTAGTTTTTATGTGAAGATATTTCCTTTTCCAGCATAGGCCTCAAAACGCTCCAAATATCCTCTTGCAGATTCTACAAAAAGAGTGTTTCAAAACTGTTCTATCAAAAGGAAAGTTCAACTCTGTGAGTTGAATGAATGCATCGTGAAGAACTTTCTGAGAATGCTTCTCTGTAGTTTTTAGGTGAAGATATTCCATATCCCAGCACAGGCCTCGAAGTGCTCCAAATAACCACTTGCAGATTTTACCAAAAGAGTGTTTCAAAACTGCTCTTTCTATAGGTAAGTTCAAGTCTGTGAGTTGAATGCACTCAACACAAAGAAGTTTCTGAGAATGCTTCTGTTCAGTTTTTATGTGAAGATATTTCCTTTTCCAGCATAGGCCTCAAACGGCTCCAAATATCCACTTGCAGATTCTACAAAAAGAGTGTTTCCAAACTTCTCTATCAATTGGTAGGTTCAACTCTGTGAGTTGAATGAACTCATCACAAAGAAGTTTCTGAGAATCCTTCTCTCTAGTTTTTATGTGAAGATATTTCCTTTTCCAACATAGGCCTCAAGGTGCTCCGAATAAACACTTGCAGATTCTACAAAAGGAGTGTTTCAAAACTGTTCTATCAAAGGGAACGTTCAAGTCTGTGAGTTGAATGCACTCATCACACAGAAGTTTCTCAGAATGCTTCTGTCTAGTTTTTAGGTGAAGAGATTTCATTTCCCAGCATAGGCCTCAAAGCGCTCCAAATATCCACTTGCAGATTCTACGAAAAGAGTGTTTCAAAGCTGCTCTTTCAAAAGCAAGGTTCAAGTGTGTGTGTTGAATGCACTCATCAGAAAGAAGTTTCTGAGAATGCTTCTGTCTAGTTCTTACGTGAAGATATTTCCTTTTCCAGCTTAGGCCTCAAAGCGCTCCAAATAAACACTTGCAAATTCCACAAAAGGAGTGTTTCAAAAGAGTTCTATCAAAAGGAACGTTCAAGTCTGTGAGTTGAATGCACTTGTCATACAGAAGTTTCCTGGAATGCTTCTGTCTAGTTTTTATGTGAAGACATTTCCTTTTCCAGCATAGGCCTCAAAGCGCTCCAAATATCCACTTGCAGATTCTACCAAAAGAGTGTTTCAAAACTGCTCTATCAAAAGTAACCTTCAACGCTGTGAGTAGAATGCACTCATCACAAAGAAGTTTCTGAGAATGCTTCTGTCTAGTTTTTATGTGAAGATATTTCCTTTTCCAGCATAGGCCTCAAAACGCTCCAAATATCCTCTTGCAGATTCTACAAAAAGAGTGTTTCAAAACTGTTCTATCAAAAGGAAGGTTCAACTCTGTGAGTTGAATGAATGCATCGTGAAGAACTTTTTGAGAATGCTTCTCTGTAGTTTTTAGGTGAAGATATTCCATATCCCAGCACAGGCCTCGAAGTGCTCCAAATAACCACTTGCAGATTTTACCAAAAGAGTGTTTCAAAACTGCTCTTTCTATAGGTAAGTTCAAGTCTGTGAGTTGAATGCACTCAACACAAAGAAGTTTCTGAGAATGCTTCTGTTCAGTTTTTATGTGAAGATATTTCCTTTTCCAGCATAGGCCTCAAACGGCTCCAAATATCCACTTGCAGATTCTACAAAAAGAGTGTTTCCAAACTTCTCTATCAATTGGTAGGTTCAACTCTGTGAGTTGAATGAACTCATCACAAAGAAGTTTCTGAGAATCCTTCTCTCTAGTTTTTATGTGAAGATATTTCCTTTTCCAACATAGGCCTCAAGGTGCTCCGAATAAACACTTGCAGATTCTACAAAAGGAGTGTTTCAAAACTGTTCTATCAAAGGGAACGTTCAAGTCTGTGAGTTGAATGCACTCATCACACAGAAGTTTCTCAGAATGCTTCTGTCTAGTTTTTAGGTGAAGAGATTTCATTTCCCAGCATAGGCCTCAAAGCGCTCCAAATATCCACTTGCAGATTCTACGAAAAGAGTGTTTCAAAGCTGCTCTTTCAAAAGCAAGGTTCAAGTCTGTGTGTTGAATGCACTCATCAGAAAGAAGTTTCTGAGGATGCTTCTGTCTAGTTCTTACGTGAAGATATTTCCTTTTCCAGCTTAGGCCTCAAAGCGCTCCAAATAAACACTTGCAAATTCCACAAAAGGAGTGTTTCAAAAGAGTTCTATCAAAAGGAACGTTCAAGTCTGTGAGTTGAATGCACTTGTCATACAGAAGTTTCCTGGAATGCTTCTGTCTAGTTTTTATGTGAAGACATTTCCTTTTTCAGCATAGGCCTCAAAGCGCTCCAAATATCCACTTGCAGATTCTACCAAAAGAGTGTTTCAAAACTGCTCTATCAAAAGCAAGCTTCAACACTGTGAGTAGAATGCACTCATCACAAAGAAGTTTCTGAGAATGCTTCTGTCTAGTTTTTATGTGAAGATATTTCCTTTTCCAGCATAGGCCTCAAAACGCTCCAAATATCCTCTTGCAGATTCTACAAAAAGAGTGTTTCAAAACTGTTCTATCAAAAGGAAGGTTCAACTCTGTGAGTTGAATGAATGCATCGTGAAGAACTTTCTGAGAATGCTTCTCTGTAGTTTTTAGGTGAAGATATTCCATATCCCAGCACAGGCCTCGAAGTGCTCCAAATAACCACTTGCAGATTTTACCAAAAGAGTGTTTCAAAACTGCTCTTTCTATAGGTAAGTTCAAGTCTGTGAGTTGAATGCACTCAACACAAAGAAGTTTCTGAGAATGCTTCTGTTCAGTTTTTATGTGAAGATATTTCCTTTTCCAGCATAGGCCTCAAACGGCTCCAAATATCCACTTGCAGATTCTACAAAAAGAGTGTTTCCAAACTTCTCTATCAATTGGTAGGTTCAACTCTGTGAGTTGAATGAACTCATCACAAAGAAGTTTCTGAGAATCCTTCTCTCTAGTTTTTATGTGAAGATATTTCCTTTTCCAACATAGGCCTCAAGGTGCTCCGAATAAACACTTGCAGATTCTACAAAAGGAGTGTTTCAAAACTGTTCTATCAAAGGGAACGTTCAAGTCTGTGAGTTGAATGCACTCATCACACAGAAGTTTCTCAGAATGCTTCTGTCTAGTTTTTAGGTGAAGAGATTTCATTTCCCAGCATAGGCCTCAAAGCGCTCCAAATATCCACTTGCAGATTCTACGAAAAGAGTGTTTCAAAGCTGCTCTTTCAAAAGCAAGGTTCAAGTCTGTGTGTTGAATGCACTCATCAGAAAGAAGTTTCTGAGAATGCTTCTGTCTAGTTCTTACGTGAAGATATTTCCTTTTCCAGCTTAGGCCTCAAAGCGCTCCAAATAAACACTTGCAAATTCCACAAAAGGAGTGTTTCAAAAGAGTTCTATCAAAAGGAACGTTCAAGTCTGTGAGTTGAATGCACTTGTCATACAGAAGTTTCCTGGAATGCTTCTGTCTAGTTTTTATGTGAAGACATTTCCTTTTCCAGCATAGGCCTCAAAGCGCTCCAAATATCCACTTGCAGATTCTACCAAAAGAGTGTTTCAAAACTGCTCTATCAAAAGTAAGCTTCAACGCTGTGAGTAGAATGCACTCATCACAAAGAAGTTTCTGAGAATGCTTCTGTCTAGTTTTTATGTGAAGATATTTCCTTTTCCAGCATAGGCCTCAAAACGCTCCAAATATCCTCTTGCAGATTCTACAAAAAGAGTGTTTCAAAACTGTTCTATCAAAAGGAAGGTTCAACTCTGTGAGTTGAATGAATGCATCGTGAAGAACTTTCTGAGAATGCTTCTCTGTAGTTTTTAGGTGAAGATATTCCATATCCCAGCACAGGCCTCGAAGTGCTCCAAATAACCACTTGCAGATTTTACCAAAAGAGTGTTTCAAAACTGCTCTTTCTATAGGTAAGTTCAAGTCTGTGAGTTGAATGCACTCAACACAAAGAAGTTTCTGAGAATGCTTCTGTTCAGTTTTTATGTGAAGATATTTCCTTTTCCAGCATAGGCCTCAAACGGCTCCAAATATCCACTTGCAGATTCTACAAAAAGAGTGTTTCCAAACTTCTCTATCAATTGGTAGGTTCAACTCTGTGAGTTGAATGAACTCATCACAAAGAAGTTTCTGAGAATCCTTCTCTCTAGTTTTTATGTGAAGATATTTCCTTTTCCAACATAGGCCTCAAGGTGCTCCGAATAAACACTTGCAGATTCTACAAAAGGAGTGTTTCAAAACTGTTCTATCAAAGGGAACGTTCAAGTCTGTGAGTTGAATGCACTCATCACACAGAAGTTTCTCAGAATGCTTCTGTCTAGTTTTTAGGTGAAGAGATTTCATTTCCCAGCATAGGCCTCAAAGCGCTCCAAATATCCACTTGCAGATTCTACGAAAAGAGTGTTTCAAAGCTGCTCTTTCAAAAGCAAGGTTCAAGTCTGTGTGTTGAATGCACTCATCAGAAAGAAGTTTCTGAGGATGCTTCTGTCTAGTTCTTACGTGAAGATATTTCCTTTTCCAGCTTAGGCCTCAAAGCGCTCCAAATAAACACTTGCAAATTCCACAAAAGGAGTGTTTCAAAAGAGTTCTATCAAAAGGAACGTTCAAGTCTGTGAGTTGAATGCACTTGTCATACAGAAGTTTCCTGGAATGCTTCTGTCTAGTTTTTATGTGAAGACATTTCCTTTTTCAGCATAGGCCTCAAAGCGCTCCAAATATCCACTTGCAGATTCTACCAAAAGAGTGTTTCAAAACTGCTCTATCAAAAGCAAGCTTCAACACTGTGAGTAGAATGCACTCATCACAAAGAAGTTTCTGAGAATGCTTCTGTCTAGTTTTTATGTGAAGATATTTCCTTTTCCAGCATAGGCCTCAAAACGCTCCAAATATCCTCTTGCAGATTCTACAAAAAGAGTGTTTCAAAACTGTTCTATCAAAAGGAAGGTTCAACTCTGTGAGTTGAATGAATGCATCGTGAAGAACTTTCTGAGAATGCTTCTCTGTAGTTTTTAGGTGAAGATATTCCATATCCCAGCACAGGCCTCGAAGTGCTCCAAATAACCACTTGCAGATTTTACCAAAAGAGTGTTTCAAAACTGCTCTTTCTATAGGTAAGTTCAAGTCTGTGAGTTGAATGCACTCAACACAAAGAAGTTTCTGAGAATGCTTCTGTTCAGTTTTTATGTGAAGATATTTCCTTTTCCAGCATAGGCCTCAAACGGCTCCAAATATCCACTTGCAGATTCTACAAAAAGAGTGTTTCCAAACTTCTCTATCAATTGGTAGGTTCAACTCTGTGAGTTGAATGAACTCATCACAAAGAAGTTTCTGAGAATCCTTCTCTCTAGTTTTTATGTGAAGATATTTCCTTTTCCAACATAGGCCTCAAGGTGCTCCGAATAAACACTTGCAGATTCTACAAAAGGAGTGTTTCAAAACTGTTCTATCAAAGGGAACGTTCAAGTCTGTGAGTTGAATGCACTCATCACACAGAAGTTTCTCAGAATGCTTCTGTCTAGTTTTTAGGTGAAGAGATTTCATTTCCCAGCATAGGCCTCAAAGCGCTCCAAATATCCACTTGCAGATTCTACGAAAAGAGTGTTTCAAAGCTGCTCTTTCAAAAGCAAGGTTCAAGTCTGTGTGTTGAATGCACTCATCAGAAAGAAGTTTCTGAGAATGCTTCTGTCTAGTTCTTACGTGAAGATATTTCCTTTTCCAGCTTAGGCCTCAAAGCGCTCCAAATAAACACTTGCAAATTCCACAAAAGGAGTGTTTCAAAAGAGTTCTATCAAAAGGAACGTTCAAGTCTGTGAGTTGAATGCACTTGTCATACAGAAGTTTCCTGGAATGCTTCTGTCTAGTTTTTATGTGAAGACATTTCCTTTTCCAGCATAGGCCTCAAAGCGCTCCAAATATCCACTTGCAGATTCTACCAAAAGAGTGTTTCAAAACTGCTCTATCAAAAGTAAGCTTCAACGCTGTGAGTAGAATGCACTCATCACAAAGAAGTTTCTGAGAATGCTTCTGTCTAGTTTTTATGTGAAGATATTTCCTTTTCCAGCATAGGCCTCAAAACGCTCCAAATATCCTCTTGCAGATTCTACAAAAAGAGTGTTTCAAAACTGTTCTATCAAAAGGAAGGTTCAACTCTGTGAGTTGAATGAATGCATCGTGAAGAACTTTCTGAGAATGCTTCTCTGTAGTTTTTAGGTGAAGATATTCCATATCCCAGCACAGGCCTCGAAGTGCTCCAAATAACCACTTGCAGATTTTACCAAAAGAGTGTTTCAAAACTGCTCTTTCTATAGGTAAGTTCAAGTCTGTGAGTTGAATGCACTCAACACAAAGAAGTTTCTGAGAATGCTTCTGTTCAGTTTTTATGTGAAGATATTTCCTTTTCCAGCATAGGCCTCAAACGGCTCCAAATATCCACTTGCAGATTCTACAAAAAGAGTGTTTCCAAACTTCTCTATCAATTGGTAGGTTCAACTCTGTGAGTTGAATGAACTCATCACAAAGAAGTTTCTGAGAATCCTTCTCTCTAGTTTTTATGTGAAGATATTTCCTTTTCCAACATAGGCCTCAAGGTGCTCCGAATAAACACTTGCAGATTCTACAAAAGGAGTGTTTCAAAACTGTTCTATCAAAGGGAACGTTCAAGTCTGTGAGTTGAATGCACTCATCACACAGAAGTTTCTCAGAATGCTTCTGTCTAGTTTTTAGGTGAAGAGATTTCATTTCCCAGCATAGGCCTCAAAGCGCTCCAAATATCCACTTGCAGATTCTACGAAAAGAGTGTTTCAAAGCTGCTCTTTCAAAAGCAAGGTTCAAGTCTGTGTGTTGAATGCACTCATCAGAAAGAAGTTTCTGAGGATGCTTCTGTCTAGTTCTTACGTGAAGATATTTCCTTTTCCAGCTTAGGCCTCAAAGCGCTCCAAATAAACACTTGCAAATTCCACAAAAGGAGTGTTTCAAAAGAGTTCTATCAAAAGGAACGTTCAAGTCTGTGAGTTGAATGCACTTGTCATACAGAAGTTTCCTGGAATGCTTCTGTCTAGTTTTTATGTGAAGACATTTCCTTTTTCAGCATAGGCCTCAAAGCGCTCCAAATATCCACTTGCAGATTCTACCAAAAGAGTGTTTCAAAACTGCTCTATCAAAAGCAAGCTTCAACACTGTGAGTAGAATGCACTCATCACAAAGAAGTTTCTGAGAATGCTTCTGTCTAGTTTTTATGTGAAGATATTTCCTTTTCCAGCATAGGCCTCAAAACGCTCCAAATATCCTCTTGCAGATTCTACAAAAAGAGTGTTTCAAAACTGTTCTATCAAAAGGAAGGTTCAACTCTGTGAGTTGAATGAATGCATCGTGAAGAACTTTCTGAGAATGCTTCTCTGTAGTTTTTAGGTGAAGATATTCCATATCCCAGCACAGGCCTCGAAGTGCTCCAAATAACCACTTGCAGATTTTACCAAAAGAGTGTTTCAAAACTGCTCTTTCTATAGGTAAGTTCAAGTCTGTGAGTTGAATGCACTCAACACAAAGAAGTTTCTGAGAATGCTTCTGTTCAGTTTTTATGTGAAGATATTTCCTTTTCCAGCATAGGCCTCAAACGGCTCCAAATATCCACTTGCAGATTCTACAAAAAGAGTGTTTCCAAACTTCTCTATCAATTGGTAGGTTCAACTCTGTGAGTTGAATGAACTCATCACAAAGAAGTTTCTGAGAATCCTTCTCTCTAGTTTTTATGTGAAGATATTTCCTTTTCCAACATAGGCCTCAAGGTGCTCCGAATAAACACTTGCAGATTCTACAAAAGGAGTGTTTCAAAACTGTTCTATCAAAGGGAACGTTCAAGTCTGTGAGTTGAATGCACTCATCACACAGAAGTTTCTGAGAATGCTTCTGTCTAGTTTTTAGGTGAAGAGATTTCATTTCCCAGCATAGGCCTCAAAGCGCTCCAAATATCCACTTGCAGATTCTACGAAAAGAGTGTTTCAAAGCTGCTCTTTCAAAAGCAAGGTTCAAGTCTGTGTGTTGAATGCACTCATCAGAAAGAAGTTTCTGAGAATGCTTCTGTCTAGTTCTTACGTGAAGATATTTCCTTTTCCAGCTTAGGCCTCAAAGCGCTCCAAATAAACACTTGCAAATTCTACAAAAGGAGTGTTTCAAAAGAGTTCTATCAAAAGGAACGTTCAAGTCTGTGAGTTGAATGCACTTATCATACAGAAGTTTCCTGGAATGCTTCTGTCTAGTTTTTATGTGAAGACATTTCCTTTTCCAGCCTAGGCCTCAAAGCGCTCCAAATATCCACTTGCAGATTCTACCAAAAGAGTGTTTCAAAACTGCTCTATCAAAAGTAAGCTTCAACGCTGTGAGGAGAATGCACTCATCACAAAGAAGTTTCTGAGAATGCTTCTATCTAGTTTTTATGTGAAGATATTTCCTTTTCCAGCATAGGCCTCAAAACACTCCAAATATCCTCTTGCAGATTCTACAAAAAGAGTGTTTCAAAACTGTTCTATCAAAAGGAAGGTTCAACTCTGTGAGTTGAATGAATGCATCATGAAGAACTTTCTGAGAATGCTTCTCTGTAGTTTTTAGGTGAAGATATTCCATATCCCAGCACAGGCCTCGAAGTGCTCCAAATAACCACTTGCAGATTTTACCAAAAGAGTGTTTCAAAACTGCTCTTTCTATAGGTAAGTTCAAGTCTGTGAGTTGAATGCACTCAACACAAAGAAGTTTCTGAGAATGCTTCTGTTCAGTTTTTATGTGAAGATATTTCCTTTTCCAGCATAGGCCTCAAACGGCTCCAAATATCCACTTGCAGATTCTACAAAAAGAGTGTTTCCAAACTTCTCTATCAATTGGTAGGTTCAACTCTGTGAGTTGAATGAACTCATCACAAAGAAGTTTCTGAGAATCCTTCTCTCTAGTTTTTATGTGAAGATATTTCCTTTTCCAACATAGGCCTCAAGGTGCTCCGAATAAACACTTGCAGATTCTACAAAAGGAGTGTTTCAAAACTGTTCTATCAAAGGGAACGTTCAAGTCTGTGAGTTGAATGCACTCATCCACAGAAGTTTCTCAGAATGCTTCTGTCTAGTTTTTAGGTGAAGAGATTTCATTTCCCAGCATAGACCTCAAAGCGCTCCAAATATCCACTTGGAGATTCTACGAAAAGAGTGTTTCAAAGCTGCTCTTTCAAAAGCAAGGTTCAAGTCTGTGTGTTGAATGCACTCATCAGAAAGAAGTTTCTGAGAATGCTTCTGTCTAGTTCTTACGTGAAGATATTTCCTTTTCCAGCTTAGGCCTCAAAGCGCTCCAAATAAACACTTGCAAATTCTACAAAAGGAGTGTTTCAAAAGAGTTCTATCAAAAGGAACGTTCAAGTCTGTGAGTTGAATGCACTTATCATACAGAAGTTTCCTGGAATGCTTCTGTCTAGTTTTTATGTGAAGACATTTCCTTTTCCAGCCTAGGCCTCAAAGCGCTCCAAATATCCACTTGCAGATTCTACCAAAAGAGTGTTTCAAAACTGCTCTATCAAAAGCAAGCTTCAACGCTGTGAGTAGAATGCACTCATCACAAAGAAGTTTCTGAGAATGCTTCTGTCTAGTTTTTATGTGGAGATATTTCCTTTTCCAGCATAGGCCTCAAAACGCTCCAAATATCCTCTTGCAGATTCTACAAAAAGAGGGTTTCAAAACTGTTCTATCAAAAGGAAGGTTCAACTCTGTGAGTTGAATGAATGCATCGTGAAGAACTTTCTGAGAATGCTTCTCTGTAGTTTTTAGGTGAAGATATTCCATATCCCAGCACAGGCCTCGAAGTGCTCCAAATAACCACTTGCAGATTTTACCAAAAGAGTGTTTCAAAACTGCTCTTTCTATAGGTAAGTTCAAGTCTGTGAGTTGAATGCACTCAACACAAAGAAGTTTCTGAGAATGCTTCTGTTCAGTTTTTATGTGAAGATATTTCCTTTTCCAGCATAGGCCTCAAACGGCTCCAAATATCCACTTGCAGATTCTACAAAAAGAGTGTTTCCAAACTTCTCTATCAATTGGTAGGTTCAACTCTGTGAGTTGAATGAACTCATCACAAAGAAGTTTCTGAGAATCCTTCTCTCTAGTTTTTATGTGAAGATATTACCTTTTCCAACATAGGCCTCAAAGTGCTCTGAATAAACACTTGCAGATTCTACAAAAGGAGTGTTTCAAAACTGTTCTATCAAAGGGAACGTTGAAGTCTGTGAGTTGAATGCACTCATCACACAGAAGTTTCTCAGAATGCTTCTGTCTAGTTTTTAGGTGAAGAGATTTCATTTCCCAGCATAGGCCTCAAAGCGCTCCAAATATCCACTTGCAGATTCTACGAAAAGAGTGTTTCAAAGCTGCTCTTTCAAAAGCAAGGTTCAAGTCTGTGTGTTGAATGCACTCATCAGAAAGAAGTTTCTGAGAATGCTTCTGTCTAGTTCTTACGTGAAGATATTTCCTTTTCCAGCTTAGGTCTGAAAGCGCTCCAAAGAAACACTTGCAAATTCTACAAAAGGAGTGTTTCAAAAGAGTTCTATCAAAAGGAACGTTCAAGTCTGTGAGTTGAATGCACTTATCATACAGAAGTTTCCTGGAATGCTTCTGTCTATTTTTATGTGAAGACATTTCCTTTTCCAGCCTAGGCCTCAAAGCGCTCCAAATATCCACTTGCAGATTCTACCAAAAGAGTGTTTCAAAACTGCTCTATCAAAAGTAAGATTCAACGCTGTGAGTAGAATGCACTCATCACAAAGAAGTTTCTGAGAATGCTTCTGTCTAGTTTTTATGTGAAGATATTTCCTTTTCCAGCATAGGCCTCAAAACGCTCCAAATATCCTCTTGCAGATTCTACAAAAAGAGTGTTTCAAAAGTGTTCTATGAAAAGGAAGGTTCAACTCTGTGAGTTGAATGAATGCATCGTGAAGAACTTTCTGAGAATGCTTCTCTGTAGTTTTTAGGTGAAGATATTCCATATCCCAGCACAGGCCTCGAAGTGCTCCAAATAACCACTTGCAGATTTTACCAAAAGAGTGTTTCAAAACTGCTCTTTCTATAGGTAAGTTCAAGTCTGTGAGTTGAATGCACTCAACACAAAGAAGTTTCTGAGAATGCTTCTGTTCAGTTTTTATGTGAAGATATTTCCTTTTCCAGCATAGGCCTCAAACGGCTCCAAATATCCACTTGCAGATTCTACAAAAAGAGTGTTTCCAAACTTCTCTATCAATTGGTAGGTTCAACTCTGTGAGTTGAATGAACTCATCACAAAGAAGTTTCTGAGAATCCTTCTCTCTAGTTTTTATGTGAAGATATTTCCTTTTCCAACATAGGCCTCAAGGTGCTCCGAATAAACACTTGCAGATTCTACAAAAGGAGTGTTTCAAAACTGTTCTATCAAAGGGAACGTTCAAGTCTGTGAGTTGAATGCACTCATCACACAGAAGTTTCTCAGAATGCTTCTGTCTAGTTTTTAGGTGAAGAGATTTCATTTCCCAGCATAGGCCTCAAAGCGCTCCAAATATCCACTTGCAGATTCTACGAAAAGAGTGTTTCAAAGCTGCTCTTTCAAAAGCAAGGTTCAAGTCTGTGTGTTGAATGCACTCATCAGAAAGAAGTTTCTGAGAATGCTTCTGTCTAGTTCTTACGTGAAGATATTTCCTTTTCCAGCTTAGGCCTCAAAGCGCTCCAAATAAACACTTGCAAATTCTACAAAAGGAGTGTTTCAAAAGAGTTCTATCAAAAGGAACGTTCAAGTCTGTGAGTTGAATGCACTTGTCATACAGAAGTTTCCTGGAATGCTTCTGTCTAGTTTTTATGTGAAGACATTTCCTTTTCCAGCATAGGCCTCAAAGCGCTCCAAATATCCACTTGCAGATTCTACCAAAAGAGTGTTTCAAAACTGCTCTATCAAAAGTAAGCTTCAACGCTGTGAGTAGAATGCACTCATCACAAAGAAGTTTCTGAGAATGCTTCTGTCTAGTTTTTATGTGAAGATATTTCCTTTTCCAGCATAGGCCTCAAAACGCTCCAAATATCCTCTTGCAGATTCTACAAAAAGAGTGTTTCAAAACTGTTCTATCAAAAGGAAGGTTCAACTCTGTGAGTTGAATGAATGCATCGTGAAGAACTTTCTGAGAATGCTTCTCTGTAGTTTTTAGGTGAAGATATTCCATATCCCAGCACAGGCCTCGAAGTGCTCCAAATAACCACTTGCAGATTTTACCAAAAGAGTGTTTCAAAACTGCTCTTTCTATAGGTAAGTTCAAGTCTGTGAGTTGAATGCACTCAACACAATGAAGTTTCTGAGAATGCTTCTGTTCAGTTTTTATGTGAAGATATTTCCTTTTCCAGCATAGGCCTCAAACGGCTCCAAATATCCACTTGCAGATTCTACAAAAAGAGTGTTTCCAAACTTCTCTATCAATTGGTAGGTTCAACTCTGTGAGTTGAATGAACTCATCACAAAGAAGTTTCTGAGAATCCTTCTCTCTAGTTTTTATGTGAAGATATTTCCTTTTCCAACATAGGCCTCAAGGTGCTCCGAATAAACACTTGCAGATTCTACAAAAGGAGTGTTTCAAAACTGTTCTATCAAAGGGAACGTTCAAGTCTGTGAGTTGAATGCACTCATCACACAGAAGTTTCTGAGAATGCTTCTGTCTAGTTTTTAGGTGAAGAGATTTCATTTCCCAGCATAGACCTCAAAGCGCTCCAAATATCCACTTGGAGATTCTACGAAAAGAGTGTTTCAAAGCTGCTCTTTCAAAAGCAAGGTTCAAGTCTGTGTGTTGAATGCACTCATCAGAAAGAAGTTTCTGAGAATGCTTCTGTCTAGTTCTTACGTGAAGATATTTCCTTTTCCAGCTTAGGCCTCAAAGCGCTCCAAATAAACACTTGCAAATTCTACAAAAGGAGTGTTTCAAAAGAGTTCTATCAAAAGGAACGTTCAAGTCTGTGAGTTGAATGCACTTATCATACAGAAGTTTCCTGGAATGCTTCTGTCTAGTTTTTATGTGAAGACATTTCCTTTTCCAGCCTAGGCCTCAAAGCGCTCCAAATATCCACTTGCAGATTCTACCAAAAGAGTGTTTCAAAACTGCTCTATCAAAAGCAAGCTTCAACGCTGTGAGTAGAATGCACTCATCACAAAGAAGTTTCTGAGAATGCTTCTGTCTAGTTTTTATGTGGAGATATTTCCTTTTCCAGCATAGGCCTCAAAACGCTCCAAATATCCTCTTGCAGATTCTACAAAAAGAGGGTTTCAAAACTGTTCTATCAAAAGGAAGGTTCAACTCTGTGAGTTGAATGAATGCATCGTGAAGAACTTTCTGAGAATGCTTCTCTGTAGTTTTTAGGTGAAGATATTCCATATCCCAGCACAGGCCTCGAAGTGCTCCAAATAACCACTTGCAGATTTTACCAAAAGAGTGTTTCAAAACTGCTCTTTCTATAGGTAAGTTCAAGTCTGTGAGTTGAATGCACTCAACACAAAGAAGTTTCTGAGAATGCTTCTGTTCAGTTTTTATGTGAAGATATTTCCTTTTCCAGCATAGGCCTCAAACGGCTCCAAATATCCACTTGCAGATTCTACAAAAAGAGTGTTTCCAAACTTCTCTATCAATTGGTAGGTTCAACTCTGTGAGTTGAATGAACTCATCACAAAGAAGTTTCTGAGAATCCTTCTCTCTAGTTTTTATGTGAAGATATTACCTTTTCCAACATAGGCCTCAAAGTGCTCTGAATAAACACTTGCAGATTCTACAAAAGGAGTGTTTCAAAACTGTTCTATCAAAGGGAACGTTGAAGTCTGTGAGTTGAATGCACTCATCACACAGAAGTTTCTCAGAATGCTTCTGTCTAGTTTTTAGGTGAAGAGATTTCATTTCCCAGCATAGGCCTCAAAGCGCTCCAAATATCCACTTGCAGATTCTACGAAAAGAGTGTTTCAAAGCTGCTCTTTCAAAAGCAAGGTTCAAGTCTGTGTGTTGAATGCACTCATCAGAAAGAAGTTTCTGAGAATGCTTCTGTCTAGTTCTTACGTGAAGATATTTCCTTTTCCAGCTTAGGTCTGAAAGCGCTCCAAAGAAACACTTGCAAATTCTACAAAAGGAGTGTTTCAAAAGAGTTCTATCAAAAGGAACGTTCAAGTCTGTGAGTTGAATGCACTTATCATACAGAAGTTTCCTGGAATGCTTCTGTCTATTTTTATGTGAAGACATTTCCTTTTCCAGCCTAGGCCTCAAAGCGCTCCAAATATCCACTTGCAGATTCTACCAAAAGAGTGTTTCAAAACTGCTCTATCAAAAGTAAGATTCAACGCTGTGAGTAGAATGCACTCATCACAAAGAAGTTTCTGAGAATGCTTCTGTCTAGTTTTTATGTGAAGATATTTCCTTTTCCAGCATAGGCCTCAAAACGCTCCAAATATCCTCTTGCAGATTCTACAAAAAGAGTGTTTCAAAAGTGTTCTATGAAAAGGAAGGTTCAACTCTGTGAGTTGAATGAATGCATCGTGAAGAACTTTCTGAGAATGCTTCTCTGTAGTTTTTAGGTGAAGATATTCCATATCCCAGCACAGGCCTCGAAGTGCTCCAAATAACCACTTGCAGATTTTACCAAAAGAGTGTTTCAAAACTGCTCTTTCTATAGGTAAGTTCAAGTCTGTGAGTTGAATGCACTCAACACAAAGAAGTTTCTGAGAATGCTTCTGTTCAGTTTTTATGTGAAGATATTTCCTTTTCCAGCATAGGCCTCAAACGGCTCCAAATATCCACTTGCAGATTCTACAAAAAGAGTGTTTCCAAACTTCTCTATCAATTGGTAGGTTCAACTCTGTGAGTTGAATGAACTCATCACAAAGAAGTTTCTGAGAATCCTTCTCTCTAGTTTTTATGTGAAGATATTTCCTTTTCCAACATAGGCCTCAAGGTGCTCCGAATAAACACTTGCAGATTCTACAAAAGGAGTGTTTCAAAACTGTTCTATCAAAGGGAACGTTCAAGTCTGTGAGTTGAATGCACTCATCACACAGAAGTTTCTCAGAATGCTTCTGTCTAGTTTTTAGGTGAAGAGATTTCATTTCCCAGCATAGGCCTCAAAGCGCTCCAAATATCCACTTGCAGATTCTACGAAAAGAGTGTTTCAAAGCTGCTCTTTCAAAAGCAAGGTTCAAGTCTGTGTGTTGAATGCACTCATCAGAAAGAAGTTTCTGAGAATGCTTCTGTCTAGTTCTTACGTGAAGATATTTCCTTTTCCAGCTTAGGCCTCAAAGCGCTCCAAATAAACACTTGCAAATTCCACAAAAGGAGTGTTTCAAAAGAGTTCTATCAAAAGGAACGTTCAAGTCTGTGAGTTGAATGCACTTGTCATACAGAAGTTTCCTGGAATGCTTCTGTCTAGTTTTTATGTGAAGACATTTCCTTTTCCAGCATAGGCCTCAAAGCGCTCCAAATATCCACTTGCAGATTCTACCAAAAGAGTGTTTCAAAACTGCTCTATCAAAAGTAAGCTTCAACGCTGTGAGTAGAATGCACTCATCACAAAGAAGTTTCTGAGAATGCTTCTGTCTAGTTTTTATGTGAAGATATTTCCTTTTCCAGCATAGGCCTCAAAACGCTCCAAATATCCTCTTGCAGATTCTACAAAAAGAGGGTTTCAAAAGTGTTCTATGAAAAGGAAGGTTCAACTCTGTGAGTTGAATGAATGCATCGTGAAGAACTTTCTGAGAATGCTTCTCTGTAGTTTTTAGGTGAAGATATTCCATATCCCAGCACAGGCCTCGAAGTGCTCCAAATAACCACTTGCAGATTTTACCAAAAGAGTGTTTCAAAACTGCTCTTTCTATAGGTAAGTTCAAGTCTGTGAGTTGAATGCACTCAACACAAAGAAGTTTCTGAGAATGCTTCTGTTCAGTTTTTATGTGAAGATATTTCCTTTTCCAGCATAGGCCTCAAACGGCTCCAAATATCCACTTGCAGATTCTACAAAAAGAGTGTTTCCAAACTTCTCTATCAATTGGTAGGTTCAACTCTGTGAGTTGAATGAACTCATCACAAAGAAGTTTCTGAGAATCCTTCTCTCTAGTTTTTATGTGAAGATATTTCCTTTTCCAACATAGGCCTCAAGGTGCTCCGAATAAACACTTGCAGATTCTACAAAAGGAGTGTTTCAAAACTGTTCTATCAAAGGGAACGTTCAAGTCTGTGAGTTGAATGCACTCATCACACAGAAGTTTCTCAGAATGCTTCTGTCTAGTTTTTAGGTGAAGAGATTTCATTTCCCAGCATAGGCCTCAAAGCGCTCCAAATATCCACTTGCAGATTCTACGAAAAGAGTGTTTCAAAGCTGCTCTTTCAAAAGCAAGGTTCAAGTCTGTGTGTTGAATGCACTCATCAGAAAGAAGTTTCTGAGAATGCTTCTGTCTAGTTCTTACGTGAAGATATTTCCTTTTCCAGCTTAGGCCTCAAAGCGCTCCAAATAAACACTTGCAAATTCCACAAAAGGAGTGTTTCAAAAGAGTTCTATCAAAAGGAACGTTCAAGTCTGTGAGTTGAATGCACTTGTCATACAGAAGTTTCCTGGAATGCTTCTGTCTAGTTTTTATGTGAAGACATTTCCTTTTCCAGCATAGGCCTCAAAGCGCTCCAAATATCCACTTGCAGATTCTACCAAAAGAGTGTTTCAAAACTGCTCTATCAAAAGTAAGCTTCAACGCTGTGAGTAGAATGCACTCATCACAAAGAAGTTTCTGAGAATGCTTCTGTCTAGTTTTTATGTGAAGATATTTCCTTTTCCAGCATAGGCCTCAAAACGCTCCAAATATCCTCTTGCAGATTCTACAAAAAGAGGGTTTCAAAACTGTTCTATCAAAAGGAAGGTTCAACTCTGTGAGTTGAATGAATGCATCGTGAAGAACTTTCTGAGAATGCTTCTCTGTAGTTTTTAGGTGAAGATATTCCATATCCCAGCACAGGCCTCGAAGTGCTCCAAATAACCACTTGCAGATTTTACCAAAAGAGTGTTTCAAAACTGCTCTTTCAAGTCTGTGAGTTGAATGCACTCAACACAAAGAAGTTTCTGAGAATGCTTCTGTTCAGTTTTTATGTGAAGATATTTCCTTTTCCAGCATAGGCCTCAAACGGCTCCAAATATCCACTTGCAGATTCTACAAAAAGAGTGTTTCCAAACTTCTCTATCAATTGGTAGGTTCAACTCTGTGAGTTGAATGAACTCATCACAAAGAAGTTTCTGAGAATCCTTCTCTCTAGTTTTTATGTGAAGATATTTCCTTTTCCAACGTAGGCCTCAAGGTGCTCCGAATAAACACTTGCAGATTCTACAAAAGGAGTGTTTCAAAACTGTTCTATCAAAGGGAACGTTCAAGTCTGTGAGTTGAATGCACTCATCCACAGAAGTTTCTCAGAATGCTTCTGTCTAGTTTTTAGGTGAAGAGATTTCATTTCCCAGCATAGACCTCAAAGCGCTCCAAATATCCACTTGCAGATTCTACGAAAAGAGTGTTTCAAAGCTGCTCTTTCAAAAGCAAGGTTCAAGTCTGTGTGTTGAATGCACTCATCAGAAAGAAGTTTCTGAGAATGCTTCTGTCTAGTTCTTACGTGAAGATATTTCCTTTTCCAGCTTAGGCCTCAAAGCGCTCCAAATAAACACTTGCAAATTCTACAAAAGGAGTGTTTCAAAAGAGTTCTATCAAAAGGAACGTTCAAGTCTGTGAGTTGAATGCACTTGTCATACAGAAGTTTCCTGGAATGCTTCTGTCTAGTTTTTATGTGAAGACATTTCCCTTTCCAGCGTATACCTCAAAGCGCTCCAAATATCCACTTGCAGATTCTACCAAAAGAGTGTTTCAAAACTGCTCTATCAAAAGCAAGCTTCAACGCTGTGAGGAGAATGCACTCATCACAAAGAAGTTTCTGAGAATGCTTCTGTCTAGTTTTTATGTGGAGATATTTCCTTTTCCAGCATAGGCCTCAAAACGCTCCAAATATCCTCTTGCAGATTCTACAAAAAGAGGGTTTCAAAACTGTTCTATCAAAAGGAAGGTTCAACTCTGTGAGTTGAATGAATGCATCGTGAAGAACTTTCTGAGAATGCTTCTCTGTAGTTTTTAGGTGAAGATATTCCATATCACAGCACAGGCCTCGAAGTGCTCCAGATAACCACTTGCAGATTTTACCAAAAGAGTGTTTCAAAACTGCTCTTTCTATAGGGAAGTTCAAGTCTGTGAGTTGAATGCACTCAACACAAAGAAGTTTCTGAGAATGCTTCTGTTCAGTTTTTATGTGAAGATATTTCCTTTTCCAGCATAGGCCTCAAACGGCTCCAAATATCCACTTGCAGATTCTACAAAAAGAGTGTTTCCAAACTTCTCTATCAATTGGTAGGTTCAACTCTGTGAGTTGAATGAACTCATCACAAAGAAGTTTCTGAGAATCCTTCTCTCTAGTTTTTATGTGAAGATATTTCCTTTTCCAACACAGGCCTCAAGGTGCTCCGAATAAACACTTGCAGATTCTACAAAAGGAGTGTTTCAAAACTGTTTTATCAAAGGGAACGTTCAAGTCTGTGAGTTGAATGCACTCATCACACAGAAGTTTCTCAGAATGATTCTGTCTAGTTTTTAGGTGAAGAGATTTCATTTCCCAGCATAGGCCTCAAAGCGCTCCAAATATCCACTTGCAGATTCTACGAAAAGAGTGTTTCAAAGCTGCTCTTTCAAAAGCAAGGTTCAAGTCTGTGTGTTGAATGCACTCATCAGAAAGAAGTTTCTGAGAATGCTTCTGTCTAGTTCTTACGTGAAGATATTTCCTTTTCCAGCTTAGGTCTGAAAGCGCTCCAAAGAAACACGTGCAAATTCTACAAAAGGAGTGTTTCAAAAGAGTTCTATCAAAAGGAACGTTCAAGTCTGTGAGTTGAATGCACTTATCATACAGAAGTTTCCTGGAATGCTTCTGTCTATTTTTATGTGAAGACATTTCCTTTTCCAGCCTAGGCCTCAAAGCGCTCCAAATATCCACTTGCAGATTCTACCAAAAGAGTGTTTCAAAACTGCTCTATCAAAAGTAAGATTCAACGCTGTGAGTAGAATGCACTCATCACAAAGAAGTTTCTGAGAATGCTTCTGTCTAGTTTTTATGTGAAGATATTTCCTTTTCCAGCATAGGCCTCAAAACGCTCCAAATATCCTCTTGCAGATTCTACAAAAAGAGTGTTTCAAAAGTGTTCTATGAAAAGGAAGGTTCAACTCTGTGAGTTGAATGAATGCATCGTGAAGAACTTTCTGAGAATGCTTCTCTGTAGTTTTTAGGTGAAGATATTCCATATCCCAGCACAGGCCTCGAAGTGCTCCAAATAACCACTTGCAGATTTTACCAAAAGAGTGTTTCAAAACTGCTCTTTCTATAGGTAAGTTCAAGTCTGTGAGTTGAATGCACTCAACACAAAGAAGTTTCTGAGAATGCTTCTGTTCAGTTTTTATGTGAAGATATTTCCTTTTCCAGCATAGGCCTCAAACGGCTCCAAATATCCACTTGCAGATTCTACAAAAAGAGTGTTTCCAAACTTCTCTATCAATTGGTAGGTTCAACTCTGTGAGTTGAATGAACTCATCACAAAGAAGTTTCTGAGAATCCTTCTCTCTAGTTTTTATGTGAAGATATTTCCTTTTCCAACATAGGCCTCAAGGTGCTCCGAATAAACACTTGCAGATTCTACAAAAGGAGTGTTTCAAAACTGTTCTATCAAAGGGAACGTTCAAGTCTGTGAGTTGAATGCACTCATCACACAGAAGTTTCTCAGAATGCTTCTGTCTAGTTTTTAGGTGAAGAGATTTCATTTCCCAGCATAGGCCTCAAAGCGCTCCAAATATCCACTTGCAGATTCTACGAAAAGAGTGTTTCAAAGCTGCTCTTTCAAAAGCAAGGTTCAAGTCTGTGTGTTGAATGCACTCATCAGAAAGAAGTTTCTGAGAATGCTTCTGTCTAGTTCTTACGTGAAGATATTTCCTTTTCCAGCTTAGGCCTCAAAGCGCTCCAAATAAACACTTGCAAATTCCACAAAAGGAGTGTTTCAAAAGAGTTCTATCAAAAGGAACGTTCAAGTCTGTGAGTTGAATGCACTTGTCATACAGAAGTTTCCTGGAATGCTTCTGTCTAGTTTTTATGTGAAGACATTTCCTTTTCCAGCATAGGCCTCAAAGCGCTCCAAATATCCACTTGCAGATTCTACCAAAAGAGTGTTTCAAAACTGCTCTATCAAAAGTAAGCTTCAACGCTGTGAGTAGAATGCACTCATCACAAAGAAGTTTCTGAGAATGCTTCTGTCTAGTTTTTATGTGAAGATATTTCCTTTTCCAGCATAGGCCTCAAAACGCTCCAAATATCCTCTTGCAGATTCTACAAAAAGAGGGTTTCAAAAGTGTTCTATGAAAAGGAAGGTTCAACTCTGTGAGTTGAATGAATGCATCGTGAAGAACTTTCTGAGAATGCTTCTCTGTAGTTTTTAGGTGAAGATATTCCATATCCCAGCACAGGCCTCGAAGTGCTCCAAATAACCACTTGCAGATTTTACCAAAAGAGTGTTTCAAAACTGCTCTTTCTATAGGTAAGTTCAAGTCTGTGAGTTGAATGCACTCAACACAAAGAAGTTTCTGAGAATGCTTCTGTTCAGTTTTTATGTGAAGATATTTCCTTTTCCAGCATAGGCCTCAAACGGCTCCAAATATCCACTTGCAGATTCTACAAAAAGAGTGTTTCCAAACTTCTCTATCAATTGGTAGGTTCAACTCTGTGAGTTGAATGAACTCATCACAAAGAAGTTTCTGAGAATCCTTCTCTCTAGTTTTTATGTGAAGATATTTCCTTTTCCAACATAGGCCTCAAGGTGCTCCGAATAAACACTTGCAGATTCTACAAAAGGAGTGTTTCAAAACTGTTCTATCAAAGGGAACGTTCAAGTCTGTGAGTTGAATGCACTCATCACACAGAAGTTTCTCAGAATGCTTCTGTCTAGTTTTTAGGTGAAGAGATTTCATTTCCCAGCATAGGCCTCAAAGCGCTCCAAATATCCACTTGCAGATTCTACGAAAAGAGTGTTTCAAAGCTGCTCTTTCAAAAGCAAGGTTCAAGTCTGTGTGTTGAATGCACTCATCAGAAAGAAGTTTCTGAGAATGCTTCTGTCTAGTTCTTACGTGAAGATATTTCCTTTTCCAGCTTAGGCCTCAAAGCGCTCCAAATAAACACTTGCAAATTCCACAAAAGGAGTGTTTCAAAAGAGTTCTATCAAAAGGAACGTTCAAGTCTGTGAGTTGAATGCACTTGTCATACAGAAGTTTCCTGGAATGCTTCTGTCTAGTTTTTATGTGAAGACATTTCCTTTTCCAGCATAGGCCTCAAAGCGCTCCAAATATCCACTTGCAGATTCTACCAAAAGAGTGTTTCAAAACTGCTCTATCAAAAGTAAGCTTCAACGCTGTGAGTAGAATGCACTCATCACAAAGAAGTTTCTGAGAATGCTTCTGTCTAGTTTTTATGTGAAGATATTTCCTTTTCCAGCATAGGCCTCAAAACGCTCCAAATATCCTCTTGCAGATTCTACAAAAAGAGGGTTTCAAAACTGTTCTATCAAAAGGAAGGTTCAACTCTGTGAGTTGAATGAATGCATCGTGAAGAACTTTCTGAGAATGCTTCTCTGTAGTTTTTAGGTGAAGATATTCCATATCCCAGCACAGGCCTCGAAGTGCTCCAAATAACCACTTGCAGATTTTACCAAAAGAGTGTTTCAAAACTGCTCTTTCAAGTCTGTGAGTTGAATGCACTCAACACAAAGAAGTTTCTGAGAATGCTTCTGTTCAGTTTTTATGTGAAGATATTTCCTTTTCCAGCATAGGCCTCAAACGGCTCCAAATATCCACTTGCAGATTCTACAAAAAGAGTGTTTCCAAACTTCTCTATCAATTGGTAGGTTCAACTCTGTGATTTGAATGAACTCATCACAAAGAAGTTTCTGAGAATCCTTCTCTCTAGTTTTTATGTGAAGATATTTCCTTTTCCAACGTAGGCCTCAAGGTGCTCCGAATAAACACTTGCAGATTCTACAAAAGGAGTGTTTCAAAACTGTTCTATCAAAGGGAACGTTCAAGTCTGTGAGTTGAATGCACTCATCCACAGAAGTTTCTCAGAATGCTTCTGTCTAGTTTTTAGGTGAAGAGATTTCATTTCCCAGCATAGACCTCAAAGCGCTCCAAATATCCACTTGCAGATTCTACGAAAAGAGTGTTTCAAAGCTGCTCTTTCAAAAGCAAGGTTCAAGTCTGTGTGTTGAATGCACTCATCAGAAAGAAGTTTCTGAGAATGCTTCTGTCTAGTTCTTACGTGAAGATATTTCCTTTTCCAGCTTAGGCCTCAAAGCGCTCCAAATAAACACTTGCAAATTCTACAAAAGGAGTGTTTCAAAAGAGTTCTATCAAAAGGAACGTTCAAGTCTGTGAGTTGAATGCACTTGTCATACAGAAGTTTCCTGGAATGCTTCTGTCTAGTTTTTATGTGAAGACATTTCCCTTTCCAGCGTATACCTCAAAGCGCTCCAAATATCCACTTGCAGATTCTACCAAAAGAGTGTTTCAAAACTGCTCTATCAAAAGCAAGCTTCAACGCTGTGAGGAGAATGCACTCATCACAAAGAAGTTTCTGAGAATGCTTCTGTCTAGTTTTTATGTGGAGATATTTCCTTTTCCAGCATAGGCCTCAAAACGCTCCAAATATCCTCTTGCAGATTCTACAAAAAGAGGGTTTCAAAACTGTTCTATCAAAAGGAAGGTTCAACTCTGTGAGTTGAATGAATGCATCGTGAAGAACTTTCTGAGAATGCTTCTCTGTAGTTTTTAGGTGAAGATATTCCATATCACAGCACAGGCCTCGAAGTGCTCCAGATAACCACTTGCAGATTTTACCAAAAGAGTGTTTCAAAACTGCTCTTTCTATAGGGAAGTTCAAGTCTGTGAGTTGAATGCACTCAACACAAAGAAGTTTCTGAGAATGCTTCTGTTCAGTTTTTATGTGAAGATATTTCCTTTTCCAGCATAGGCCTCAAACGGCTCCAAATATCCACTTGCAGATTCTACAAAAAGAGTGTTTCCAAACTTCTCTATCAATTGGTAGGTTCAACTCTGTGAGTTGAATGAACTCATCACAAAGAAGTTTCTGAGAATCCTTCTCTCTAGTTTTTATGTGAAGATATTTCCTTTTCCAACACAGGCCTCAAGGTGCTCCGAATAAACACTTGCAGATTCTACAAAAGGAGTGTTTCAAAACTGTTTTATCAAAGGGAACGTTCAAGTCTGTGAGTTGAATGCACTCATCACACAGAAGTTT
Organism: Pongo abelii; assembly: GCF_028885655.2. Classification (NCBI taxonomy): domain Eukaryota; kingdom Metazoa; phylum Chordata; class Mammalia; order Primates; family Hominidae; genus Pongo; species Pongo abelii. The sequence continues at coordinate 15,665,102 of NC_071998.2, read as the reverse complement.
CTCAGAATGATTCTGTCTAGTTTTTAGGTGAAGAGATTTCATTTCCCAGCATAGGCCTCAAAGCGCTCCAAATATCCACTTGCAGATTCTACGAAAAGAGTGTTTCAAAGCTGCTCTTTCAAAAGCAAGGTTCAAGTCTGTGTGTTGAATGCACTCATCAGAAAGAAGTTTCTGAGAATGCTTCTGTCTAGTTCTTACGTGAAGATATTTCCTTTTCCAGCTTAGGCCTCAAAGCGCTCCAAATAAACACTTGCAAATTCTACAAAAGGAGTGTTTCAAAAGAGTTCTATCAAAAGGAACGTTCAAGTCTGTGAGTTGAATGCACTTATCATACAGAAGTTTCATGGAATGCTTCTGTCTAGTTTTTATGTGAAGACATTTCCTTTTCCAGCCTAGGCCTCAAAGCGCTCCAAATATCCATTGCAGATTCTACCAAAAGAGTGTTTCAAAACTGCTCTATCAAAAGTAAGCTTCAACGCTGTGAGTAGAATGCACTCATCACAAAGAAGTTTCTGAGAATGCTTCTGTCTCGTTTTTATGTGAAGATATTTCCTTTTCCAGCATAGGCCTCACAACGCTCCAAATATCCTCTTGCAGATTCTACAAAAAGAGTGTTTCAAAACTGTTCTATCAAAAGGAAGGTTCAACTCTGTGAGTTGAATAAATGCATCGTGAAGAACTTTCTGAGAATGCTTCTCTGTAGTTTTTAGGTGAAGATATTCCATATCCCAGCACAGGCCTCGAAGTGCTCCAAATAACCACTTGCAGATTTTAGGAAAAGAGTGTTTCAAAACTGCTCTTTCTATAGGTAAGTTCAAGTCTGTGAGTTGAATGCACTCAACACAAAGAAGTTTCTGAGAATGCTTCTGTTCAGTTTTTATGTGAAGATATTTCCTTTTCCAGCATAGGCCTCAAACGGCTCCAAATATCCACTTGCAGATTCTACAAAAAGAGTGTTTCCAAACTTCTCTATCAATTGGTAGGTTCAACTCTGTGAGTTGAATGAACTCATCACAAAGAAGTTTCTGAGAATCCTTCTCTCTAGTTTTTATGTGAAGATATTTCCTTTTCCAACATAGGCCTCAAGGTGCTCCGAATAAACACTTGCAGATTCTACAAAAGGAGTGTTTCAAAACTGTTCTATCAAAGGGAACGTTCAAGTCTGTGAGTTGAATGCACTCATCACACAGAAGTTTCTGAGAATGCTTCTGTCTAGTTTTTAGGCGAAGAGATTTCATTTCCCAGCGTAGGCCTCAAAGCGCTCCAAATATCCACTTGCAGATTCTACGAAAAGAGTGTTTCAAAGCTGCTCTTTCAAAAGCAAGGTTTAAGTCTGTGTGTTGAATGCACTCATCAGAAAGAAGTTTCTGAGAATGCTTCTGTCTAGTTCTTACGTGAAGATATTTCCTTTTCCAGCTTAGGCCTCAAAGCGCTCCAAATAAACACTTGCAAATTCTACAAAAGGAGTGTTTCAAAAGAGTTCTATCAAAAGGAACGTTCAAGTCTGTGAGTTGAATGCACTTATCATACAGAAGTTTCCTGGAATGCTTCTGTCTAGTTTTTATGTGAAGACATCTCCTTTTCCAGCCTAGGCCTCAAAGCGCTCCGAATATCCACTTGCAGATTCTACCAAAAGAGTGTTTCAAAACTGCTCTATCAAAAGTAAGATTCAACGCTGTGAGTAGAATGCACTCATCACAAAGAAGTTTCTGAGAATGCTTCTGTCTAGTTTTTATGTGAAGATATTTCCTTTTCCAGCATAGGCCTCAAAACGCTCCAAATATCCTCTTGCAGATTCTACAAAAAGAGTGTTTCAAAACTGTTCTATCAAAAGGAAGGTTCAACTCTGTGAGTTGAATGAATGCATCGTGAAGAACTTTCTGAGAATGCTTCTCTGTAGTTTTTAGGTGAAGATATTCCATATCCCAGCACAGGCCTCGAAGTGCTCCAAATAACCACTTGCAGATTTTACCAAAAGAGTGTTTCAAAACTGCTCTTTCTATAGGTAAGTTCAAATCTGTGAGTTGAATGCACTCAACACAAAGAAGTTTCTGAGAATGCTTCTGTTCAGTTTTTATGTGAAGATATTTCCTTTTCCAGCATAGGCCTCAAACGGCTCCAAATATCCACTTGCAGATTCTACAAAAAGAGTGTTTCCAAACTTCTCTATCAATTGGTAGGTTCAACTCTGTGAGTTGAATGAACTCATCACAAAGAAGTTTCTGAGAATCCTTCTCTCTAGTTTTTATGTGAAGATATTTCCTTTTCCAACATAGGCCTCAAGGTGCTCCGAATAAACACTTGCAGATTCTACAAAAGGAGTGTTTCAAAACTGTTCTATCAAAGGGAACGTTCAAGTCTGTGAGTTGAATGCACTCATCACACAGAAGTTTCTCAGAATGCTTCTGTCTAGTTTTTAGGTGAAGAGATTTCATTTCCCAGCATAGACCTCAAAGCGCTCCAAATATCCACTTGCAGATTCTACGAAAAGAGTGTTTCAAAGCTGCTCTTTCAAAAGCAAGGTTCAAGTCTGTGTGTTGAATGCACTCATCAGAAAGAAGTTTCTGAGAATGCTTCTGTCTAGTTCTTACGTGAAGATATTTCCTTTTCCAGCTTAGGCCTCAAAGCGCTCCCAATAAACACTTGCAAATTCTACAAAAGGAGTGTTTCAAAAGAGTTCTATCAAAAGGAACGTTCAAGTCTGTGAGTTGAATGCACTTGTCATACAGAAGTTTCCTGGAATGCTTCTGTCTAGTTTTTATGTGAAGACATTTCCCTTTCCAGCGTATACCTCAAAGCGCTCCAAATATCCACTTGCAGATTCTACCAAAAGAGTGTTTCAAAACTGCTCTATCAAAAGCAAGCTTCAACGCTGTGAGGAGAATGCACTCATCACAAAGAAGTTTCTGAGAATGCTTCTGTCTAGTTTTTATGTGGAGATATTTCCTTTTCCAGCATAGGCCTCAAAACGCTCCAAATATCCTCTTGCAGATTCTACAAAAAGAGGGTTTCAAAACTGTTCTATCAAAAGGAAGGTTCAACTCTGTGAGTTGAATGAATGCATCGTGAAGAACTTTCTGAGAATGCTTCTCTGTAGTTTTTAGGTGAAGATATTCCATATCACAGCACAGGCCTCGAAGTGCTCCAGATAACCACTTGCAGATTTTACCAAAAGAGTGTTTCAAAACTGCTCTTTCTATAGGGAAGTTCAAGTCTGTGAGTTGAATGCACTCAACACAAAGAAGTTTCTGAGAATGCTTCTGTTCAGTTTTTATGTGAAGATATTTCCTTTTCCAGCATAGGCCTCAAACGGCTCCAAATATCCACTTGCAGATTCTACAAAAAGAGTGTTTCCAAACTTCTCTATCAATTGGTAGGTTCAACTCTGTGAGTTGAATGAACTCATCACAAAGAAGTTTCTGAGAATCCTTCTCTCTAGTTTTTATGTGAAGATATTTCCTTTTCCAACACAGGCCTCAAGGTGCTCCGAATAAACACTTGCAGATTCTACAAAAGGAGTGTTTCAAAACTGTTTTATCAAAGGGAACGTTCAAGTCTGTGAGTTGAATGCACTCATCACACAGAAGTTTCTCAGAATGATTCTGTCTAGTTTTTAGGTGAAGAGATTTCATTTCCCAGCATAGGCCTCAAAGCGCTCCAAATATCCACTTGCAGATTCTACGAAAAGAGTGTTTCAAAGCTGCTCTTTCAAAAGCAAGGTTCAAGTCTGTGTGTTGAATGCACTCATCAGAAAGAAGTTTCTGAGAATGCTTCTGTCTAGTTCTTACGTGAAGATATTTCCTTTTCCAGCTTAGGCCTCAAAGCGCTCCAAATAAACACTTGCAAATTCTACAAAAGGAGTGTTTCAAAAGAGTTCTATCAAAAGGAACGTTCAAGTCTGTGAGTTGAATGCACTTATCATACAGAAGTTTCATGGAATGCTTCTGTCTAGTTTTTATGTGAAGACATTTCCTTTTCCAGCCTAGGCCTCAAAGCGCTCCAAATATCCATTGCAGATTCTACCAAAAGAGTGTTTCAAAACTGCTCTATCAAAAGTAAGCTTCAACGCTGTGAGTAGAATGCACTCATCACAAAGAAGTTTCTGAGAATGCTTCTGTCTCGTTTTTATGTGAAGATATTTCCTTTTCCAGCATAGGCCTCACAACGCTCCAAATATCCTCTTGCAGATTCTACAAAAAGAGTGTTTCAAAACTGTTCTATCAAAAGGAAGGTTCAACTCTGTGAGTTGAATAAATGCATCGTGAAGAACTTTCTGAGAATGCTTCTCTGTAGTTTTTAGGTGAAGATATTCCATATCCCAGCACAGGCCTCGAAGTGCTCCAAATAACCACTTGCAGATTTTAGGAAAAGAGTGTTTCAAAACTGCTCTTTCTATAGGTAAGTTCAAGTCTGTGAGTTGAATGCACTCAACACAAAGAAGTTTCTGAGAATGCTTCTGTTCAGTTTTTATGTGAAGATATTTCCTTTTCCAGCATAGGCCTCAAACGGCTCCAAATATCCACTTGCAGATTCTACAAAAAGAGTGTTTCCAAACTTCTCTATCAATTGGTAGGTTCAACTCTGTGAGTTGAATGAACTCATCACAAAGAAGTTTCTGAGAATCCTTCTCTCTAGTTTTTATGTGAAGATATTTCCTTTTCCAACATAGGCCTCAAGGTGCTCCGAATAAACACTTGCAGATTCTACAAAAGGAGTGTTTCAAAACTGTTCTATCAAAGGGAACGTTCAAGTCTGTGAGTTGAATGCACTCATCACACAGAAGTTTCTGAGAATGCTTCTGTCTAGTTTTTAGGCGAAGAGATTTCATTTCCCAGCGTAGGCCTCAAAGCGCTCCAAATATCCACTTGCAGATTCTACGAAAAGAGTGTTTCAAAGCTGCTCTTTCAAAAGCAAGGTTTAAGTCTGTGTGTTGAATGCACTCATCAGAAAGAAGTTTCTGAGAATGCTTCTGTCTAGTTCTTACGTGAAGATATTTCCTTTTCCAGCTTAGGCCTCAAAGCGCTCCAAATAAACACTTGCAAATTCTACAAAAGGAGTGTTTCAAAAGAGTTCTATCAAAAGGAACGTTCAAGTCTGTGAGTTGAATGCACTTATCATACAGAAGTTTCCTGGAATGCTTCTGTCTAGTTTTTATGTGAAGACATCTCCTTTTCCAGCCTAGGCCTCAAAGCGCTCCGAATATCCACTTGCAGATTCTACCAAAAGAGTGTTTCAAAACTGCTCTATCAAAAGTAAGATTCAACGCTGTGAGTAGAATGCACTCATCACAAAGAAGTTTCTGAGAATGCTTCTGTCTAGTTTTTATGTGAAGATATTTCCTTTTCCAGCATAGGCCTCAAAACGCTCCAAATATCCTCTTGCAGATTCTACAAAAAGAGTGTTTCAAAACTGTTCTATCAAAAGGAAGGTTCAACTCTGTGAGTTGAATGAATGCATCGTGAAGAACTTTCTGAGAATGCTTCTCTGTAGTTTTTAGGTGAAGATATTCCATATCCCAGCACAGGCCTCGAAGTGCTCCAAATAACCACTTGCAGATTTTACCAAAAGAGTGTTTCAAAACTGCTCTTTCTATAGGTAAGTTCAAATCTGTGAGTTGAATGCACTCAACACAAAGAAGTTTCTGAGAATGCTTCTGTTCAGTTTTTATGTGAAGATATTTCCTTTTCCAGCATAGGCCTCAAACGGCTCCAAATATCCACTTGCAGATTCTACAAAAAGAGTGTTTCCAAACTTCTCTATCAATTGGTAGGTTCAACTCTGTGAGTTGAATGAACTCATCACAAAGAAGTTTCTGAGAATCCTTCTCTCTAGTTTTTATGTGAAGATATTTCCTTTTCCAACATAGGCCTCAAGGTGCTCCGAATAAACACTTGCAGATTCTACAAAAGGAGTGTTTCAAAACTGTTCTATCAAAGGGAACGTTCAAGTCTGTGAGTTGAATGCACTCATCACACAGAAGTTTCTCAGAATGCTTCTGTCTAGTTTTTAGGTGAAGAGATTTCATTTCCCAGCATAGACCTCAAAGCGCTCCAAATATCCACTTGCAGATTCTACGAAAAGAGTGTTTCAAAGCTGCTCTTTCAAAAGCAAGGTTCAAGTCTGTGTGTTGAATGCACTCATCAGAAAGAAGTTTCTGAGAATGCTTCTGTCTAGTTCTTACGTGAAGATATTTCCTTTTCCAGCTTAGGCCTCAAAGCGCTCCCAATAAACACTTGCAAATTCTACAAAAGGAGTGTTTCAAAAGAGTTCTATCAAAAGGAACGTTCAAGTCTGTGAGTTGAATGCACTTGTCATACAGAAGTTTCCTGGAATGCTTCTGTCTAGTTTTTATGTGAAGACATTTCCTTTTCCAGCATAGACCTCAAAGCGCTCCAAATATCCACTGGCAGATTCTACCAAAAGAGTGTTTCAAAACTGCTCTATCAAAAGCAAGCTTCAACGCTGTGAGGAGAATGCACTCATCACAAAGAAGTTTCTGAGAATGCTTCTGTCTAGTTTTTATGTGGAGATATTTCCTTTTCCAGCATAGGCCTCAAAACGCTCCAAATATCCTCTTGCAGATTCTACAAAAAGAGGGTTTCAAAACTGTTCTATCAAAAGGCAGGTTCAACTCTGTGAGTTGAATGAATGCATCGTGAAGAACTTTCTGAGAATGCTTCTCTGTAGTTTTTAGGTGAAGATATTCCATATCCCAGCACAGGCCTCGAAGTGCTCCAAATAACCACTTGCAGATTTTACCAAAAGAGTGTTTCAAAACTGCTCTTTCTATAGGTAAGTTCAAGTCTGTGAGTTGAATGCACTCAACACAAAGAAGTTTCTGAGAATGCTTCTGTTCAGTTTTTATGTGAAGATATTTCCTTTTCCAGCATAGGCCTCAAACGGCTCCAAATATCCACTTGCAGATTCTACAAAAAGAGTGTTTCCAAACTTCTCTATCAATTGGTAGGTTCAACTCTGTGAGTTGAATGAACTCATCACAAAGAAGTTTCTGAGAATCCTTCTCTCTAGTTTTTATGTGAAGATATTTCCTTTTCCAACATAGGCCTCAAGGTGCTCCGAATAAACACTTGCAGATTCTACAAAAGGAGTGTTTCAAAACTGTTTTATCAAAGGGAACGTTCAAGTCTGTGAGTTGAATGCACTCATCACACAGAAGTTTCTCAGAATGCTTCTGTCTAGTTTTTAGGTGAAGAGATTTCATTTCCCAGCATAGGCCTCAAAGCGCTCCAAATATCCACTTGCAGATTCTACGAAAAGAGTGTTTCAAAGCTGCTCTTTCAAAAGCAAGGTTCAAGTCTGTGTGTTGAATGCACTCATCAGAAAGAAGTTTCTGAGAATGCTTCTGTCTAGTTCTTACGTGAAGATATTTCCTTTTCCAGCTTAGGCCTCAAAGCGCTCCAAATAAACACTTGCAAATTCCACAAAAGGAGTGTTTCAAAAGAGTTCTATCAAAAGGAACGTTCAAGTCTGTGAGTTGAATGCACTTGTCATACAGAAGTTTCCTGGAATGCTTCTGTCTAGTTTTTATGTGAAGACGTTTCCTTTTCCAGCATAGGCCTCAAAGCGCTCCAAATATCCACTTGCAGATTCTACCAAAAGAGTGTTTCAAAACTGCTCTATCAAAAGTAACCTTCAACGCTGTGAGTAGAATGCACTCATCACAAAGAAGTTTCTGAGAATGCTTCTGTCTAGTTTTTATGTGAAGATATTTCCTTTTCCAGCATAGGCCTCAAAACGCTCCAAATATCCTCTTGCAGATTCTACAAAAAGAGTGTTTCAAAACTGTTCTATCAAAAGGAAGGTTCAACTCTGTGAGTTGAATGAATGCATCGTGAAGTACTTTCTGAGAATGCTTCTCTGTAGTTTTTAGGTGAAGATATTCCATATCCCAGCACAGGCCTCGAAGTGCTCCAAATAACCACTTGCAGATTTTACCAAAAGAGTGTTTCAAAACTGCTCTTTCTATAGGTAAGTTCAAGTCTGTGAGTTGAATGCACTCAACACAAAGAAGTTTCTGAGAATGCTTCTGTTCAGTTTTTATGTGAAGATATTTCCTTTTCCAGCATAGGCCTCAAACGGCTCCAAATATCCACTTGCAGATTCTACAAAAAGAGTGTTTCCAAACTTCTCTATCAATTGGTAGGTTCAACTCTGTGAGTTGAATGAACTCATCACAAAGAAGTTTCTGAGAATCCTTCTCTCTAGTTTTTATGTGAAGATATTTCCTTTTCCAACATAGGCCTCAAGGTGCTCCGAATAAACACTTGCAGATTCTACAAAAGGAGTGTTTCAAAACTGTTCTATCAAAGGGAACGTTCAAGTCTGTGAGTTGAATGCACTCATCACACAGAAGTTTCTCAGAATGCTTCTGTCTAGTTTTTAGGTGAAGAGATTTCATTTCCCAGCATAGGCCTCAAAGCGCTCCAAATATCCACTTGCAGATTCTACGAAAAGAGTGTTTCAAAGCTGCTCTTTCAAAAGCAAGGTTCAAGTCTGTGTGTTGAATGCACTCATCAGAAAGAAGTTTCTGAGGATGCTTCTGTCTAGTTCTTACGTGAAGATATTTCCTTTTCCAGCTTAGGCGTCAAAGCGCTCCAAATAAACACTTGCAAATTCCACAAAAGGAGTGTTTCAAAAGAGTTCTATCAAAAGGAACGTTCAAGTCTGTGAGTTGAATGCACTTGTCATACAGAAGTTTCCTGGAATGCTTCTGTCTAGTTTTTATGTGAAGACATTTCCTTTTTCAGCATAGGCCTCAAAGCGCTCCAAATATCCACTTGCAGATTCTACCAAAAGAGTGTTTCAAAACTGCTCTATCAATAGCAAGCTTCAACACTGTGAGTAGAATGCACTCATCACAAAGAAGTTTCTGAGAATTCTTCTGTCTAGTTTTTATGTGAAGATATTTCCTTTTCCAGCATAGGCCTCAAAACGCTCCAAATATCCTCTTGCAGATTCTACAAAAAGAGTGTTTCAAAACTGTTCTATCAAAAGGAAGGTTCAACTCTGTGAGTTGAATGAATGCATCGTGAAGAACTTTCTGAGAATGCTTCTCTGTAGTTTTTAGGTGAAGATATTCCATATCCCAGCACAGGCCTCGAAGTGCTCCAAATAACCACTTGCAGATTTTACCAAAAGAGTGTTTCAAAACTGCTCTTTCTATAGGTAAGTTCAAGTCTGTGAGTTGAATGCACTCAACACAAAGAAGTTTGTGAGAATGCTTCTGTTCAGTTTTTATGTGAAGATATTTCCTTTTCCAGCATAGGCCTCAAACGGCTCCAAATATCCACTTGCAGATTCTACAAAAAGAGTGTTTCCAAACTTCTCTATCAATTGGTAGGTTCAACTCTGTGAGTTGAATGAACTCATCACAAAGAAGTTTCTGAGAATCCTTCTCTCTAGTTTTTATGTGAAGATATTTCCTTTTCCAACATAGGCCTCAAGGTGCTCCGAATAAACACTTGCAGATTCTACAAAAGGAGTGTTTCAAAACTGTTCTATCAAAGGGAACGTTCAAGTCTGTGAGTTGAATGCACTCATCACACAGAAGTTTCTCAGAATGCTTCTGTCTAGTTTTTAGGTGAAGAGATTTCATTTCCCAGCATAGGCCTCAAAGCGCTCCAAATATCCACTTGCAGATTCTACGAAAAGAGTGTTTCAAAGCTGCTCTTTCAAAAGCAAGGTTCAAGTCTGTGTGTTGAATGCACTCATCAGAAAGAAGTTTCTGAGAATGCTTCTGTCTAGTTCTTACGTGAAGATATTTCCTTTTCCAGCTTAGGCCTCAAAGCGCTCCAAATAAACACTTGCAAATTCCACAAAAGTAGTGTTTCAAAAGAGTTCTATCAAAAGGAACGTTCAAGTCTGTGAGTTGAATGCACTTGTCATACAGAAGTTTCCTGGAATGCTTCTGTCTAGTTTTTATGTGAAGACATTTCCTTTTCCAGCATAGGCCTCAAAGCGCTCCAAATATCCACTTGCAGATTCTACCAAAAGAGTGTTTCAAAACTGCTCTATCAAAAGTAAGCTTCAACGCTGTGAGTAGAATGCACTCATCACAAAGAAGTTTCTGAGAATGCTTCTGTCTAGTTTTTATGTGAAGATATTTCCTTTTCCAGCATAGGCCTCAAAACGCTCCAAATATCCTCTTGCAGATTCTACAAAAAGAGTGTTTCAAAACTGTTCTATCAAAAGGAAGGTTCAACTCTGTGAGTTGAATGAATGCATCGTGAAGAACTTTCTGAGAATGCTTCTCTGTAGTTTTTAGGTGAAGATATTCCATATCCCAGCACAGGCCTCGAAGTGCTCCAAATAACCACTTGCAGATTTTACCAAAAGAGTGTTTCAAAACTGCTCTTTCTATAGGTAAGTTCAAGTCTGTGAGTTGAATGCACTCAACACAAAGAAGTTTCTGAGAATGCTTCTGTTCAGTTTTTATGTGAAGATATTTCCTTTTCCAGCATAGGCCTCAAACGGCTCCAAATATCCACTTGCAGATTCTACAAAAAGAGTGTTTCCAAACTTCTCTATCAATTGGTAGGTTCAACTCTGTGAGTTGAATGAACTCATCACAAAGAAGTTTCTGAGAATCCTTCTCTCTAGTTTTTATGTGAAGATATTTCCTTTTCCAACATAGGCCTCAAGGTGCTCCGAATAAACACTTGCAGATTCTACAAAAGGAGTGTTTCAAAACTGTTCTATCAAAGGGAACGTTCAAGTCTGTGAGTTGAATGCACTCATCACACAGAAGTTTCTCAGAATGCTTCTGTCTAGTTTTTAGGTGAAGAGATTTCATTTCCCAGCATAGGCCTCAAAGCGCTCCAAATATCCACTTGCAGATTCTACGAAAAGAGTGTTTCAAAGCTGCTCTTTCAAAAGCAAGGTTCAAGTCTGTGTGTTGAATGCACTCATCAGAAAGAAGTTTCTGAGGATGCTTCTGTCTAGTTCTTACGTGAAGATATTTCCTTTTCCAGCTTAGGCCTCAAAGCGCTCCAAATAAACACTTGCAAATTCCACAAAAGGAGTGTTTCAAAAGAGTTCTATCAAAAGGAACGTTCAAGTCTGTGAGTTGAATGCACTTGTCATACAGAAGTTTCCTGGAATGCTTCTGTCTAGTTTTTATGTGAAGACATTTCCTTTTTCAGCATAGGCCTCAAAGCGCTCCAAATATCCACTTGCAGATTCTACCAAAAGAGTGTTTCAAAACTGCTCTATCAAAAGCAAGCTTCAACACTGTGAGTAGAATGCACTCATCACAAAGAAGTTTCTGAGAATGCTTCTGTCTAGTTTTTATGTGAAGATATTTCCTTTTCCAGCATAGGCCTCAAAACGCTCCAAATATCCTCTTGCAGATTCTACAAAAAGAGTGTTTCAAAACTGTTCTATCAAAAGGAAGGTTCAACTCTGTGAGTTGAATGAATGCATCGTGAAGAACTTTCTGAGAATGCTTCTCTGTAGTTTTTAGGTGAAGATATTCCATATCCCAGCACAGGCCTCGAAGTGCTCCAAATAACCACTTGCAGATTTTACCAAAAGAGTGTTTCAAAACTGCTCTTTCTATAGGTAAGTTCAAGTCTGTGAGTTGAATGCACTCAACACAAAGAAGTTTCTGAGAATGCTTCTGTTCAGTTTTTATGTGAAGATATTTCCTTTTCCAGCATAGGCCTCAAACGGCTCCAAATATCCACTTGCAGATTCTACAAAAAGAGTGTTTCCAAACTTCTCTATCAATTGGTAGGTTCAACTCTGTGAGTTGAATGAACTCATCACAAAGAAGTTTCTGAGAATCCTTCTCTCTAGTTTTTATGTGAAGATATTTCCTTTTCCAACATAGGCCTCAAGGTGCTCCGAATAAACACTTGCAGATTCTACAAAAGGAGTGTTTCAAAACTGTTCTATCAAAGGGAACGTTCAAGTCTGTGAGTTGAATGCACTCATCACACAGAAGTTTCTCAGAATGCTTCTGTCTAGTTTTTAGGTGAAGAGATTTCATTTCCCAGCATAGGCCTCAAAGCGCTCCAAATATCCACTTGCAGATTCTACGAAAAGAGTGTTTCAAAGCTGCTCTTTCAAAAGCAAGGTTCAAGTCTGTGTGTTGAATGCACTCATCAGAAAGAAGTTTCTGAGAATGCTTCTGTCTAGTTCTTACGTGAAGATATTTCCTTTTCCAGCTTAGGCCTCAAAGCGCTCCAAATAAACACTTGCAAATTCCACAAAAGGAGTGTTTCAAAAGAGTTCTATCAAAAGGAACGTTCAAGTCTGTGAGTTGAATGCACTTGTCATACAGAAGTTTCCTGGAATGCTTCTGTCTAGTTTTTATGTGAAGACATTTCCTTTTCCAGCATAGGCCTCAAAGCGCTCCAAATATCCACTTGCAGATTCTACCAAAAGAGTGTTTCAAAACTGCTCTATCAAAAGTAAGCTTCAACGCTGTGAGTAGAATGCACTCATCACAAAGAAGTTTCTGAGAATGCTTCTGTCTAGTTTTTATGTGAAGATATTTCCTTTTCCAGCATAGGCCTCAAAACGCTCCAAATATCCTCTTGCAGATTCTACAAAAAGAGTGTTTCAAAACTGTTCTATCAAAAGGAAGGTTCAACTCTGTGAGTTGAATGAATGCATCGTGAAGAACTTTCTGAGAATGCTTCTCTGTAGTTTTTAGGTGAAGATATTCCATATCCCAGCACAGGCCTCGAAGTGCTCCAAATAACCACTTGCAGATTTTACCAAAAGAGTGTTTCAAAACTGCTCTTTCTATAGGTAAGTTCAAGTCTGTGAGTTGAATGCACTCAACACAAAGAAGTTTCTGAGAATGCTTCTGTTCAGTTTTTATGTGAAGATATTTCCTTTTCCAGCATAGGCCTCAAACGGCTCCAAATATCCACTTGCAGATTCTACAAAAAGAGTGTTTCCAAACTTCTCTATCAATTGGTAGGTTCAACTCTGTGAGTTGAATGAACTCATCACAAAGAAGTTTCTGAGAATCCTTCTCTCTAGTTTTTATGTGAAGATATTTCCTTTTCCAACATAGGCCTCAAGGTGCTCCGAATAAACACTTGCAGATTCTACAAAAGGAGTGTTTCAAAACTGTTCTATCAAAGGGAACGTTGAAGTCTGTGAGTTGAATGCACTCATCACACAGAAGTTTCTCAGAATGCTTCTGTCTAGTTTTTAGGTGAAGAGATTTCATTTCCCAGCATAGGCCTCAAAGCGCTCCAAATATCCACTTGCAGATTCTACGAAAAGAGTGTTTCAAAGCTGCTCTTTCAAAAGCAAGGTTCAAGTCTGTGTGTTGAATGCACTCATCAGAAAGAAGTTTCTGAGGATGCTTCTGTCTAGTTCTTACGTGAAGATATTTCCTTTTCCAGCTTAGGCCTCAAAGCGCTCCAAATAAACACTTGCAAATTCCACAAAAGGAGTGTTTCAAAAGAGTTCTATCAAAAGGAACGTTCAAGTCTGTGAGTTGAATGCACTTGTCATACAGAAGTTTCCTGGAATGCTTCTGTCTAGTTTTTATGTGAAGACATTTCCTTTTTCAGCCTAGGCCTCAAAGCGCTCCAAATATCCACTTGCAGATTCTACCAAAAGAGTGTTTCAAAACTGCTCTATCAAAAGCAAGCTTCAACACTGTGAGTAGAATGCACTCATCACAAAGAAGTTTCTGAGAATGCTTCTGTCTAGTTTTTATGTGAAGATATTTCCTTTTCCAGCATAGGCCTCAAAACGCTCCAAATATCCTCTTGCAGATTCTACAAAAAGAGTGTTTCAAAACTGTTCTATCAAAAGGAAGGTTCAACTCTGTGAGTTGAATGAATGCATCGTGAAGAACTTTCTGAGAATGCTTCTCTGTAGTTTTTAGGTGAAGATATTCCATATCCCAGCACAGGCCTCGAAGTGCTCCAAATAACCACTTGCAGATTTTACCAAAAGAGTGTTTCAAAACTGCTCTTTCTATAGGTAAGTTCAAGTCTGTGAGTTGAATGCACTCAACACAAAGAAGTTTCTGAGAATGCTTCTGTTCAGTTTTTATGTGAAGATATTTCCTTTTCCAGCATAGGCCTCAAACGGCTCCAAATATCCACTTGCAGATTCTACAAAAAGAGTGTTTCCAAACTTCTCTATCAATTGGTAGGTTCAACTCTGTGAGTTGAATGAACTCATCACAAAGAAGTTTCTGAGAATCCTTCTCTCTAGTTTTTATGTGAAGATATTTCCTTTTCCAACATAGGCCTCAAGGTGCTCCGAATAAACACTTGCAGATTCTACAAAAGGAGTGTTTCAAAACTGTTCTATCAAAGGGAACGTTCAAGTCTGTGAGTTGAATGCACTCATCACACAGAAGTTTCTCAGAATGCTTCTGTCTAGTTTTTAGGTGAAGAGATTTCATTTCCCAGCATAGGCCTCAAAGCGCTCCAAATATCCACTTGCAGATTCTACGAAAAGAGTGTTTCAAAGCTGCTCTTTCAAAAGCAAGGTTCAAGTCTGTGTGTTGAATGCACTCATCAGAAAGAAGTTTCTGAGAATGCTTCTGTCTAGTTCTTACGTGAAGATATTTCCTTTTCCAGCTTAGGCCTCAAAGCGCTCCAAATAAACACTTGCAAATTCCACAAAAGGAGTGTTTCAAAAGAGTTCTATCAAAAGGAACGTTCAAGTCTGTGAGTTGAATGCACTTGTCATACAGAAGTTTCCTGGAATGCTTCTGTCTAGTTTTTATGTGAAGACATTTCCTTTTCCAGCATAGGCCTCAAAGCGCTCCAAATATCCACTTGCAGATTCTACCAAAAGAGTGTTTCAAAACTGCTCTATCAAAAGTAAGCTTCAACGCTGTGAGTAGAATGCACTCATCACAAAGAAGTTTCTGAGAATGCTTCTGTCTAGTTTTTATGTGAAGATATTTCCTTTTCCAGCATAGGCCTCAAAACGCTCCAAATATCCTCTTGCAGATTCTACAAAAAGAGTGTTTCAAAACTGTTCTATCAAAAGGAAGGTTCAACTCTGTGAGTTGAATGAATGCATCGTGAAGAACTTTCTGAGAATGCTTCTCTGTAGTTTTTAGGTGAAGATATTCCATATCCCAGCACAGGCCTCAAAGTGCTCCAAATAACCACTTGCAGATTTTACCAAAAGAGTGTTTCAAAACTGCTCTTTCTATAGGTAAGTTCAAGTCTGTGAGTTGAATGCACTCAACACAAAGAAGTTTCTGAGAATGCTTCTGTTCAGTTTTTATGTGAAGATATTTCCTTTTCCAGCATAGGCCTCAAACGGCTCCAAATATCCACTTGCAGATTCTACAAAAAGAGTGTTTCCAAACTTCTCTATCAATTGGTAGGTTCAACTCTGTGAGTTGAATGAACTCATCACAAAGAAGTTTCTGAGAATCCTTCTTTCTAGTTTTTATGTGAAGATATTTCCTTTTCCAACATAGGCCTCAAGGTGCTCCGAATAAACACTTGCAGATTCTACAAAAGGAGTGTTTCAAAACTGTTCTATCAAAGGGAACGTTCAAGTCTGTGAGTTGAATGCACTCATCACACAGAAGTTTCTGAGAATGCTTCTGTCTAGTTTTTAGGTGAAGAGATTTCATTTCCCAGCATAGGCCTCAAAGCGCTCCAAATATCCACTTGGAGATTCTACGAAAAGAGTGTTTCAAAGCTGCTCTTTCAAAAGCAAGGTTCAAGTCTGTGTGTTGAATGCACTCATCAGAAAGAAGTTTCTGAGAATGCTTCTGTCTAGTTCTTACGTGAAGATATTTCCTTTTCCAGCTTAGGCCTCAAAGCGCTCCAAATAAACACTTGCAAATTCTACAAAAGGAGTGTTTCAAAAGAGTTCTATCAAAAGGAACGTTCAAGTCTGTGAGTTGAATGCACTTATCATACAGAAGTTTCCTGGAATGCTTCTGTCTAGTTTTTATGTGAAGACATTTCCTTTTCCAGCCTAGGCCTCAAAGCGCTCCAAATATCCACTTGCAGATTCTACCAAAAGAGTGTTTCAAAACTGCTCTATCAAAAGTAAGCTTCAACGCTGTGAGGAGAATGCACTCATCACAAAGAAGTTTCTGAGAATGCTTCTATCTAGTTTTTATGTGAAGATATTTCCTTTTCCAGCATAGGCCTCAAAACACTCCAAATATCCTCTTGCAGATTCTACAAAAAGAGGGTTTCAAAACTGTTCTATCAAAAGGAAGGTTCAACTCTGTGAGTTGAATGAATGCATCGTGAAGAACTTTCTGAGAATGCTTCTCTGTAGTTTTTAGGTGAAGATATTCCATATCCCAGCACAGGCCTCGAAGTGCTCCAAATAACCACTTGCAGATTTTACCAAAAGAGTGTTTCAAAACTGCTCTTTCTATAGGTAAGTTCAAGTCTGTGAGTTGAATGCACTCAACACAAAGAAGTTTCTGAGAATGCTTCTGTTCAGTTTTTATGTGAAGATATTTCCTTTTCCAGCATAGGCCTCAAACGGCTCCAAATATCCACTTGCAGATTCTACAAAAAGAGTGTTTCCAAACTTCTCTATCAATTGGTAGGTTCAACTCTGTGAGTTGAATGAACTCATCACAAAGAAGTTTCTGAGAATCCTTCTCTCTAGTTTTTATGTGAAGATATTTCCTTTTCCAACATAGGCCTCAAGGTGCTCCGAATAAACACTTGCAGATTCTACAAAAGGAGTGTTTCAAAACTGTTCTATCAAAGGGAACGTTGAAGTCTGTGAGTTGAATGCACTCATCACACAGAAGTTTCTCAGAATGCTTCTGTCTAGTTTTTAGGTGAAGAGATTTCATTTCCCAGCATAGGCCTCAAAGCGCTCCAAATATCCACTTGCAGATTCTACGAAAAGAGTGTTTCAAAGCTGCTCTTTCAAAAGCAAGGTTCAAGTCTGTGTGTTGAATGCACTCATCAGAAAGAAGTTTCTGAGAATGCTTCTGTCTAGTTCTTACGTGAAGATATTTCCTTTTCCAGCTTAGGTCTGAAAGCGCTCCAAATAAACACTTGCAAATTCTACAAAAGGAGTGTTTCAAAAGAGTTCTATCAAAAGGAACGTTCAAGTCTGTGAGTTGAATGCACTTATCATACAGAAGTTTCCTGGAATGCTTCTGTCTATTTTTATGTGAAGACATTTCCTTTTCCAGCCTAGGCCTCAAAGCGCTCCAAATATCCACTTGCAGATTCTACCAAAAGAGTGTTTCAAAACTGCTCTATCAAAAGTAAGATTCAACGCTGTGAGTAGAATGCACTCATCACAAAGAAGTTTCTGAGAATGCTTCTGTCTAGTTTTTATGTGAAGATATTTCCTTTTCCAGCATAGGCCTCAAAACGCTCCAAATATCCTCTTGCAGATTCTACAAAAAGAGTGTTTCAAAAGTGTTCTATGAAAAGGAAGGTTCAACTCTGTGAGTTGAATGAATGCATCGTGAAGAACTTTCTGAGAATGCTTCTCTGTAGTTTTTAGGTGAAGATATTCCATATCCCAGCACAGGCCTCGAAGTGCTCCAAATAACCACTTGCAGATTTTACCAAAAGAGTGTTTCAAAACTGCTCTTTCTATAGGTAAGTTCAAGTCTGTGAGTTGAATGCACTCAACACAAAGAAGTTTCTGAGAATGCTTCTGTTCAGTTTTTATGTGAAGATATTTCCTTTTCCAGCATAGGCCTCAAACGGCTCCAAATATCCACTTGCAGATTCTACAAAAAGAGTGTTTCCAAACTTCTCTATCAATTGGTAGGTTCAACTCTGTGAGTTGAATGAACTCATCACAAAGAAGTTTCTGAGAATCCTTCTCTCTAGTTTTTATGTGAAGATATTTCCTTTTCCAACATAGGCCTCAAGGTGCTCCGAATAAACACTTGCAGATTCTACAAAAGGAGTGTTTCAAAACTGTTCTATCAAAGGGAACGTTCAAGTCTGTGAGTTGAATGCACTCATCACACAGAAGTTTCTCAGAATGCTTCTGTCTAGTTTTTAGGTGAAGAGATTTCATTTCCCAGCATAGGCCTCAAAGCGCTCCAAATATCCACTTGCAGATTCTACGAAAAGAGTGTTTCAAAGCTGCTCTTTCAAAAGCAAGGTTCAAGTCTGTGTGTTGAATGCACTCATCAGAAAGAAGTTTCTGAGAATGCTTCTGTCTAGTTCTTACGTGAAGATATTTCCTTTTCCAGCTTAGGCCTCAAAGCGCTCCAAATAAACACTTGCAAATTCCACAAAAGGAGTGTTTCAAAAGAGTTCTATCAAAAGGAACGTTCAAGTCTGTGAGTTGAATGCACTTGTCATACAGAAGTTTCCTGGAATGCTTCTGTCTAGTTTTTATGTGAAGACATTTCCTTTTCCAGCATAGGCCTCAAAGCGCTCCAAATATCCACTTGCAGATTCTACCAAAAGAGTGTTTCAAAACTGCTCTATCAAAAGTAAGCTTCAACGCTGTGAGTAGAATGCACTCATCACAAAGAAGTTTCTGAGAATGCTTCTGTCTAGTTTTTATGTGAAGATATTTCCTTTTCCAGCATAGGCCTCAAAACGCTCCAAATATCCTCTTGCAGATTCTACAAAAAGAGTGTTTCAAAACTGTTCTATCAAAAGGAAGGTTCAACTCTGTGAGTTGAATGAATGCATCGTGAAGAACTTTCTGAGAATGCTTCTCTGTAGTTTTTAGGTGAAGATATTCCATATCCCAGCACAGGCCTCGAAGTGCTCCAAATAACCACTTGCAGATTTTACCAAAAGAGTGTTTCAAAACTGCTCTTTCTATAGGTAAGTTCAAGTCTGTGAGTTGAATGCACTCAACACAAAGAAGTTTCTGAGAATGCTTCTGTTCAGTTTTTATGTGAAGATATTTCCTTTTCCAGCATAGGCCTCAAACGGCTCCAAATATCCACTTGCAGATTCTACAAAAAGAGTGTTTCCAAACTTCTCTATCAATTGGTAGGTTCAACTCTGTGAGTTGAATGAACTCATCACAAAGAAGTTTCTGAGAATCCTTCTCTCTAGTTTTTATGTGAAGATATTTCCTTTTCCAACATAGGCCTCAAGGTGCTCCGAATAAACACTTGCAGATTCTACAAAAGGAGTGTTTCAAAACTGTTCTATCAAAGGGAACGTTCAAGTCTGTGAGTTGAATGCACTCATCACACAGAAGTTTCTCAGAATGCTTCTGTCTAGTTTTTAGGTGAAGAGATTTCATTTCCCAGCATAGGCCTCAAAGCGCTCCAAATATCCACTTGCAGATTCTACGAAAAGAGTGTTTCAAAGCTGCTCTTTCAAAAGCAAGGTTCAAGTCTGTGTGTTGAATGCACTCATCAGAAAGAAGTTTCTGAGGATGCTTCTGTCTAGTTCTTACGTGAAGATATTTCCTTTTCCAGCTTAGGCCTCAAAGCGCTCCAAATAAACACTTGCAAATTCCACAAAAGGAGTGTTTCAAAAGAGTTCTATCAAAAGGAACGTTCAAGTCTGTGAGTTGAATGCACTTGTCATACAGAAGTTTCCTGGAATGCTTCTGTCTAGTTTTTATGTGAAGACATTTCCTTTTTCAGCATAGGCCTCAAAGCGCTCCAAATATCCACTTGCAGATTCTACCAAAAGAGTGTTTCAAAACTGCTCTATCAAAAGCAAGCTTCAACACTGTGAGTAGAATGCACTCATCACAAAGAAGTTTCTGAGAATGCTTCTGTCTAGTTTTTATGTGAAGATATTTCCTTTTCCAGCATAGGCCTCAAAACGCTCCAAATATCCTCTTGCAGATTCTACAAAAAGAGTGTTTCAAAACTGTTCTATGAAAAGGAAGGTTCAACTCTGTGAGTTGAATGAATGCATCGTGAAGAACTTTCTGAGAATGCTTCTCTGTAGTTTTTAGGTGAAGATATTCCATATCCCAGCACAGGCCTCGAAGTGCTCCAAATAACCACTTGCAGATTTTACCAAAAGAGTGTTTCAAAACTGCTCTTTCTATAGGTAAGTTCAAGTCTGTGAGTTGAATGCACTCAACACAAAGAAGTTTCTGAGAATGCTTCTGTTCAGTTTTTATGTGAAGATATTTCCTTTTCCAGCATAGGCCTCAAACGGCTCCAAATATCCACTTGCAGATTCTACAAAAAGAGTGTTTCCAAACTTCTCTATCAATTGGTAGGTTCAACTCTGTGAGTTGAATGAACTCATCACAAAGAAGTTTCTGAGAATCCTTCTCTCTAGTTTTTATGTGAAGATATTTCCTTTTCCAACATAGGCCTCAAGGTGCTCCGAATAAACACTTGCAGATTCTACAAAAGGAGTGTTTCAAAACTGTTCTATCAAAGGGAACGTTCAAGTCTGTGAGTTGAATGCACTCATCACACAGAAGTTTCTCAGAATGCTTCTGTCTAGTTTTTAGGTGAAGAGATTTCATTTCCCAGCATAGGCCTCAAAGCGCTCCAAATATCCACTTGCAGATTCTACGAAAAGAGTGTTTCAAAGCTGCTCTTTCAAAAGCAAGGTTCAAGTCTGTGTGTTGAATGCACTCATCAGAAAGAAGTTTCTGAGAATGCTTCTGTCTAGTTCTTACGTGAAGATATTTCCTTTTCCAGCTTAGGCCTCAAAGCGCTCCAAATAAACACTTGCAAATTCCACAAAAGGAGTGTTTCAAAAGAGTTCTATCAAAAGGAACGTTCAAGTCTGTGAGTTGAATGCACTTGTCATACAGAAGTTTCCTGGAATGCTTCTGTCTAGTTTTTATGTGAAGACATTTCCTTTTCCAGCATAGGCCTCAAAGCGCTCCAAATATCCACTTGCAGATTCTACCAAAAGAGTGTTTCAAAACTGCTCTATCAAAAGTAAGCTTCAACGCTGTGAGTAGAATGCACTCATCACAAAGAAGTTTCTGAGAATGCTTCTGTCTAGTTTTTATGTGAAGATATTTCCTTTTCCAGCATAGGCCTCAAAACGCTCCAAATATCCTCTTGCAGATTCTACAAAAAGAGTGTTTCAAAACTGTTCTATCAAAAGGAAGGTTCAACTCTGTGAGTTGAATGAATGCATCGTGAAGAACTTTCTGAGAATGCTTCTCTGTAGTTTTTAGGTGAAGATATTCCATATCCCAGCACAGGCCTCGAAGTGCTCCAAATAACCACTTGCAGATTTTACCAAAAGAGTGTTTCAAAACTGCTCTTTCTATAGGTAAGTTCAAGTCTGTGAGTTGAATGCACTCAACACAAAGAAGTTTCTGAGAATGCTTCTGTTCAGTTTTTATGTGAAGATATTTCCTTTTCCAGCATAGGCCTCAAACGGCTCCAATTATCCACTTGCAGATTCTACAAAAAGAGTGTTTCCAAACTTCTCTATCAATTGGTAGGTTCAACTCTGTGAGTTGAATGAACTCATCACAAAGAAGTTTCTGAGAATCCTTCTCTCTAGTTTTTATGTGAAGATATTTCCTTTTCCAACATAGGCCTCAAGGTGCTCCGAATAAACACTTGCAGATTCTACAAAAGGAGTGTTTCAAAACTGTTCTATCAAAGGGAACGTTCAAGTCTGTGAGTTGAATGCACTCATCACACAGAAGTTTCTCAGAATGCTTCTGTCTAGTTTTTAGGTGAAGAGATTTCATTTCCCAGCATAGGCCTCAAAGCGCTCCAAATATCCACTTGCAGATTCTACGAAAAGAGTGTTTCAAAGCTGCTCTTTCAAAAGCAAGGTTCAAGTCTGTGTGTTGAATGCACTCATCAGAAAGAAGTTTCTGAGAATGCTTCTGTCTAGTTCTTACGTGAAGATATTTCCTTTTCCAGCTTAGGCCTCAAAGCGCTCCAAATAAACACTTGCAAATTCTACAAAAGGAGTGTTTCAAAAGAGTTCTATCAAAAGGAACGTTCAAGTCTGTGAGTTGAATGCACTTGTCATACAGAAGTTTCCTGGAATGCTTCTGTCTAGTTTTTATGTGAAGACATTTCCTTTTCCAGCATAGGCCTCAAAGCGCTCCAAATATCCACTTGCAGATTCTACCAAAAGAGTGTTTCAAAACTGCTCTATCAAAAGTAAGCTTCAACGCTGTGAGGAGAATGCACTCATCACAAAGAAGTTTCTGAGAATGCTTCTGTCTAATTTTTATGTGAAGATATTTCCTTTTCCAGCATAGGCCTCAAAACGCTCCAAATATCCTCTTGCAGATTCTACAAAAAGAGTGTTTCAAAACTGTTCTATCAAAAGGAAGGTTCAACTCTGTGAGTTGAATGAATGCATCGTGAAGAACTTTCTGAGAATGCTTCTCTGTAGTTTTTAGGTGAAGATATTCCATATCCCAGCACAGGCCTCGAAGTGCTCCAAATAACCACTTGCAGATTTTACCAAAAGAGTGTTTCAAAACTGCTCTTTCTATAGGTAAGTTCAAGTCTGTGAGTTGAATGCACTCAACACAATGAAGTTTCTGAGAATGCTTCTGTTCAGTTTTTATGTGAAGATATTTCCTTTTCCAGCATAGGCCTCAAACGGCTCCAAATATCCACTTGCAGATTCTACAAAAAGAGTGTTTCCAAACTTCTCTATCAATTGGTAGGTTCAACTCTGTGAGTTGAATGAACTCATCACAAAGAAGTTTCTGAGAATCCTTCTCTCTAGTTTTTATGTGAAGATATTTCCTTTTCCAACATAGGCCTCAAGGTGCTCCGAATAAACACTTGCAGATTCTACAAAAGGAGTGTTTCAAAACTGTTCTATCAAAGGGAACGTTCAAGTCTGTGAGTTGAATGCACTCATCACACAGAAGTTTCTGAGAATGCTTCTGTCTAGTTTTTAGGTGAAGAGATTTCATTTCCCAGCATAGACCTCAAAGCGCTCCAAATATCCACTTGGAGATTCTACGAAAAGAGTGTTTCAAAGCTGCTCTTTCAAAAGCAAGGTTCAAGTCTGTGTGTTGAATGCACTCATCAGAAAGAAGTTTCTGAGAATGCTTCTGTCTAGTTCTTACGTGAAGATATTTCCTTTTCCAGCTTAGGCCTCAAAGCGCTCCAAATAAACACTTGCAAATTCTACAAAAGGAGTGTTTCAAAAGAGTTCTATCAAAAGGAACGTTCAAGTCTGTGAGTTGAATGCACTTATCATACAGAAGTTTCCTGGAATGCTTCTGTCTAGTTTTTATGTGAAGACATTTCCTTTTCCAGCCTAGGCCTCAAAGCGCTCCAAATATCCACTTGCAGATTCTACCAAAAGAGTGTTTCAAAACTGCTCTATCAAAAGCAAGCTTCAACGCTGTGAGTAGAATGCACTCATCACAAAGAAGTTTCTGAGAATGCTTCTGTCTAGTTTTTATGTGGAGATATGTCCTTTTCCAGCATAGGCCTCAAAACGCTCCAAATATCCTCTTGCAGATTCTACAAAAAGAGGGTTTCAAAACTGTTCTATCAAAAGGAAGGTTCAACTCTGTGAGTTGAATGAATGCATCGTGAAGAACTTTCTGAGAATGCTTCTCTGTAGTTTTTAGGTGAAGATATTCCATATCCCAGCACAGGCCTCGAAGTGCTCCAAATAACCACTTGCAGATTTTACCAAAAGAGTGTTTCAAAACTGCTCTTTCTATAGGTAAGTTCAAGTCTGTGAGTTGAATGCACTCAACACAAAGAAGTTTCTGAGAATGCTTCTGTTCAGTTTTTATGTGAAGATATTTCCTTTTCCAGCATAGGCCTCAAACGGCTCCAAATATCCACTTGCAGATTCTACAAAAAGAGTGTTTCCAAACTTCTCTATCAATTGGTAGGTTCAACTCTGTGAGTTGAATGAACTCATCACAAAGAAGTTTCTGAGAATCCTTCTCTCTAGTTTTTATGTGAAGATATTACCTTTTCCAACATAGGCCTCAAAGTGCTCTGAATAAACACTTGCAGATTCTACAAAAGGAGTGTTTCAAAACTGTTCTATCAAAGGGAACGTTGAAGTCTGTGAGTTGAATGCACTCATCACACAGAAGTTTCTCAGAATGCTTCTGTCTAGTTTTTAGGTGAAGAGATTTCATTTCCCAGCATAGGCCTCAAAGCGCTCCAAATATCCACTTGCAGATTCTACGAAAAGAGTGTTTCAAAGCTGCTCTTTCAAAAGCAAGGTTCAAGTCTGTGTGTTGAATGCACTCATCAGAAAGAAGTTTCTGAGAATGCTTCTGTCTAGTTCTTACGTGAAGATATTTCCTTTTCCAGCTTAGGTCTGAAAGCGCTCCAAATAAACACTTGCAAATTCTACAAAAGGAGTGTTTCAAAAGAGTTCTATCAAAAGGAACGTTCAAGTCTGTGAGTTGAATGCACTTATCATACAGAAGTTTCCTGGAATGCTTCTGTCTATTTTTATGTGAAGACATTTCCTTTTCCAGCCTAGGCCTCAAAGCGCTCCAAATATCCACTTGCAGATTCTACCAAAAGAGTGTTTCAAAACTGCTCTATCAAAAGTAAGATTCAACGCTGTGAGTAGAATGCACTCATCACAAAGAAGTTTCTGAGAATGCTTCTGTCTAGTTTTTATGTGAAGATATTTCCTTTTCCAGCATAGGCCTCAAAACGCTCCAAATATCCTCTTGCAGATTCTACAAAAAGAGGGTTTCAAAAGTGTTCTATGAAAAGGAAGGTTCAACTCTGTGAGTTGAATGAATGCATCGTGAAGAACTTTCTGAGAATGCTTCTCTGTAGTTTTTAGGTGAAGATATTCCATATCCCAGCACAGGCCTCGAAGTGCTCCAAATAACCACTTGCAGATTTTACCAAAAGAGTGTTTCAAAACTGCTCTTTCTATAGGTAAGTTCAAGTCTGTGAGTTGAATGCACTCAACACAAAGAAGTTTCTGAGAATGCTTCTGTTCAGTTTTTATGTGAAGATATTTCCTTTTCCAGCATAGGCCTCAAACGGCTCCAAATATCCACTTGCAGATTCTACAAAAAGAGTGTTTCCAAACTTCTCTATCAATTGGTAGGTTCAACTCTGTGAGTTGAATGAACTCATCACAAAGAAGTTTCTGAGAATCCTTCTCTCTAGTTTTTATGTGAAGATATTTCCTTTTCCAACATAGGCCTCAAGGTGCTCCGAATAAACACTTGCAGATTCTACAAAAGGAGTGTTTCAAAACTGTTCTATCAAAGGGAACGTTCAAGTCTGTGAGTTGAATGCACTCATCACACAGAAGTTTCTCAGAATGCTTCTGTCTAGTTTTTAGGTGAAGAGATTTCATTTCCCAGCATAGGCCTCAAAGCGCTCCAAATATCCACTTGCAGATTCTACGAAAAGAGTGTTTCAAAGCTGCTCTTTCAAAAGCAAGGTTCAAGTCTGTGTGTTGAATGCACTCATCAGAAAGAAGTTTCTGAGAATGCTTCTGTCTAGTTCTTACGTGAAGATATTTCCTTTTCCAGCTTAGGCCTCAAAGCGCTCCAAATAAACACTTGCAAATTCCACAAAAGGAGTGTTTCAAAAGAGTTCTATCAAAAGGAACGTTCAAGTCTGTGAGTTGAATGCACTTGTCATACAGAAGTTTCCTGGAATGCTTCTGTCTAGTTTTTATGTGAAGACATTTCCTTTTCCAGCATAGGCCTCAAAGCGCTCCAAATATCCACTTGCAGATTCTACCAAAAGAGTGTTTCAAAACTGCTCTATCAAAAGTAAGCTTCAACGCTGTGAGTAGAATGCACTCATCACAAAGAAGTTTCTGAGAATGCTTCTGTCTAGTTTTTATGTGAAGATATTTCCTTTTCCAGCATAGGCCTCAAAACGCTCCAAATATCCTCTTGCAGATTCTACAAAAAGAGGGTTTCAAAACTGTTCTATCAAAAGGAAGGTTCAACTCTGTGAGTTGAATGAATGCATCGTGAAGAACTTTCTGAGAATGCTTCTCTGTAGTTTTTAGGTGAAGATATTCCATATCCCAGCACAGGCCTCGAAGTGCTCCAAATAACCACTTGCAGATTTTACCAAAAGAGTGTTTCAAAACTGCTCTTTCTATAGGTAAGTTCAAGTCTGTGAGTTGAATGCACTCAACACAAAGAAGTTTCTGAGAATGCTTCTGTTCAGTTTTTATGTGAAGATATTTCCTTTTCCAGCATAGGCCTCAAACGGCTCCAAATATCCACTTGCAGATTCTACAAAAAGAGTGTTTCCAAACTTCTCTATCAATTGGTAGGTTCAACTCTGTGAGTTGAATGAACTCATCACAAAGAAGTTTCTGAGAATCCTTCTCTCTAGTTTTTATGTGAAGATATTTCCTTTTCCAACATAGGCCTCAAGGTGCTCCGAATAAACACTTGCAGATTCTACAAAAGGAGTGTTTCAAAACTGTTCTATCAAAGGGAACGTTCAAGTCTGTGAGTTGAATGCACTCATCACACAGAAGTTTCTCAGAATGCTTCTGTCTAGTTTTTAGGTGAAGAGATTTCATTTCCCAGCATAGGCCTCAAAGCGCTCCAAATATCCACTTGCAGATTCTACGAAAAGAGTGTTTCAAAGCTGCTCTTTCAAAAGCAAGGTTCAAGTCTGTGTGTTGAATGCACTCATCAGAAAGAAGTTTCTGAGAATGCTTCTGTCTAGTTCTTACGTGAAGATATTTCCTTTTCCAGCTTAGGCCTCAAAGCGCTCCAAATAAACACTTGCAAATTCTACAAAAGGAGTGTTTCAAAAGAGTTCTATCAAAAGGAACGTTCAAGTCTGTGAGTTGAATGCACTTGTCATACAGAAGTTTCCTGGAATGCTTCTGTCTAGTTTTTATGTGAAGACATTTCCTTTTCCAGCATAGGCCTCAAAGCGCTCCAAATATCCACTTGCAGATTCTACCAAAAGAGTGTTTCAAAACTGCTCTATCAAAAGTAAGCTTCAACGCTGTGAGTAGAATGCACTCATCACAAAGAAGTTTCTGAGAATGCTTCTGTCTAGTTTTTATGTGAAGATATTTCCTTTTCCAGCATAGGCCTCAAAACGCTCCAAATATCCTCTTGCAGATTCTACAAAAAGAGTGTTTCAAAACTGTTCTATCAAAAGGAAGGTTCAACTCTGTGAGTTGAATGAATGCATCATGAAGAACTTTCTGAGAATGCTTCTCTGTAGTTTTTAGGTGAAGATATTCCATATCCCAGCACAGGCCTCGAAGTGCTCCAAATAACCACTTGCAGATTTTACCAAAAGAGTGTTTCAAAACTGCTCTTTCTATAGGTAAGTTCAAGTCTGTGAGTTGAATGCACTCAACACAAAGAAGTTTCTGAGAATGCTTCTGTTCAGTTTTTATGTGAAGATATTTCCTTTTCCAGCATAGGCCTCAAACGGCTCCAAATATCCACTTGCAGATTCTACAAAAAGAGTGTTTCCAAACTTCTCTATCAATTGGTAGGTTCAACTCTGTGAGTTGAATGAACTCATCACAAAGAAGTTTCTGAGAATCCTTCTCTCTAGTTTTTATGTGAAGATATTTCCTTTTCCAACATAGGCCTCAAGGTGCTCCGAATAAACACTTGCAGATTCTACAAAAGGAGTGTTTCAAAACTGTTCTATCAAAGGGAACGTTCAAGTCTGTGAGTTGAATGCACTCATCACACAGAAGTTTCTCAGAATGCTTCTGTCTAGTTTTTAGGTGAAGAGATTTCATTTCCCAGCATAGACCTCAAAGCGCCCCAAATATCCACTTGGAGATTCTACGAAAAGAGTGTTTCAAAGCTGCTCTTTCAAAAGCAAGGTTCAAGTCTGTGTGTTGAATGCACTCATCAGAAAGAAGTTTCTGAGAATGCTTCTGTCTAGTTCTTACGTGAAGATATTTCCTTTTCCAGCTTAGGTCTGAAAGCGCTCCAAATAAACACTTGCAAATTCTACAAAAGGAGTGTTTCAAAAGAGTTCTATCAAAAGGAACGTTCAAGTCTGTGAGTTGAATGCACTTATCATACAGAAGTTTCCTGGAATGCTTCTGTCTATTTTTATGTGAAGACATTTCCTTTTCCAGCCTAGGCCTCAAAGCGCTCCAAATATCCACTTGCAGATTCTACCAAAAGAGTGTTTCAAAACTGCTCTATCAAAAGTAAGATTCAACGCTGTGAGTAGAATGCACTCATCACAAAGAAGTTTCTGAGAATGCTTCTGTCTAGTTTTTATGTGAAGATATTTCCTTTTCCAGCATAGGCCTCAAAACGCTCCAAATATCCTCTTGCAGATTCTACAAAAAGAGGGTTTCAAAAGTGTTCTATGAAAAGGAAGGTTCAACTCTGTGAGTTGAATGAATGCATCGTGAAGAACTTTCTGAGAATGCTTCTCTGTAGTTTTTAGGTGAAGATATTCCATATCCCAGCACAGGCCTCGAAGTGCTCCAAATAACCACTTGCAGATTTTACCAAAAGAGTGTTTCAAAACTGCTCTTTCTATAGGTAAGTTCAAGTCTGTGAGTTGAATGCACTCAACACAAAGAAGTTTCTGAGAATGCTTCTGTTCAGTTTTTATGTGAAGATATTTCCTTTTCCAGCATAGGCCTCAAACGGCTCCAAATATCCACTTGCAGATTCTACAAAAAGAGTGTTTCCAAACTTCTCTATCAATTGGTAGGTTCAACTCTGTGAGTTGAATGAACTCATCACAAAGAAGTTTCTGAGAATCCTTCTCTCTAGTTTTTATGTGAAGATATTTCCTTTTCCAACATAGGCCTCAAGGTGCTCCGAATAAACACTTGCAGATTCTACAAAAGGAGTGTTTCAAAACTGTTCTATCAAAGGGAACGTTCAAGTCTGTGAGTTGAATGCACTCATCACACAGAAGTTTCTCAGAATGCTTCTGTCTAGTTTTTAGGTGAAGAGATTTCATTTCCCAGCATAGGCCTCAAAGCGCTCCAAATATCCACTTGCAGATTCTACGAAAAGAGTGTTTCAAAGCTGCTCTTTCAAAAGCAAGGTTCAAGTCTGTGTGTTGAATGCACTCATCAGAAAGAAGTTTCTGAGAATGCTTCTGTCTAGTTCTTACGTGAAGATATTTCCTTTTCCAGCTTAGGCCTCAAAGCGCTCCAAATAAACACTTGCAAATTCCACAAAAGGAGTGTTTCAAAAGAGTTCTATCAAAAGGAACGTTCAAGTCTGTGAGTTGAATGCACTTGTCATACAGAAGTTTCCTGGAATGCTTCTGTCTAGTTTTTATGTGAAGACATTTCCTTTTCCAGCATAGGCCTCAAAGCGCTCCAAATATCCACTTGCAGATTCTACCAAAAGAGTGTTTCAAAACTGCTCTATCAAAAGTAAGCTTCAACGCTGTGAGTAGAATGCACTCATCACAAAGAAGTTTCTGAGAATGCTTCTGTCTAGTTTTTATGTGAAGATATTTCCTTTTCCAGCATAGGCCTCAAAACGCTCCAAATATCCTCTTGCAGATTCTACAAAAAGAGGGTTTCAAAACTGTTCTATCAAAAGGAAGGTTCAACTCTGTGAGTTGAATGAATGCATCGTGAAGAACTTTCTGAGAATGCTTCTCTGTAGTTTTTAGGTGAAGATATTCCATATCCCAGCACAGGCCTCGAAGTGCTCCAAATAACCACTTGCAGATTTTACCAAAAGAGTGTTTCAAAACTGCTCTTTCTATAGGTAAGTTCAAGTCTGTGAGTTGAATGCACTCAACACAAAGAAGTTTCTGAGAATGCTTCTGTTCAGTTTTTATGTGAAGATATTTCCTTTTCCAGCATAGGCCTCAAACGGCTCCAAATATCCACTTGCAGATTCTACAAAAAGAGTGTTTCCAAACTTCTCTATCAATTGGTAGGTTCAACTCTGTGAGTTGAATGAACTCATCACAAAGAAGTTTCTGAGAATCCTTCTCTCTAGTTTTTATGTGAAGATATTTCCTTTTCCAACATAGGCCTCAAGGTGCTCCGAATAAACACTTGCAGATTCTACAAAAGGAGTGTTTCAAAACTGTTCTATCAAAGGGAACGTTCAAGTCTGTGAGTTGAATGCACTCATCACACAGAAGTTTCTCAGAATGCTTCTGTCTAGTTTTTAGGTGAAGAGATTTCATTTCCCAGCATAGGCCTCAAAGCGCTCCAAATATCCACTTGCAGATTCTACGAAAAGAGTGTTTCAAAGCTGCTCTTTCAAAAGCAAGGTTCAAGTCTGTGTGTTGAATGCACTCATCAGAAAGAAGTTTCTGAGAATGCTTCTGTCTAGTTCTTACGTGAAGATATTTCCTTTTCCAGCTTAGGCCTCAAAGCGCTCCAAATAAACACTTGCAAATTCTACAAAAGGAGTGTTTCAAAAGAGTTCTATCAAAAGGAACGTTCAAGTCTGTGAGTTGAATGCACTTGTCATACAGAAGTTTCCTGGAATGCTTCTGTCTAGTTTTTATGTGAAGACATTTCCTTTTCCAGCATAGGCCTCAAAGCGCTCCAAATATCCACTTGCAGATTCTACCAAAAGAGTGTTTCAAAACTGCTCTATCAAAAGTAAGCTTCAACGCTGTGAGTAGAATGCACTCATCACAAAGAAGTTTCTGAGAATGCTTCTGTCTAGTTTTTATGTGAAGATATTTCCTTTTCCAGCATAGGCCTCAAAACGCTCCAAATATCCTCTTGCAGATTCTACAAAAAGAGTGTTTCAAAACTGTTCTATCAAAAGGAAGGTTCAACTCTGTGAGTTGAATGAATGCATCATGAAGAACTTTCTGAGAATGCTTCTCTGTAGTTTTTAGGTGAAGATATTCCATATCCCAGCACAGGCCTCGAAGTGCTCCAAATAACCACTTGCAGATTTTACCAAAAGAGTGTTTCAAAACTGCTCTTTCTATAGGTAAGTTCAAGTCTGTGAGTTGAATGCACTCAACACAAAGAAGTTTCTGAGAATGCTTCTGTTCAGTTTTTATGTGAAGATATTTCCTTTTCCAGCATAGGCCTCAAACGGCTCCAAATATCCACTTGCAGATTCTACAAAAAGAGTGTTTCCAAACTTCTCTATCAATTGGTAGGTTCAACTCTGTGAGTTGAATGAACTCATCACAAAGAAGTTTCTGAGAATCCTTCTCTCTAGTTTTTATGTGAAGATATTTCCTTTTCCAACATAGGCCTCAAGGTGCTCCGAATAAACACTTGCAGATTCTACAAAAGGAGTGTTTCAAAACTGTTCTATCAAAGGGAACGTTCAAGTCTGTGAGTTGAATGCACTCATCACACAGAAGTTTCTCAGAATGCTTCTGTCTAGTTTTTAGGTGAAGAGATTTCATTTCCCAGCATAGACCTCAAAGCGCTCCAAATATCCACTTGGAGATTCTACGAAAAGAGTGTTTCAAAGCTGCTCTTTCAAAAGCAAGGTTCAAGTCTGTGTGTTGAATGCACTCATCAGAAAGAAGTTTCTGAGAATGCTTCTGTCTAGTTCTTACGTGAAGATATTTCCTTTTCCAGCTTAGGCCTCAAAGCGCTCCAAATAAACACTTGCAAATTCTACAAAAGGAGTGTTTCAAAAGAGTTCTATCAAAAGGAACGTTCAAGTCTGTGAGTTGAATGCACTTATCATACAGAAGTTTCCTGGAATGCTTCTGTCTAGTTTTTATGTGAAGACATTTCCTTTTCCAGCCTAGGCCTCAAAGCGCTCCAAATATCCACTTGCAGATTCTACCAAAAGAGTGTTTCAAAACTGCTCTATCAAAAGCAAGCTTCAACGCTGTGAGTAGAATGCACTCATCACAAAGAAGTTTCTGAGAATGCTTCTGTCTAGTTTTTATGTGGAGATATTTCCTTTTCCAGCATAGGCCTCAAAACGCTCCAAATATCCTCTTGCAGATTCTACAAAAAGAGGGTTTCAAAACTGTTCTATCAAAAGGAAGGTTCAACTCTGTGAGTTGAATGAATGCATCGTGAAGAACTTTCTGAGAATGCTTCTCTGTAGTTTTTAGGTGAAGATATTCCATATCCCAGCACAGGCCTCGAAGTGCTCCAAATAACCACTTGCAGATTTTACCAAAAGAGTGTTTCAAAACTGCTCTTTCTATAGGTAAGTTCAAGTCTGTGAGTTGAATGCACTCAACACAAAGAAGTTTCTGAGAATGCTTCTGTTCAGTTTTTATGTGAAGATATTTCCTTTTCCAGCATAGGCCTCAAACGGCTCCAAATATCCACTTGCAGATTCTACAAAAAGAGTGTTTCCAAACTTCTCTATCAATTGGTAGGTTCAACTCTGTGAGTTGAATGAACTCATCACAAAGAAGTTTCTGAGAATCCTTCTCTCTAGTTTTTATGTGAAGATATTTCCTTTTCCAACATAGGCCTCAAGGTGCTCCGAATAAACACTTGCAGATTCTACAAAAGGAGTGTTTCAAAACTGTTCTATCAAAGGGAACGTTGAAGTCTGTGAGTTGAATGCACTCATCACACAGAAGTTTCTCAGAATGCTTCTGTCTAGTTTTTAGGTGAAGAGATTTCATTTCCCAGCATAGGCCTCAAAGCGCTCCAAATATCCACTTGCAGATTCTACGAAAAGAGTGTTTCAAAGCTGCTCTTTCAAAAGCAAGGTTCAAGTCTGTGTGTTGAATGCACTCATCAGAAAGAAGTTTCTGAGAATGCTTCTGTCTAGTTCTTACGTGAAGATATTTCCTTTTCCAGCTTAGGTCTGAAAGCGCTCCAAATAAACACTTGCAAATTCTACAAAAGGAGTGTTTCAAAAGAGTTCTATCAAAAGGAACGTTCAAGTCTGTGAGTTGAATGCACTTATCATACAGAAGTTTCCTGGAATGCTTCTGTCTATTTTTATGTGAAGACATTTCCTTTTCCAGCCTAGGCCTCAAAGCGCTCCAAATATCCACTTGCAGATTCTACCAAAAGAGTGTTTCAAAACTGCTCTATCAAAAGTAAGATTCAACGCTGTGAGTAGAATGCACTCATCACAAAGAAGTTTCTGAGAATGCTTCTGTCTAGTTTTTATGTGAAGATATTTCCTTTTCCAGCATAGGCCTCAAAACGCTCCAAATATCCTCTTGCAGATTCTACAAAAAGAGTGTTTCAAAAGTGTTCTATGAAAAGGAAGGTTCAACTCTGTGAGTTGAATGAATGCATCGTGAAGAACTTTCTGAGAATGCTTCTCTGTAGTTTTTAGGTGAAGATATTCCATATCCCAGCACAGGCCTCGAAGTGCTCCAAATAACCACTTGCAGATTTTACCAAAAGAGTGTTTCAAAACTGCTCTTTCTATAGGTAAGTTCAAGTCTGTGAGTTGAATGCACTCAACACAAAGAAGTTTCTGAGAATGCTTCTGTTCAGTTTTTATGTGAAGATATTTCCTTTTCCAGCATAGGCCTCAAACGGCTCCAAATATCCACTTGCAGATTCTACAAAAAGAGTGTTTCCAAACTTCTCTATCAATTGGTAGGTTCAACTCTGTGAGTTGAATGAACTCATCACAAAGAAGTTTCTGAGAATCCTTCTCTCTAGTTTTTATGTGAAGATATTTCCTTTTCCAACATAGGCCTCAAGGTGCTCCGAATAAACACTTGCAGATTCTACAAAAGGAGTGTTTCAAAACTGTTCTATCAAAGGGAACGTTCAAGTCTGTGAGTTGAATGCACTCATCACACAGAAGTTTCTCAGAATGCTTCTGTCTAGTTTTTAGGTGAAGAGATTTCATTTCCCAGCATAGGCCTCAAAGCGCTCCAAATATCCACTTGCAGATTCTACGAAAAGAGTGTTTCAAAGCTGCTCTTTCAAAAGCAAGGTTCAAGTCTGTGTGTTGAATGCACTCATCAGAAAGAAGTTTCTGAGAATGCTTCTGTCTAGTTCTTACGTGAAGATATTTCCTTTTCCAGCTTAGGCCTCAAAGCGCTCCAAATAAACACTTGCAAATTCCACAAAAGGAGTGTTTCAAAAGAGTTCTATCAAAAGGAACGTTCAAGTCTGTGAGTTGAATGCACTTGTCATACAGAAGTTTCCTGGAATGCTTCTGTCTAGTTTTTATGTGAAGACATTTCCTTTTCCAGCATAGGCCTCAAAGCGCTCCAAATATCCACTTGCAGATTCTACCAAAAGAGTGTTTCAAAACTGCTCTATCAAAAGTAAGCTTCAACGCTGTGAGTAGAATGCACTCATCACAAAGAAGTTTCTGAGAATGCTTCTGTCTAGTTTTTATGTGAAGATATTTCCTTTTCCAGCATAGGCCTCAAAACGCTCCAAATATCCTCTTGCAGATTCTACAAAAAGAGTGTTTCAAAACTGTTCTATCAAAAGGAAGGTTCAACTCTGTGAGTTGAATGAATGCATCGTGAAGAACTTTCTGAGAATGCTTCTCTGTAGTTTTTAGGTGAAGATATTCCATATCCCAGCACAGGCCTCGAAGTGCTCCAAATAACCACTTGCAGATTTTACCAAAAGAGTGTTTCAAAACTGCTCTTTCTATAGGTAAGTTCAAGTCTGTGAGTTGAATGCACTCAACACAAAGAAGTTTCTGAGAATGCTTCTGTTCAGTTTTTATGTGAAGATATTTCCTTTTCCAGCATAGGCCTCAAACGGCTCCAAATATCCACTTGCAGATTCTACAAAAAGAGTGTTTCCAAACTTCTCTATCAATTGGTAGGTTCAACTCTGTGAGTTGAATGAACTCATCACAAAGAAGTTTCTGAGAATCCTTCTCTCTAGTTTTTATGTGAAGATATTTCCTTTTCCAACATAGGCCTCAAGGTGCTCCGAATAAACACTTGCAGATTCTACAAAAGGAGTGTTTCAAAACTGTTCTATCAAAGGGAACGTTCAAGTCTGTGAGTTGAATGCACTCATCACACAGAAGTTTCTCAGAATGCTTCTGTCTAGTTTTTAGGTGAAGAGATTTCATTTCCCAGCATAGACCTCAAAGCGCTCCAAATATCCACTTGGAGATTCTACGAAAAGAGTGTTTCAAAGCTGCTCTTTCAAAAGCAAGGTTCAAGTCTGTGTGTTGAATGCACTCATCAGAAAGAAGTTTCTGAGAATGCTTCTGTCTAGTTCTTACGTGAAGATATTTCCTTTTCCAGCTTAGGCCTCAAAGCGCTCCAAATAAACACTTGCAAATTCTACAAAAGGAGTGTTTCAAAAGAGTTCTATCAAAAGGAACGTTCAAGTCTGTGAGTTGAATGCACTTATCATACAGAAGTTTCCTGGAATGCTTCTGTCTAGTTTTTATGTGAAGACATTTCCTTTTCCAGCCTAGGCCTCAAAGCGCTCCAAATATCCACTTGCAGATTCTACCAAAAGAGTGTTTCAAAACTGCTCTATCAAAAGCAAGCTTCAACGCTGTGAGTAGAATGCACTCATCACAAAGAAGTTTCTGAGAATGCTTCTGTCTAGTTTTTATGTGGAGATATTTCCTTTTCCAGCATAGGCCTCAAAACGCTCCAAATATCCTCTTGCAGATTCTACAAAAAGAGGGTTTCAAAACTGTTCTATCAAAAGGAAGGTTCAACTCTGTGAGTTGAATGAATGCATCGTGAAGAACTTTCTGAGAATGCTTCTCTGTAGTTTTTAGGTGAAGATATTCCATATCCCAGCACAGGCCTCGAAGTGCTCCAAATAACCACTTGCAGATTTTACCAAAAGAGTGTTTCAAAACTGCTCTTTCTATAGGTAAGTTCAAGTCTGTGAGTTGAATGCACTCAACACAAAGAAGTTTCTGAGAATGCTTCTGTTCAGTTTTTATGTGAAGATATTTCCTTTTCCAGCATAGGCCTCAAACGGCTCCAAATATCCACTTGCAGATTCTACAAAAAGAGTGTTTCCAAACTTCTCTATCAATTGGTAGGTTCAACTCTGTGAGTTGAATGAACTCATCACAAAGAAGTTTCTGAGAATCCTTCTCTCTAGTTTTTATGTGAAGATATTTCCTTTTCCAACATAGGCCTCAAGGTGCTCCGAATAAACACTTGCAGATTCTACAAAAGGAGTGTTTCAAAACTGTTCTATCAAAGGGAACGTTGAAGTCTGTGAGTTGAATGCACTCATCACACAGAAGTTTCTCAGAATGCTTCTGTCTAGTTTTTAGGTGAAGAGATTTCATTTCCCAGCATAGGCCTCAAAGCGCTCCAAATATCCACTTGCAGATTCTACGAAAAGAGTGTTTCAAAGCTGCTCTTTCAAAAGCAAGGTTCAAGTCTGTGTGTTGAATGCACTCATCAGAAAGAAGTTTCTGAGAATGCTTCTGTCTAGTTCTTACGTGAAGATATTTCCTTTTCCAGCTTAGGTCTGAAAGCGCTCCAAATAAACACTTGCAAATTCTACAAAAGGAGTGTTTCAAAAGAGTTCTATCAAAAGGAACGTTCAAGTCTGTGAGTTGAATGCACTTATCATACAGAAGTTTCCTGGAATGCTTCTGTCTATTTTTATGTGAAGACATTTCCTTTTCCAGCCTAGGCCTCAAAGCGCTCCAAATATCCACTTGCAGATTCTACCAAAAGAGTGTTTCAAAACTGCTCTATCAAAAGTAAGATTCAACGCTGTGAGTAGAATGCACTCATCACAAAGAAGTTTCTGAGAATGCTTCTGTCTAGTTTTTATGTGAAGATATTTCCTTTTCCAGCATAGGCCTCAAAACGCTCCAAATATCCTCTTGCAGATTCTACAAAAAGAGTGTTTCAAAAGTGTTCTATGAAAAGGAAGGTTCAACTCTGTGAGTTGAATGAATGCATCGTGAAGAACTTTCTGAGAATGCTTCTCTGTAGTTTTTAGGTGAAGATATTCCATATCCCAGCACAGGCCTCGAAGTGCTCCAAATAACCACTTGCAGATTTTACCAAAAGAGTGTTTCAAAACTGCTCTTTCTATAGGTAAGTTCAAGTCTGTGAGTTGAATGCACTCAACACAAAGAAGTTTCTGAGAATGCTTCTGTTCAGTTTTTATGTGAAGATATTTCCTTTTCCAGCATAGGCCTCAAACGGCTCCAAATATCCACTTGCAGATTCTACAAAAAGAGTGTTTCCAAACTTCTCTATCAATTGGTAGGTTCAACTCTGTGAGTTGAATGAACTCATCACAAAGAAGTTTCTGAGAATCCTTCTCTCTAGTTTTTATGTGAAGATATTTCCTTTTCCAACATAGGCCTCAAGGTGCTCCGAATAAACACTTGCAGATTCTACAAAAGGAGTGTTTCAAAACTGTTCTATCAAAGGGAACGTTCAAGTCTGTGAGTTGAATGCACTCATCACACAGAAGTTTCTCAGAATGCTTCTGTCTAGTTTTTAGGTGAAGAGATTTCATTTCCCAGCATAGGCCTCAAAGCGCTCCAAATATCCACTTGCAGATTCTACGAAAAGAGTGTTTCAAAGCTGCTCTTTCAAAAGCAAGGTTCAAGTCTGTGTGTTGAATGCACTCATCAGAAAGAAGTTTCTGAGAATGCTTCTGTCTAGTTCTTACGTGAAGATATTTCCTTTTCCAGCTTAGGCCTCAAAGCGCTCCAAATAAACACTTGCAAATTCCACAAAAGGAGTGTTTCAAAAGAGTTCTATCAAAAGGAACGTTCAAGTCTGTGAGTTGAATGCACTTGTCATACAGAAGTTTCCTGGAATGCTTCTGTCTAGTTTTTATGTGAAGACATTTCCTTTTCCAGCATAGGCCTCAAAGCGCTCCAAATATCCACTTGCAGATTCTACCAAAAGAGTGTTTCAAAACTGCTCTATCAAAAGTAAGCTTCAACGCTGTGAGTAGAATGCACTCATCACAAAGAAGTTTCTGAGAATGCTTCTGTCTAGTTTTTATGTGAAGATATTTCCTTTTCCAGCATAGGCCTCAAAACGCTCCAAATATCCTCTTGCAGATTCTACAAAAAGAGTGTTTCAAAACTGTTCTATCAAAAGGAAGGTTCAACTCTGTGAGTTGAATGAATGCATCGTGAAGAACTTTCTGAGAATGCTTCTCTGTAGTTTTTAGGTGAAGATATTCCATATCCCAGCACAGGCCTCGAAGTGCTCCAAATAACCACTTGCAGATTTTACCAAAAGAGTGTTTCAAAACTGCTCTTTCTATAGGTAAGTTCAAGTCTGTGAGTTGAATGCACTCAACACAAAGAAGTTTCTGAGAATGCTTCTGTTCAGTTTTTATGTGAAGATATTTCCTTTTCCAGCATAGGCCTCAAACGGCTCCAAATATCCACTTGCAGATTCTACAAAAAGAGTGTTTCCAAACTTCTCTATCAATTGGTAGGTTCAACTCTGTGAGTTGAATGAACTCATCACAAAGAAGTTTCTGAGAATCCTTCTCTCTAGTTTTTATGTGAAGATATTTCCTTTTCCAACATAGGCCTCAAGGTGCTCCGAATAAACACTTGCAGATTCTACAAAAGGAGTGTTTCAAAACTGTTCTATCAAAGGGAACGTTCAAGTCTGTGAGTTGAATGCACTCATCACACAGAAGTTTCTGAGAATGCTTCTGTCTAGTTTTTAGGTGAAGAGATTTCATTTCCCATCATAGGCCTCAAAGCGCTCCAAATATCCACTTGGAGATTCTACGAAAAGAGTGTTTCAAAGCTGCTCTTTCAAAAGCAAGGTTCAAGTCTGTGTGTTGAATGCACTCATCAGAAAGAAGTTTCTGAGAATGCTTCTGTCTAGTTCTTACGTGAAGATATTTCCTTTTCCAGCTTAGGCCTCAAAGCGCTCCAAATAAACACTTGCAAATTCTACAAAAGGAGTGTTTCAAAAGAGTTCTATCAAAAGGAACGTTCAAGTCTGTGAGTTGAATGCACTTATCATACAGAAGTTTCCTGGAATGCTTCTGTCTAGTTTTTATGTGAAGACATTTCCTTTTCCAGCCTAGGCCTCAAAGCGCTCCAAATATCCACTTGCAGATTCTACCAAAAGAGTGTTTCAAAACTGCTCTATCAAAAGTAAGCTTCAACGCTGTGAGGAGAATGCACTCATCACAAAGAAGTTTCTGAGAATGCTTCTATCTAGTTTTTATGTGAAGATATTTCCTTTTCCAGCATAGGCCTCAAAACACTCCAAATATCCTCTTGCAGATTCTACAAAAAGAGTGTTTCAAAACTGTTCTATCAAAAGGAAGGTTCAACTCTGTGAGTTGAATGAATGCATCGTGAAGAACTTTCTGAGAATGCTTCTCTGTAGTTTTTAGGTGAAGATATTCCATATCCCAGCACAGGCCTCGAAGTGCTCCAAATAACCACTTGCAGATTTTACCAAAAGAGTGTTTCAAAACTGCTCTTTCTATAGGTAAGTTCAAGTCTGTGAGTTGAATGCACTCAACACAAAGAAGTTTCTGAGAATGCTTCTGTTCAGTTTTTATGTGAAGATATTTCCTTTTCCAGCATAGGCCTCAAACGGCTCCAAATATCCACTTGCAGATTCTACAAAAAGAGTGTTTCCAAACTTCTCTATCAATTGGTAGGTTCAACTCTGTGAGTTGAATGAACTCATCACAAAGAAGTTTCTGAGAATCCTTCTCTCTAGTTTTTATGTGAAGATATTTCCTTTTCCAACATAGGCCTCAAGGTGCTCCGAATAAACACTTGCAGATTCTACAAAAGGAGTGTTTCAAAACTGTTCTATCAAAGGGAACGTTCAAGTCTGTGAGTTGAATGCACTCATCACACAGAAGTTTCTCAGAATGCTTCTGTCTAGTTTTTAGGTGAAGAGATTTCATTTCCCAGCATAGGCCTCAAAGCGCTCCAAATATCCACTTGCAGATTCTACGAAAAGAGTGTTTCAAAGCTGCTCTTTCAAAAGCAAGGTTCAAGTCTGTGTGTTGAATGCACTCATCAGAAAGAAGTTTCTGAGAATGCTTCTGTCTAGTTCTTACGTGAAGATATTTCCTTTTCCAGCTTAGGCCTCAAAGCGCTCCAAATAAACACTTGCAAATTCCACAAAAGGAGTGTTTCAAAAGAGTTCTATCAAAAGGAACGTTCAAGTCTGTGAGTTGAATGCACTTGTCATACAGAAGTTTCCTGGAATGCTTCTGTCTAGTTTTTATGTGAAGACATTTCCTTTTCCAGCATAGGCCTCAAAGCGCTCCAAATATCCACTTGCAGATTCTACCAAAAGAGTGTTTCAAAACTGCTCTATCAAAAGTAAGCTTCAACGCTGTGAGTAGAATGCACTCATCACAAAGAAGTTTCTGAGAATGCTTCTGTCTAGTTTTTATGTGAAGATATTTCCTTTTCCAGCATAGGCCTCAAAACGCTCCAAATATCCTCTTGCAGATTCTACAAAAAGAGTGTTTCAAAACTGTTCTATCAAAAGGAAGGTTCAACTCTGTGAGTTGAATGAATGCATCGTGAAGAACTTTCTGAGAATGCTTCTCTGTAGTTTTTAGGTGAAGATATTCCATATCCCAGCACAGGCCTCGAAGTGCTCCAAATAACCACTTGCAGATTTTACCAAAAGAGTGTTTCAAAACTGCTCTTTCTATAGGTAAGTTCAAGTCTGTGAGTTGAATGCACTCAACACAAAGAAGTTTCTGAGAATGCTTCTGTTCAGTTTTTATGTGAAGATATTTCCTTTTCCAGCATAGGCCTCAAACGGCTCCAAATATCCACTTGCAGATTCTACAAAAAGAGTGTTTCCAAACTTCTCTATCAATTGGTAGGTTCA
Source organism: Pongo abelii (assembly GCF_028885655.2). Taxonomy (NCBI): domain Eukaryota; kingdom Metazoa; phylum Chordata; class Mammalia; order Primates; family Hominidae; genus Pongo; species Pongo abelii. The sequence continues at coordinate 15,624,619 of NC_071998.2, read as the reverse complement.
ACTCTGTGAGTTGAATGAACTCATCACAAAGAAGTTTCTGAGAATCCTTCTCTCTAGTTTTTATGTGAAGATATTTCCTTTTCCAACATAAGCCTCAAGGTGCTCCGAATAAACACTTGCAGATTCTACAAAAGGAGTGTTTCAAAACTGTTCTATCAAAGGGAACGTTCAAGTCTGTGAGTTGAATGCACTCATCACACAGAAGTTTCTGAGAATGCTTCTGTCTAGTTTTTAGGTGAAGAGATTTCATTTCCCAGCATAGGCCTCAAAGCGCTCCAAATATCCACTTGGAGATTCTACGAAAAGAGTGTTTCAAAGCTGCTCTTTCAAAAGCAAGGTTCAAGTCTGTGTGTTGAATGCACACATCAGAAAGAAGTTTCTGAGAATGCTTCTGTCTAGTTCTTACGTGAAGATATTTCCTTTTCCAGCTTAGGTCTGAAAGCGCTCCAAATAAACACTTGCAAATTCTACAAAAGGAGTGTTTCAAAAGAGTTCTATCAAAAGGAACGTTCAAGTCTGTGAGTTGAATGCACTTATCATACAGAAGTTTCCTGGAATGCTTCTGTCTATTTTTATGTGAAGACATTTCCTTTTCCAGCCTAGGCCTCAAAGCGCTCCAAATATCCACTTGCAGATTCTACCAAAAGAGTGTTTCAAAACTGCTCTATCAAAAGTAAGATTCAACGCTGTGAGTAGAATGCACTCATCACAAAGAAGTTTCTGAGAATGCTTCTGTCTAGTTTTTATGTGAAGATATTTCCTTTTCCAGCATAGGCCTCAAAACGCTCCAAATATCCTCTTGCAGATTCTACAAAAAGAGTGTTTCAAAAGTGTTCTATGAAAAGGAAGGTTCAACTCTGTGAGTTGAATGAATGCATCGTGAAGAACTTTCTGAGAATGCTTCTCTGTAGTTTTTAGGTGAAGATATTCCATATCCCAGCACAGGCCTCGAAGTGCTCCAAATAACCACTTGCAGATTTTACCAAAAGAGTGTTTCAAAACTGCTCTTTCTATAGGTAAGTTCAAGTCTGTGAGTTGAATGCACTCAACACAAAGAAGTTTCTGAGAATGCTTCTGTTCAGTTTTTATGTGAAGATATTTCCTTTTCCAGCATAGGCCTCAAACGGCTCCAAATATCCACTTGCAGATTCTACAAAAAGAGTGTTTCCAAACTTCTCTATCAATTGGTAGGTTCAACTCTGTGAGTTGAATGAACTCATCACAAAGAAGTTTCTGAGAATCCTTCTCTCTAGTTTTTATGTGAAGATATTTCCTTTTCCAACATAGGCCTCAAGGTGCTCCGAATAAACACTTGCAGATTCTACAAAAGGAGTGTTTCAAAACTGTTCTATCAAAGGGAACGTTCAAGTCTGTGAGTTGAATGCACTCATCACACAGAAGTTTCTCAGAATGCTTCTGTCTAGTTTTTAGGTGAAGAGATTTCATTTCCCAGCATAGGCCTCAAAGCGCTCCAAATATCCACTTGCAGATTCTACGAAAAGAGTGTTTCAAAGCTGCTCTTTCAAAAGCAAGGTTCAAGTCTGTGTGTTGAATGCACTCATCAGAAAGAAGTTTCTGAGAATGCTTCTGTCTAGTTCTTACGTGAAGATATTTCCTTTTCCAGCTTAGGCCTCAAAGCGCTCCAAATAAACACTTGCAAATTCCACAAAAGGAGTGTTTCAAAAGAGTTCTATCAAAAGGAACGTTCAAGTCTGTGAGTTGAATGCACTTGTCATACAGAAGTTTCCTGGAATGCTTCTGTCTAGTTTTTATGTGAAGACATTTCCTTTTCCAGCATAGGCCTCAAAGCGCTCCAAATATCCACTTGCAGATTCTACCAAAAGAGTGTTTCAAAACTGCTCTATCAAAAGTAAGCTTCAACGCTGTGAGTAGAATGCACTCATCACAAAGAAGTTTCTGAGAATGCTTCTGTCTAGTTTTTATGTGAAGATATTTCCTTTTCCAGCATAGGCCTCAAAACGCTCCAAATATCCTCTTGCAGATTCTACAAAAAGAGTGTTTCAAAACTGTTCTATCAAAAGGAAGGTTCAACTCTGTGAGTTGAATGAATGCATCGTGAAGAACTTTCTGAGAATGCTTCTCTGTAGTTTTTAGGTGAAGATATTCCATATCCCAGCACAGGCCTCGAAGTGCTCCAAATAACCACTTGCAGATTTTACCAAAAGAGTGTTTCAAAACTGCTCTTTCTATAGGTAAGTTCAAGTCTGTGAGTTGAATGCACTCAACACAAAGAAGTTTCTGAGAATGCTTCTGTTCAGTTTTTATGTGAAGATATTTCCTTTTCCAGCATAGGCCTCAAACGGCTCCAAATATCCACTTGCAGATTCTACAAAAAGAGTGTTTCCAAACTTCTCTATCAATTGGTAGGTTCAACTCTGTGAGTTGAATGAACTCATCACAAAGAAGTTTCTGAGAATCCTTCTCTCTAGTTTTTATGTGAAGATATTTCCTTTTCCAACATAGGCCTCAAGGTGCTCCGAATAAACACTTGCAGATTCTACAAAAGGAGTGTTTCAAAACTGTTCTATCAAAGGGAACGTTCAAGTCTGTGAGTTGAATGCACTCATCACACAGAAGTTTCTGAGAATGCTTCTGTCTAGTTTTTAGGTGAAGAGATTTCATTTCCCAGCATAGGCCTCAAAGCGCTCCAAATATCCACTTGGAGATTCTACGAAAAGAGTGTTTCAAAGCTGCTCTTTCAAAAGCAAGGTTCAAGTCTGTGTGTTGAATGCACTCATCAGAAAGAAGTTTCTGAGAATGCTTCTGTCTAGTTCTTACGTGAAGATATTTCCTTTTCCAGCTTAGGCCTCAAAGCGCTCCAAATAAACACTTGCAAATTCTACAAAAGGAGTGTTTCAAAAGAGTTCTATCAAAAGGAACGTTCAAGTCTGTGAGTTGAATGCACTTATCATACAGAAGTTTCCTGGAATGCTTCTGTCTAGTTTTTATGTGAAGACATTTCCTTTTCCAGCCTAGGCCTCAAAGCGCTCCAAATATCCACTTGCAGATTCTACCAAAAGAGTGTTTCAAAACTGCTCTATCAAAAGTAAGCTTCAACGCTGTGAGGAGAATGCACTCATCACAAAGAAGTTTCTGAGAATGCTTCTATCTAGTTTTTATGTGAAGATATTTCCTTTTCCAGCATAGGCCTCAAAACACTCCAAATATCCTCTTGCAGATTCTACAAAAAGAGTGTTTCAAAACTGTTCTATCAAAAGGAAGGTTCAACTCTGTGAGTTGAATGAATGCATCGTGAAGAACTTTCTGAGAATGCTTCTCTGTAGTTTTTAGGTGAAGATATTCCATATCCCAGCACAGGCCTCGAAGTGCTCCAAATAACCACTTGCAGATTTTACCAAAAGAGTGTTTCAAAACTGCTCTTTCTATAGGTAAGTTCAAGTCTGTGAGTTGAATGCACTCAACACAGAGAAGTTTCTGAGAATGCTTCTGTTCAGTTTTTATGTGAAGATATTTCCTTTTCCAGCATAGGCCTCAAACGGCTCCAAATATCCACTTGCAGATTCTACAAAAAGAGTGTTTCCAAACTTCTCTATCAATTGGTAGGTTCAACTCTGTGAGTTGAATGAACTCATCACAAAGAAGTTTCTGAGAATCCTTCTCTCTAGTTTTTATGTGAAGATATTTCCTTTTCCAACATAGGCCTCAAGGTGCTCCGAATAAACACTTGCAGATTCTACAAAAGGAGTGTTTCAAAACTGTTCTATCAAAGGGAACGTTCAAGTCTGTGAGTTGAATGCACTCATCACACAGAAGTTTCTCAGAATGCTTCTGTCTAGTTTTTAGGTGAAGAGATTTCATTTCCCAGCATAGGCCTCAAAGCGCTCCAAATATCCACTTGCAGATTCTACGAAAAGAGTGTTTCAAAGCTGCTCTTTCAAAAGCAAGGTTCAAGTCTGTGTGTTGAATGCACTCATCAGAAAGAAGTTTCTGAGAATGCTTCTGTCTAGTTCTTACGTGAAGATATTTCCTTTTCCAGCTTAGGCCTCAAAGCGCTCCAAATAAACACTTGCAAATTCCACAAAAGGAGTGTTTCAAAAGAGTTCTATCAAAAGGAACGTTCAAGTCTGTGAGTTGAATGCACTTGTCATACAGAAGTTTCCTGGAATGCTTCTGTCTAGTTTTTATGTGAAGACATTTCCTTTTCCAGCATAGGCCTCAAAGCGCTCCAAATATCCACTTGCAGATTCTACCAAAAGAGTGTTTCAAAACTGCTCTATCAAAAGTAAGCTTCAACGCTGTGAGTAGAATGCACTCATCACAAAGAAGTTTCTGAGAATGCTTCTGTCTAGTTTTTATGTGAAGATATTTCCTTTTCCAGCATAGGCCTCAAAACGCTCCAAATATCCTCTTGCAGATTCTACAAAAAGAGTGTTTCAAAACTGTTCTATCAAAAGGAAGGTTCAACTCTGTGAGTTGAATGAATGCATCGTGAAGAACTTTCTGAGAATGCTTCTCTGTAGTTTTTAGGTGAAGATATTCCATATCCCAGCACAGGCCTCGAAGTGCTCCAAATAACCACTTGCAGATTTTACCAAAAGAGTGTTTCAAAACTGCTCTTTCTATAGGTAAGTTCAAGTCTGTGAGTTGAATGCACTCAACACAAAGAAGTTTCTGAGAATGCTTCTGTTCAGTTTTTATGTGAAGATATTTCCTTTTCCAGCATAGGCCTCAAACGGCTCCAAATATCCACTTGCAGATTCTACAAAAAGAGTGTTTCCAAACTTCTCTATCAATTGGTAGGTTCAACTCTGTGAGTTGAATGAACTCATCACAAAGAAGTTTCTGAGAATCCTTCTCTCTAGTTTTTATGTGAAGATATTTCCTTTTCCAACATAAGCCTCAAGGTGCTCCGAATAAACACTTGCAGATTCTACAAAAGGAGTGTTTCAAAACTGTTCTATCAAAGGGAACGTTCAAGTCTGTGAGTTGAATGCACTCATCACACAGAAGTTTCTGAGAATGCTTCTGTCTAGTTTTTAGGTGAAGAGATTTCATTTCCCAGCATAGGCCTCAAAGCGCTCCAAATATCCACTTGGAGATTCTACGAAAAGAGTGTTTCAAAGCTGCTCTTTCAAAAGCAAGGTTCAAGTCTGTGTGTTGAATGCACTCATCAGAAAGAAGTTTCTGAGAATGCTTCTGTCTAGTTCTTACGTGAAGATATTTCCTTTTCCAGCTTAGGCCTCAAAGCGCTCCAAATAAACACTTGCAAATTCTACAAAAGGAGTGTTTCAAAAGAGTTCTATCAAAAGGAACGTTCAAGTCTGTGAGTTGAATGCACTTATCATACAGAAGTTTCCTGGAATGCTTCTGTCTAGTTTTTATGTGAAGACATTTCCTTTTCCAGCCTAGGCCTCAAAGCGCTCCAAATATCCACTTGCAGATTCTACCAAAAGAGTGTTTCAAAACTGCTCTATCAAAAGTAAGCTTCAACGCTGTGAGGAGAATGCACTCATCACAAAGAAGTTTCTGAGAATGCTTCTATCTAGTTTTTATGTGAAGATATTTCCTTTTCCAGCATAGGCCTCAAAACACTCCAAATATCCTCTTGCAGATTCTACAAAAAGAGTGTTTCAAAACTGTTCTATCAAAAGGAAGGTTCAACTCTGTGAGTTGAATGAATGCATCGTGAAGAACTTTCTGAGAATGCTTCTCTGTAGTTTTTAGGTGAAGATATTCCATATCCCAGCACAGGCCTCGAAGTGCTCCAAATAACCACTTGCAGATTTTACCAAAAGAGTGTTTCAAAACTGCTCTTTCTATAGGTAAGTTCAAGTCTGTGAGTTGAATGCACTCAACACAAAGAAGTTTCTGAGAATGCTTCTGTTCAGTTTTTATGTGAAGATATTTCCTTTTCCAGCATAGGCCTCAAACGGCTCCAAATATCCACTTGCAGATTCTACAAAAAGAGTGTTTCCAAACTTCTCTATCAATTGGTAGGTTCAACTCTGTGAGTTGAATGAACTCATCACAAAGAAGTTTCTGAGAATCCTTCTCTCTAGTTTTTATGTGAAGATATTTCCTTTTCCAACATAGGCCTCAAGGTGCTCCGAATAAACACTTGCAGATTCTACAAAAGGAGTGTTTCAAAACTGTTCTATCAAAGGGAACGTTCAAGTCTGTGAGTTGAATGCACTCATCACACAGAAGTTTCTGAGAATGCTTCTGTCTAGTTTTTAGGTGAAGAGATTTCATTTCCCAGCATAGGCCTCAAAGCGCTCCAAATATCCACTTGGAGATTCTACGAAAAGAGTGTTTCAAAGCTGCTCTTTCAAAAGCAAGGTTCAAGTCTGTGTGTTGAATGCACTCATCAGAAAGAAGTTTCTGAGAATGCTTCTGTCTAGTTCTTACGTGAAGATATTTCCTTTTCCAGCTTAGGCCTCAAAGCGCTCCAAATAAACACTTGCAAATTCTACAAAAGGAGTGTTTCAAAAGAGTTCTATCAAAAGGAACGTTCAAGTCTGTGAGTTGAATGCACTTATCATACAGAAGTTTCCTGGAATGCTTCTGTCTAGTTTTTATGTGAAGACATTTCCTTTTCCAGCCTAGGCCTCAAAGCGCTCCAAATATCCACTTGCAGATTCTACCAAAAGAGTGTTTCAAAACTGCTCTATCAAAAGTAAGCTTCAACGCTGTGAGGAGAATGCACTCATCACAAAGAAGTTTCTGAGAATGCTTCTATCTAGTTTTTATGTGAAGATATTTCCTTTTCCAGCATAGGCCTCAAAACACTCCAAATATCCTCTTGCAGATTCTACAAAAAGAGTGTTTCAAAACTGTTCTATCAAAAGGAAGGTTCAACTCTGTGAGTTGAATGAATGCATCGTGAAGAACTTTCTGAGAATGCTTCTCTGTAGTTTTTAGGTGAAGATATTCCATATCCCAGCACAGGCCTCGAAGTGCTCCAAATAACCACTTGCAGATTTTACCAAAAGAGTGTTTCAAAACTGCTCTTTCTATAGGTAAGTTCAAGTCTGTGAGTTGAATGCACTCAACACAAAGAAGTTTCTGAGAATGCTTCTGTTCAGTTTTTATGTGAAGATATTTCCTTTTCCAGCATAGGCCTCAAACGGCTCCAAATATCCACTTGCAGATTCTACAAAAAGAGTGTTTCCAAACTTCTCTATCAATTGGTAGGTTCAACTCTGTGAGTTGAATGAACTCATCACAAAGAAGTTTCTGAGAATCCTTCTCTCTAGTTTTTATGTGAAGATATTTCCTTTTCCAACATAGGCCTCAAGGTGCTCCGAATAAACACTTGCAGATTCTACAAAAGGAGTGTTTCAAAACTGTTCTATCAAAGGGAACGTTCAAGTCTGTGAGTTGAATGCACTCATCACACAGAAGTTTCTCAGAATGCTTCTGTCTAGTTTTTAGGTGAAGAGATTTCATTTCCCAGCATAGGCCTCAAAGCGCTCCAAATATCCACTTGCAGATTCTACGAAAAGAGTGTTTCAAAGCTGCTCTTTCAAAAGCAAGGTTCAAGTCTGTGTGTTGAATGCACTCATCAGAAAGAAGTTTCTGAGAATGCTTCTGTCTAGTTCTTACGTGAAGATATTTCCTTTTCCAGCTTAGGCCTCAAAGCGCTCCAAATAAACACTTGCAAATTCCACAAAAGGAGTGTTTCAAAAGAGTTCTATCAAAAGGAACGTTCAAGTCTGTGAGTTGAATGCACTTGTCATACAGAAGTTTCCTGGAATGCTTCTGTCTAGTTTTTATGTGAAGACATTTCCTTTTCCAGCATAGGCCTCAAAGCGCTCCAAATATCCACTTGCAGATTCTACCAAAAGAGTGTTTCAAAACTGCTCTATCAAAAGTAAGCTTCAACGCTGTGAGTAGAATGCACTCATCACAAAGAAGTTTCTGAGAATGCTTCTGTCTAGTTTTTATGTGAAGATATTTCCTTTTCCAGCATAGGCCTCAAAACGCTCCAAATATCCTCTTGCAGATTCTACAAAAAGAGTGTTTCAAAACTGTTCTATCAAAAGGAAGGTTCAACTCTGTGAGTTGAATGAATGCATCGTGAAGAACTTTCTGAGAATGCTTCTCTGTAGTTTTTAGGTGAAGATATTCCATATCCCAGCACAGGCCTCGAAGTGCTCCAAATAACCACTTGCAGATTTTACCAAAAGAGTGTTTCAAAACTGCTCTTTCTATAGGTAAGTTCAAGTCTGTGAGTTGAATGCACTCAACACAAAGAAGTTTCTGAGAATGCTTCTGTTCAGTTTTTATGTGAAGATATTTCCTTTTCCAGCATAGGCCTCAAACGGCTCCAAATATCCACTTGCAGATTCTACAAAAAGAGTGTTTCCAAACTTCTCTATCAATTGGTAGGTTCAACTCTGTGAGTTGAATGAACTCATCACAAAGAAGTTTCTGAGAATCCTTCTCTCTAGTTTTTATGTGAAGATATTTCCTTTTCCAACATAGGCCTCAAGGTGCTCCGAATAAACACTTGCAGATTCTACAAAAGGAGTGTTTCAAAACTGTTCTATCAAAGGGAACGTTCAAGTCTGTGAGTTGAATGCACTCATCACACAGAAGTTTCTGAGAATGCTTCTGTCTAGTTTTTAGGTGAAGAGATTTCATTTCCCAGCATAGGCCTCAAAGCGCTCCAAATATCCACTTGGAGATTCTACGAAAAGAGTGTTTCAAAGCTGCTCTTTCAAAAGCAAGGTTCAAGTCTGTGTGTTGAATGCACTCATCAGAAAGAAGTTTCTGAGAATGCTTCTGTCTAGTTCTTACGTGAAGATATTTCCTTTTCCAGCTTAGGCCTCAAAGCGCTCCAAATAAACACTTGCAAATTCTACAAAAGGAGTGTTTCAAAAGAGTTCTATCAAAAGGAACGTTCAAGTCTGTGAGTTGAATGCACTTATCATACAGAAGTTTCCTGGAATGCTTCTGTCTAGTTTTTATGTGAAGACATTTCCTTTTCCAGCCTAGGCCTCAAAGCGCTCCAAATATCCACTTGCAGATTCTACCAAAAGAGTGTTTCAAAACTGCTCTATCAAAAGTAAGCTTCAACGCTGTGAGGAGAATGCACTCATCACAAAGAAGTTTCTGAGAATGCTTCTATCTAGTTTTTATGTGAAGATATTTCCTTTTCCAGCATAGGCCTCAAAACACTCCAAATATCCTCTTGCAGATTCTACAAAAAGAGTGTTTCAAAACTGTTCTATCAAAAGGAAGGTTCAACTCTGTGAGTTGAATGAATGCATCGTGAAGAACTTTCTGAGAATGCTTCTCTGTAGTTTTTAGGTGAAGATATTCCATATCCCAGCACAGGCCTCGAAGTGCTCCAAATAACCACTTGCAGATTTTACCAAAAGAGTGTTTCAAAACTGCTCTTTCTATAGGTAAGTTCAAGTCTGTGAGTTGAATGCACTCAACACAAAGAAGTTTCTGAGAATGCTTCTGTTCAGTTTTTATGTGAAGATATTTCCTTTTCCAGCATAGGCCTCAAACGGCTCCAAATATCCACTTGCAGATTCTACAAAAAGAGTGTTTCCAAACTTCTCTATCAATTGGTAGGTTCAACTCTGTGAGTTGAATGAACTCATCACAAAGAAGTTTCTGAGAATCCTTCTCTCTAGTTTTTATGTGAAGATATTTCCTTTTCCAACATAGGCCTCAAGGTGCTCCGAATAAACACTTGCAGATTCTACAAAAGGAGTGTTTCAAAACTGTTCTATCAAAGGGAACGTTCAAGTCTGTGAGTTGAATGCACTCATCCACAGAAGTTTCTCAGAATGCTTCTGTCTAGTTTTTAGGTGAAGAGATTTCATTTCCCAGCATAGACCTCAAAGCGCTCCAAATATCCACTTGGAGATTCTACGAAAAGAGTGTTTCAAAGCTGCTCTTTCAAAAGCAAGGTTCAAGTCTGTGTGTTGAATGCACTCATCAGAAAGAAGTTTCTGAGAATGCTTCTGTCTAGTTCTTACGTGAAGATATTTCCTTTTCCAGCTTAGGCCTCAAAGCGCTCCAAATAAACACTTGCAAATTCTACAAAAGGAGTGTTTCAAAAGAGTTCTATCAAAAGGAACGTTCAAGTCTGTGAGTTGAATGCACTTATCATACAGAAGTTTCCTGGAATGCTTCTGTCTAGTTTTTATGTGAAGACATTTCCTTTTCCAGCCTAGGCCTCAAAGCGCTCCAAATATCCACTTGCAGATTCTACCAAAAGAGTGTTTCAAAACTGCTCTATCAAAAGCAAGCTTCAACGCTGTGAGTAGAATGCACTCATCACAAAGAAGTTTCTGAGAATGCTTCTGTCTAGTTTTTATGTGGAGATATTTCCTTTTCCAGCATAGGCCTCAAAACGCTCCAAATATCCTCTTGCAGATTCTACAAAAAGAGGGTTTCAAAACTGTTCTATCAAAAGGAAGGTTCAACTCTGTGAGTTGAATGAATGCATCGTGAAGAACTTTCTGAGAATGCTTCTCTGTAGTTTTTAGGTGAAGATATTCCATATCCCAGCACAGGCCTCGAAGTGCTCCAAATAACCACTTGCAGATTTTACCAAAAGAGTGTTTCAAAACTGCTCTTTCTATAGGTAAGTTCAAGTCTGTGAGTTGAATGCACTCAACACAAAGAAGTTTCTGAGAATGCTTCTGTTCAGTTTTTATGTGAAGATATTTCCTTTTCCAGCATAGGCCTCAAACGGCTCCAAATATCCACTTGCAGATTCTACAAAAAGAGTGTTTCCAAACTTCTCTATCAATTGGTAGGTTCAACTCTGTGAGTTGAATGAACTCATCACAAAGAAGTTTCTGAGAATCCTTCTCTCTAGTTTTTATGTGAAGATATTTCCTTTTCCAACATAGGCCTCAAGGTGCTCCGAATAAACACTTGCAGATTCTACAAAAGGAGTGTTTCAAAACTGTTCTATCAAAGGGAACGTTCAAGTCTGTGAGTTGAATGCACTCATCACACAGAAGTTTCTCAGAATGCTTCTGTCTAGTTTTTAGGTGAAGAGATTTCATTTCCCAGCATAGGCCTCAAAGCGCTCCAAATATCCACTTGCAGATTCTACGAAAAGAGTGTTTCAAAGCTGCTCTTTCAAAAGCAAGGTTCAAGTCTGTGTGTTGAATGCACTCATCAGAAAGAAGTTTCTGAGAATGCTTCTGTCTAGTTCTTACGTGAAGATATTTCCTTTTCCAGCTTAGGTCTGAAAGCGCTCCAAATAAACACTTGCAAATTCTACAAAAGGAGTGTTTCAAAAGAGTTCTATCAAAAGGAACGTTCAAGTCTGTGAGTTGAATGCACTTATCATACAGAAGTTTCCTGGAATGCTTCTGTCTATTTTTATGTGAAGACATTACCTTTTCCAGCCTAGGCCTCAAAGCGCTCCAAATATCCACTTGCAGATTCTACCAAAAGAGTGTTTCAAAACTGCTCTATCAAAAGTAAGCTTCAACGCTGTGAGTAGAATGCACTCATCACAAAGAAGTTTCTGAGAATGCTTCTGTCTAGTTTTTATGTGAAGATATTTCCTTTTCCAGCATAGGCCTCAAAACGCTCCAAATATCCTCTTGCAGATTCTACAAAAAGAGGGTTTCAAAACTGTTCTATCAAAAGGAAGGTTCAACTCTGTGAGTTGAATGAATGCATCGTGAAGAACTTTCTGAGAATGCTTCTCTGTAGTTTTTAGGTGAAGATATTCCATATCCCAGCACAGGCCTCGAAGTGCTCCAAATAACCACTTGCAGATTTTACCAAAAGAGTGTTTCAAAACTGCTCTTTCTATAGATAAGTTCAAGTCTGTGAGTTGAATGCACTCAACACAAAGAAGTTTCTGAGAATGCTTCTGTTCAGTTTTTATGTGAAGATATTTCCTTTTCCAGCATAGGCCTCAAACGGCTCCAAATATCCACTTGCAGATTCTACAAAAAGAGTGTTTCCAAACTTCTCTATCAATTGGTAGGTTCAACTCTGTGAGTTGAATGAACTCATCACAAAGAAGTTTCTGAGAATCCTTCTCTCTAGTTTTTATGTGAAGATATTACCTTTTCCAACATAGGCCTCAAAGTGCTCTGAATAAACACTTGCAGATTCTACAAAAGGAGTGTTTCAAAACTGTTCTATCAAAGGGAACGTTCAAGTCTGTGAGTTGAATGCACTCATCACACAGAAGTTTCTCAGAATGCTTCTGTCTAGTTTTTAGGTGAAGAGATTTCATTTCCCAGCATAGGCCTCAAAGCGCTCCAAATATCCACTTGGAGATTCTACGAAAAGAGTGTTTCAAAGCTGCTCTTTCAAAAGCAAGGTTCAAGTCTGTGTGTTGAATGCACTCATCAGAAAGAAGTTTCTGAGAATGCTTCTGTCTAGTTCTTACGTGAAGATATTTCCTTTTCCAGCTTAGGCCTCAAAGCGCTCCAAATAAACACTTGCAAATTCTACAAAAGGAGTGTTTCAAAAGAGTTCTATCAAAAGGAACGTTCAAGTCTGTGAGTTGAATGCACTTATCATACAGAAGTTTCCTGGAATGCTTCTGTCTAGTTTTTATGTGAAGACATTTCCTTTTCCAGCCTAGGCCTCAAAGCGCTCCAAATATCCACTTGCAGATTCTACCAAAAGAGTGTTTCAAAACTGCTCTATCAAAAGTAAGCTTCAACGCTGTGAGGAGAATGCACTCATCACAAAGAAGTTTCTGAGAATGCTTCTATCTAGTTTTTATGTGAAGATATTTCCTTTTCCAGCATAGGCCTCAAAACACTCCAAATATCCTCTTGCAGATTCTACAAAAAGAGTGTTTCAAAACTGTTCTATCAAAAGGAAGGTTCAACTCTGTGAGTTGAATGAATGCATCGTGAAGAACTTTCTGAGAATGCTTCTCTGTAGTTTTTAGGTGAAGATATTCCATATCCCAGCACAGGCCTCGAAGTGCTCCAAATAACCACTTGCAGATTTTACCAAAAGAGTGTTTCAAAACTGCTCTTTCTATAGGTAAGTTCAAGTCTGTGAGTTGAATGCACTCAACACAAAGAAGTTTCTGAGAATGCTTCTGTTCAGTTTTTATGTGAAGATATTTCCTTTTCCAGCATAGGCCTCAAACGGCTCCAAATATCCACTTGCAGATTCTACAAAAAGAGTGTTTCCAAACTTCTCTATCAATTGGTAGGTTCAACTCTGTGAGTTGAATGAACTCATCACAAAGAAGTTTCTGAGAATCCTTCTCTCTAGTTTTTATGTGAAGATATTTCCTTTTCCAACATAGGCCTCAAGGTGCTCCGAATAAACACTTGCAGATTCTACAAAAGGAGTGTTTCAAAACTGTTCTATCAAAGGGAACGTTCAAGTCTGTGAGTTGAATGCACTCATCACACAGAAGTTTCTCAGAATGCTTCTGTCTAGTTTTTAGGTGAAGAGATTTCATTTCCCAGCATAGGCCTCAAAGCGCTCCAAATATCCACTTGCAGATTCTACGAAAAGAGTGTTTCAAAGCTGCTCTTTCAAAAGCAAGGTTCAAGTCTGTGTGTTGAATGCACTCATCAGAAAGAAGTTTCTGAGAATGCTTCTGTCTAGTTCTTACGTGAAGATATTTCCTTTTCCAGCTTAGGCCTCAAAGCGCTCCAAATAAACACTTGCAAATTCCACAAAAGGAGTGTTTCAAAAGAGTTCTATCAAAAGGAACGTTCAAGTCTGTGAGTTGAATGCACTTGTCATACAGAAGTTTCCTGGAATGCTTCTGTCTAGTTTTTATGTGAAGACATTTCCTTTTCCAGCATAGGCCTCAAAGCGCTCCAAATATCCACTTGCAGATTCTACCAAAAGAGTGTTTCAAAACTGCTCTATCAAAAGTAAGCTTCAACGCTGTGAGTAGAATGCACTCATCACAAAGAAGTTTCTGAGAATGCTTCTGTCTAGTTTTTATGTGAAGATATTTCCTTTTCCAGCATAGGCCTCAAAACGCTCCAAATATCCTCTTGCAGATTCTACAAAAAGAGTGTTTCAAAACTGTTCTATCAAAAGGAAGGTTCAACTCTGTGAGTTGAATGAATGCATCGTGAAGAACTTTCTGAGAATGCTTCTCTGTAGTTTTTAGGTGAAGATATTCCATATCCCAGCACAGGCCTCGAAGTGCTCCAAATAACCACTTGCAGATTTTACCAAAAGAGTGTTTCAAAACTGCTCTTTCTATAGGTAAGTTCAAGTCTGTGAGTTGAATGCACTCAACACAAAGAAGTTTCTGAGAATGCTTCTGTTCAGTTTTTATGTGAAGATATTTCCTTTTCCAGCATAGGCCTCAAACGGCTCCAAATATCCACTTGCAGATTCTACAAAAAGAGTGTTTCCAAACTTCTCTATCAATTGGTAGGTTCAACTCTGTGAGTTGAATGAACTCATCACAAAGAAGTTTCTGAGAATCCTTCTCTCTAGTTTTTATGTGAAGATATTTCCTTTTCCAACATAGGCCTCAAGGTGCTCCGAATAAACACTTGCAGATTCTACAAAAGGAGTGTTTCAAAACTGTTCTATCAAAGGGAACGTTCAAGTCTGTGAGTTGAATGCACTCATCACACAGAAGTTTCTGAGAATGCTTCTGTCTAGTTTTTAGGTGAAGAGATTTCATTTCCCAGCATAGGCCTCAAAGCGCTCCAAATATCCACTTGGAGATTCTACGAAAAGAGTGTTTCAAAGCTGCTCTTTCAAAAGCAAGGTTCAAGTCTGTGTGTTGAATGCACTCATCAGAAAGAAGTTTCTGAGAATGCTTCTGTCTAGTTCTTACGTGAAGATATTTCCTTTTCCAGCTTAGGCCTCAAAGCGCTCCAAATAAACACTTGCAAATTCTACAAAAGGAGTGTTTCAAAAGAGTTCTATCAAAAGGAACGTTCAAGTCTGTGAGTTGAATGCACTTATCATACAGAAGTTTCCTGGAATGCTTCTGTCTAGTTTTTATGTGAAGACATTTCCTTTTCCAGCCTAGGCCTCAAAGCGCTCCAAATATCCACTTGCAGATTCTACCAAAAGAGTGTTTCAAAACTGCTCTATCAAAAGCAAGCTTCAACGCTGTGAGTAGAATGCACTCATCACAAAGAAGTTTCTGAGAATGCTTCTGTCTAGTTTTTATGTGGAGATATTTCCTTTTCCAGCATAGGCCTCAAAACGCTCCAAATATCCTCTTGCAGATTCTACAAAAAGAGGGTTTCAAAACTGTTCTATCAAAAGGAAGGTTCAACTCTGTGAGTTGAATGAATGCATCGTGAAGAACTTTCTGAGAATGCTTCTCTGTAGTTTTTAGGTGAAGATATTCCATATCCCAGCACAGGCCTCGAAGTGCTCCAAATAACCACTTGCAGATTTTACCAAAAGAGTGTTTCAAAACTGCTCTTTCTATAGGTAAGTTCAAGTCTGTGAGTTGAATGCACTCAACACAAAGAAGTTTCTGAGAATGCTTCTGTTCAGTTTTTATGTGAAGATATTTCCTTTTCCAGCATAGGCCTCAAACGGCTCCAAATATCCACTTGCAGATTCTACAAAAAGAGTGTTTCCAAACTTCTCTATCAATTGGTAGGTTCAACTCTGTGAGTTGAATGAACTCATCACAAAGAAGTTTCTGAGAATCCTTCTCTCTAGTTTTTATGTGAAGATATTACCTTTTCCAACATAGGCCTCAAAGTGCTCTGAATAAACACTTGCAGATTCTACAAAAGGAGTGTTTCAAAACTGTTCTATCAAAGGGAACGTTGAAGTCTGTGAGTTGAATGCACTCATCACACAGAAGTTTCTCAGAATGCTTCTGTCTAGTTTTTAGGTGAAGAGATTTCATTTCCCAGCATAGGCCTCAAAGCGCTCCAAATATCCACTTGCAGATTCTACGAAAAGAGTGTTTCAAAGCTGCTCTTTCAAAAGCAAGGTTCAAGTCTGTGTGTTGAATGCACTCATCAGAAAGAAGTTTCTGAGAATGCTTCTGTCTAGTTCTTACGTGAAGATATTTCCTTTTCCAGCTTAGGTCTGAAAGCGCTCCAAATAAACACTTGCAAATTCTACAAAAGGAGTGTTTCAAAAGAGTTCTATCAAAAGGAACGTTCAAGTCTGTGAGTTGAATGCACTTATCATACAGAAGTTTCCTGGAATGCTTCTGTCTATTTTTATGTGAAGACATTTCCTTTTCCAGCCTAGGCCTCAAAGCGCTCCAAATATCCACTTGCAGATTCTACCAAAAGAGTGTTTCAAAACTGCTCTATCAAAAGTAAGATTCAACGCTGTGAGTAGAATGGACTCATCACAAAGAAGTTTCTGAGAATGCTTCTGTCTAGTTTTTATGTGAAGATATTTCCTTTTCCAGCATAGGCCTCAAAACGCTCCAAATATCCTCTTGCAGATTCTACAAAAAGAGTGTTTCAAAACTGTTCTATCAAAAGGAAGGTTCAACTCTGTGAGTTGAATGAATGCATCGTGAAGAACTTTCTGAGAATGCTTCTCTGTAGTTTTTAGGTGAAGATATTCCATATCCCAGCACAGGCCTCGAAGTGCTCCAAATAACCACTTGCAGATTTTACCAAAAGAGTGTTTCAAAACTGCTCTTTCTATAGGTAAGTTCAAGTCTGTGAGTTGAATGCACTCAACACAAAGAAGTTTCTGAGAATGCTTCTGTTCAGTTTTTATGTGAAGATATTTCCTTTTCCAGCATAGGCCTCAAACGGCTCCAAATATCCACTTGCAGATTCTACAAAAAGAGTGTTTCCAAACTTCTCTATCAATTGGTAGGTTCAACTCTGTGAGTTGAATGAACTCATCACAAAGAAGTTTCTGAGAATCCTTCTCTCTAGTTTTTATGTGAAGATATTTCCTTTTCCAACATAGGCCTCAAGGTGCTCCGAATAAACACTTGCAGATTCTACAAAAGGAGTGTTTCAAAACTGTGCTATCAAAGGGAACGTTCAAGTCTGTGAGTTGAATGCACTCATCACACAGAAGTTTCTCAGAATGCTTCTGTCTAGTTTTTAGGTGAAGAGATTTCATTTCCCAGCATAGGCCTCAAAGCGCTCCAAATATCCACTTGCAGATTCTACGAAAAGAGTGTTTCAAAGCTGCTCTTTCAAAAGCAAGGTTCAAGTCTGTGTGTTGAATGCACTCATCAGAAAGAAGTTTCTGAGAATGCTTCTGTCTAGTTCTTACGTGAAGATATTTCCTTTTCCAGCTTAGGCCTCAAAGCGCTCCAAATAAACACTTGCAAATTCCACAAAAGGAGTGTTTCAAAAGAGTTCTATCAAAAGGAACGTTCAAGTCTGTGAGTTGAATGCACTTGTCATACAGAAGTTTCCTGGAATGCTTCTGTCTAGTTTTTATGTGAAGACATTTCCTTTTCCAGCATAGGCCTCAAAGCGCTCCAAATATCCACTTGCAGATTCTACCAAAAGAGTGTTTCAAAACTGCTCTATCAAAAGTAAGCTTCAACGCTGTGAGTAGAATGCACTCATCACAAAGAAGTTTCTGAGAATGCTTCTGTCTAGTTTTTATGTGAAGATATTTCCTTTTCCAGCATAGGCCTCAAAACGCTCCAAATATCCTCTTGCAGATTCTACAAAAAGAGGGTTTCAAAACTGTTCTATCAAAAGGAAGGTTCAACTCTGTGAGTTGAATGAATGCATCGTGAAGAACTTTCTGAGAATGCTTCTCTGTAGTTTTTAGGTGAAGATATTCCATATCCCAGCACAGGCCTCGAAGTGCTCCAAATAACCACTTGCAGATTTTACCAAAAGAGTGTTTCAAAACTGCTCTTTCTATAGGTAAGTTCAAGTCTGTGAGTTGAATGCACTCAACACAAAGAAGTTTCTGAGAATGCTTCTGTTCAGTTTTTATGTGAAGATATTTCCTTTTCCAGCATAGGCCTCAAACGGCTCCAAATATCCACTTGCAGATTCTACAAAAAGAGTGTTTCCAAACTTCTCTATCATTTGGTAGGTTCAACTCTGTGAGTTGAATGAACTCATCACAAAGAAGTTTCTGAGAATCCTTCTCTCTAGTTTTTATGTGAAGATATTTCCTTTTCCAACATAGGCCTCAAGGTGCTCCGAATAAACACTTGCAGATTCTACAAAAGGAGTGTTTCAAAACTGTTCTATCAAAGGGAACGTTCAAGTCTGTGAGTTGAATGCACTCATCACACAGAAGTTTCTGAGAATGCTTCTGTCTAGTTTTTAGGTGAAGAGATTTCATTTCCCAGCATAGGCCTCAAAGCGCTCCAAATATCCACTTGCAGATTCTACGAAAAGAGTGTTTCAAAGCTGCTCTTTCAAAAGCAAGGTTCAAGTCTGTGTGTTGAATGCACTCATCAGAAAGAAGTTTCTGAGAATGCTTCTGTCTAGTTCTTACGTGAAGATATTTCCTTTTCCAGCTTAGGCCTCAAAGCGCTCCAAATAAACACTTGCAAATTCTACAAAAGGAGTGTTTCAAAAGAGCTCTATCAAAAGGAACGTTCAAGTCTGTGAGTTGAATGCACTTATCATACAGAAGTTTCCTGGAATGCTTCTGTCTAGTTTTTATGTGAAGACATTTCCTTTTCCAGCCTAGGCCTCAAAGCGCTCCAAATATCCACTTGCAGATTCTACCAAAAGAGTGTTTCAAAACTGCTCTATCAAAAGTAAGCTTGAACGCTGTGAGTAGAATGCACTCATCACAAAGAAGTTTCTGAGAATGCTTCTGTCTAGTTTTTATGTGAAGATATTTCCTTTTCCAGCATAGGCCTCAAAACGCTCCAAATATCCTCTTGCAGATTCTACAAAAAGAGTGTTTCAAAACTGTTCTATCAAAAGGAAGGTTCGACTCAGTGAGTTGAATGAATGCATCGTGAAGAACTTTCTGAGAATGCTTCTCTGTAGTTTTTAGGTGAAGATATTCCATATCCCAGCACAGGCCTCGAAGTGCTCCAAATAACCACTTGCAGATTTTACCAAAAGAGTGTTTCAAAACTGCTCTTTCTATAGGTAAGTTCAAGTCTGTGAGTTGAATGCACTCAACACAAAGAAGTTTCTGAGAATGCTTCTGTTCAGTTTTTATGTGAAGATATTTCCTTTTCCAGCATAGGCCTCAAATGGCTCCAAATATCCACTTGCAGATTCTACAAAAAGAGTGTTTCCAAACTTCTCCATCAATTGGTAGGTTCAATTCTGTGAGTTGAATGAACTCATCACAAAGAAGTTTCTGAGAATCCTTCTCTCTAGTTTTTATGTGAAGATATTTCCTTTTCCAACGTAGGCCTCAAGGTGCTCCGAATAAACACTTGCAGATTCTACAAAAGGAGTGTTTCAAAACTGTTCTATCAAAGGGAACGTTCAAGTCTGTGAGTTGAATGCACTCATCACACAGAAGTTTCTCAGAATGCTTCTGTCTAGTTTTTAGGTGAAGAGATTTCATTTCCCAGCATATGCCTCAAAGCGCTCCAAATATCCACTTGCAGATTCTACGAAAAGAGTGTTTCAAAGCTGCTCTTTCAAAAGCAAGGTTCAAGTCTGTGTGTTGAATGCACTCATCAGAAAGAAGTTTCTGAGAATGCTTCTGTCTAGTTCTTACGTGAAGATATTTCCTTTTCCAGCTTAGGCCTCAAAGCGCTCCAAATAAACACTTGCAAATTCTACAAAAGGAGTGTTTCAAAAGAGTTCTATCAAAAGGAACGTTCAAGTCTGTGAGTTGAATGAACTTGTCATACAGAAGTTTCCTGGAATGCTTCTGTCTAGTTTTTATGTGAAGACATTTCCTTTTCCAGCATAGACCTCAAAGCGCTCCAAATATCCACTTGCAGATTCTACCAAAAGAGTGTTTCAAAACTGCTCTATCAAAAGCAAGCTTCAACGCTGTGAGTAGAAGGCACTCATCACAAAGAAGTTTCTGAGAATGCTTCTGTCTTGTTTTTATGTGGAGATATTTCCTTTTCCAGCATAGGCCTCAAAACGCTCCAAATATCCTCTTGCAGATTCTACAACAAGAGGGTTTCAAAACTGTTCTATCAAAAGGAAGGTTCAACTCTGTGAGTTGAATGAATGCATCGTGAAGAACTTTCTGAGAATGCTTCTCTGTAGTTTTTAGGTGAAGATATTCCATATCCCAGCACAGGCCTCGAAGTGCTCCAAATAACCACTTGCAGATTTTACCAAAAGAGTGTTTCAAAACTGCTCTTTCTATAGGTAAGTTCAAGTCTGTGAGTTGAATGCACTCAACACAAAGAAGTTTCTGAGAATGCTTCTGTTCAGTTTTTATGTGAAGATATTTCCTTTTCCAGCATAGGCCTCAAACGGCTCCAAATATCCACTTGCAGATTCTACAAAAAGAGTGTTTCCAAACTTCTCTATCAATTGGTAGGTTCAACTCTGTGAGTTGAATGAACTCATCACAAAGAAGTTTCTGAGAATCCTTCTCTCTAGTTTTTATGTGAAGATATTTCCTTTTCCAACATAGGCCTCAAGGTGCTCCGAATAAACACTTGCAGATTCTACAAAAGGAGTGTTTCAAAACTGTTCTATCAAAGGGAACGTTCAAGTCTGTGAGTTGAATGCACTCATCACACAGAAGTTTCTCAGAATGCTTCTGTCTAGTTTTTAGGTGAAGAGATTTCATTTCCCAGCATAGACCTCAAAGCGCTCCAAATATCCACTTGCAGATTCTACGAAAAGAGTGTTTCAAAGCTGCTCTTTCAAAAGCAAGGTTCAAGTCTGTGTGTTGAATGCACTCATCAGAAAGAAGTTTCTGAGAATGCTTCTGTCTAGTTCTTACGTGAAGATATTTCCTTTTGCAGCTTAGGCCTCAAAGCGCTCCAAATAAACACTTGCAAATTCTACAAAAGGAGTGTTTCAAAAGAGTTCTATCAAAAGGAACGTTCAAGTCTGTGAGTTGAATGCACTTGTCATACAGAAGTTTCCTGGAATGCTTCTGTCTAGTTTTTATGTGAAGACATTTCCTTTTCCAGCATAGACCTCAAAGCGCTCCAAATATCCACTTGCAGATTCTACCAAAAGAGTGTTTCAAAACTGCTCTATCAAAAGCAAGCTTCAACGCTGTGAGGAGAATGCACTCATCACAAAGAAGTTTCTGAGAATGCTTCTGTCTAGTTTTTATGTGGAGATATTTCCTTTTCCAGCATAGGCCTCAAAACGCTCCAAATATCCTCTTGCAGATTCTACAAAAAGAGGGTTTCAAAACTGTTCTATCAAAAGGAAGGTTCAACTCTGTGAGTTGAATGAATGCATCATGAAGAACTTTCTGAGAATGCTTCTCTGTAGTTTTTAGGTGAAGATATTCCATATCCCAGCACAGGCCTCGAAGTGCTCCAAATAACCACTTGCAGATTTTACCAAGAGAGTGTTTCAAAACTGCTCTTTCTATAGGTAAGTTCAAGTCTGTGAGTTGAATGCACTCAACACAAAGAAGTTTCTGAGAATGCTTCTGTTCAGTTTTTATGTGAAGATATTTCCTTTTCCAGCATAGGCCTCAAACGGCTCCAAATATACACTTGCAGATTCTACAAAAAGAGTGTTTCCAAACTTCTTTATCAATTGGTAGGTTCAACTCTGTGAGTTGAATGAACTCATCACAAAGAAGTTTCTGAGAATCCTTCTCTCTAGTTTTTATGTGAAGATATTTCCTTTTCCAACATAGGCCTCAAAGTGCTCCGAATAAACACTTGCAGATTCTACAAAAGGAGTGTTTCAAAACTGTTCTATCAAAGGGAACGTTCAAGTCTGTGAGTTGAATGCACTCATCACACAGAAGTTTCTCAGAATGCTTCTGTCTAGTTTTTAGGTGAAGAGATTTCATTTCCCAGCATAGGCCTCAAAGCGCTCCAAATATCCACTTGCAGATTCTACGAAAAGAGTGTTTCAAAGCTGCTCTTTCAAAAGCAAGGTTCAAGTCTGTGTGTTGAATGCACTCATCAGAAAGAAGTTTCTGAGAATGCTTCTGTCTAGTTCTTACGTGAAGATATTTCCTTTTCCAGCTTAGGCCTCAAAGCGCTCCAAATAAACACTTGCAAATTCCACAAAAGGAGTGTTTCAAAAGAGTTCTATCAAAAGGAACGTTCAAGTCTGTGAGTTGAATGCACTTGTCATACAGAAGTTTCCTGGAATGCTTCTGTCTAGTTTTTATGTGAAGACATTTCCTTTTCCAGCATAGGCCTCAAAGCGCTCCAAATATCCACTTGCAGATTCTACCAAAAGAGTGTTTCAAAACTGCTCTATCAAAAGTAAGCTTCAACGCTGTGAGTAGAATGCACTCATCACAAAGAAGTTTCTGAGAATGCTTCTGTCTAGTTTTTATGTGAAGATATTTCCTTTTCCAGCATAGGCCTCAAAACGCTCCAAATATCCTCTTGCAGATTCTACAAAAAGAGTGTTTCAAAACTGTTCTATCAAAAGGAAGGTTCAACTCTGTGAGTTGAATGAATGCATCGTGAAGAACTTTCTGAGAATGCTTCTCTGTAGTTTTTAGGTGAAGATATTCCATATCCCAGCACAGGCCTCGAAGTGCTCCAAATAACCACTTGCAGATTTTACCAAAAGAGTGTTTCAAAACTGCTCTTTCTATAGGTAAGTTCAAGTCTGTGAGTTGAATGCACTCAACACAAAGAAGTTTCTGAGAATGCTTCTGTTCAGTTTTTATGTGAAGATATTTCCTTTTCCAGCATAGGCCTCAAACGGCTCCAAATATCCACTTGCAGATTCTACAAAAAGAGTGTTTCCAAACTTCTCTATCAATTGGTAGGTTCAACTCTGTGAGTTGAATGAACTCATCACAAAGAAGTTTCTGAGAATCCTTCTCTCTAGTTTTTATGTGAAGATATTTCCTTTTCCAACATAGGCCTCAAGGTGCTCCGAATAAACACTTGCAGATTCTACAAAAGGAGTGTTTCAAAACTGTTCTATCAAAGGGAACGTTCAAGTCTGTGAGTTGAATGCACTCATCACACAGAAGTTTCTGAGAATGCTTCTGTCTAGTTTTTAGGTGAAGAGATTTCATTTCCCAGCATAGGCCTCAAAGCGCTCCAAATATCCACTTGGAGATTCTACGAAAAGAGTGTTTCAAAGCTGCTCTTTCAAAAGCAAGGTTCAAGTCTGTGTGTTGAATGCACTCATCAGAAAGAAGTTTCTGAGAATGCTTCTGTCTAGTTCTTACGTGAAGATATTTCCTTTTCCAGCTTAGGCCTCAAAGCGCTCCAAATAAACACTTGCAAATTCTACAAAAGGAGTGTTTCAAAAGAGTTCTATCAAAAGGAACGTTCAAGTCTGTGAGTTGAATGCACTTATCATACAGAAGTTTCCTGGAATGCTTCTGTCTAGTTTTTATGTGAAGACATTTCCTTTTCCAGCCTAGGCCTCAAAGCGCTCCAAATATCCACTTGCAGATTCTACCAAAAGAGTGTTTCAAAACTGCTCTATCAAAAGCAAGCTTCAACGCTGTGAGTAGAATGCACTCATCACAAAGAAGTTTCTGAGAATGCTTCTGTCTAGTTTTTATGTGGAGATATTTCCTTTTCCAGCATAGGCCTCAAAACGCTCCAAATATCCTCTTGCAGATTCTACAAAAAGAGGGTTTCAAAACTGTTCTATCAAAAGGAAGGTTCAACTCTGTGAGTTGAATGAATGCATCGTGAAGAACTTTCTGAGAATGCTTCTCTGTAGTTTTTAGGTGAAGATATTCCATATCCCAGCACAGGCCTCGAAGTGCTCCAAATAACCACTTGCAGATTTTACCAAAAGAGTGTTTCAAAACTGCTCTTTCTATAGGTAAGTTCAAGTCTGTGAGTTGAATGCACTCAACACAAAGAAGTTTCTGAGAATGCTTCTGTTCAGTTTTTATGTGAAGATATTTCCTTTTCCAGCATAGGCCTCAAACGGCTCCAAATATCCACTTGCAGATTCTACAAAAAGAGTGTTTCCAAACTTCTCTATCAATTGGTAGGTTCAACTCTGTGAGTTGAATGAACTCATCACAAAGAAGTTTCTGAGAATCCTTCTC
This sequence comes from Pongo abelii, assembly GCF_028885655.2. NCBI lineage: Eukaryota > Metazoa > Chordata > Mammalia > Primates > Hominidae > Pongo > Pongo abelii. The sequence goes on along the minus strand of NC_071998.2, from coordinate 15,600,631 downwards.
TCTAGTTTTTATGTGAAGATATTACCTTTTCCAACATAGGCCTCAAAGTGCTCTGAATAAACACTTGCAGATTCTACAAAAGGAGTGTTTCAAAACTGTTCTATCAAAGGGAACGTTGAAGTCTGTGAGTTGAATGCACTCATCACACAGAAGTTTCTCAGAATGCTTCTGTCTAGTTTTTAGGTGAAGAGATTTCATTTCCCAGCATAGGCCTCAAAGCGCTCCAAATATCCACTTGCAGATTCTACGAAAAGAGTGTTTCAAAGCTGCTCTTTCAAAAGCAAGGTTCAAGTCTGTGTGTTGAATGCACTCATCAGAAAGAAGTTTCTGAGAATGCTTCTGTCTAGTTCTTACGTGAAGATATTTCCTTTTCCAGCTTAGGCCTCAAAGCGCTCCAAATAAACACTTGCAAATTCCACAAAAGGAGTGTTTCAAAAGAGTTCTATCAAAAGGAACGTTCAAGTCTGTGAGTTGAATGCACTTGTCATACAGAAGTTTCCTGGAATGCTTCTGTCTAGTTTTTATGTGAAGACATTTCCTTTTCCAGCATAGGCCTCAAAGCGCTCCAAATATCCACTTGCAGATTCTACCAAAAGAGTGTTTCAAAACTGCTCTATCAAAAGTAAGCTTCAACGCTGTGAGTAGAATGCACTCATCACAAAGAAGTTTCTGAGAATGCTTCTGTCTAGTTTTTATGTGAAGATATTTCCTTTTCCAGCATAGGCCTCAAAACGCTCCAAATATCCTCTTGCAGATTCTACAAAAAGAGGGTTTCAAAACTGTTCTATCAAAAGGAAGGTTCAACTCTGTGAGTTGAATGAATGCATCGTGAAGAACTTTCTGAGAATGCTTCTCTGTAGTTTTTAGGTGAAGATATTCCATATCCCAGCACAGGCCTCGAAGTGCTCCAAATAACCACTTGCAGATTTTACCAAAAGAGTGTTTCAAAACTGCTCTTTCTATAGGTAAGTTCAAGTCTGTGAGTTGAATGCACTCAACACAAAGAAGTTTCTGAGAATGCTTCTGTTCAGTTTTTATGTGAAGATATTTCCTTTTCCAGCATAGGCCTCAAACGGCTCCATATATCCACTTGCAGATTCTACAAAAAGAGTGTTTCCAAACTTCTCTATCAATTGGTAGGTTCAACTCTGTGAGTTGAATGAACTCATCACAAAGAAGTTTCTGAGAATCCTTCTCTCTAGTTTTTATGTGAAGATATTTCCTTTTCCAACATAGGCCTCAAGGTGCTCCGAATAAACACTTGCAGATTCTACAAAAGGAGTGTTTCAAAACTGTTCTATCAAAGGGAACGTTCAAGTCTGTGAGTTGAATGCACTCATCACACAGAAGTTTCTCAGAATGCTTCTGTCTAGTTTTTAGGTGAAGAGATTTCATTTCCCAGCATAGACCTCAAAGCGCTCCAAATATCCACTTGCAGATTCTACGAAAAGAGTGTTTCAAAGCTGCTCTTTCAAAAGCAAGGTTCAAGTCTGTGTGTTGAATGCACTCATCAGAAAGAAGTTTCTGAGAATGCTTCTGTCTAGTTCTTACGTGAAGATATTTCCTTTTCCAGCTTAGGCCTCAAAGCGCTCCAAATAAACACTTGCAAATTCTACAAAAGGAGTGTTTCAAAAGAGTTCTATCAAAAGGAACGTTCAAGTCTGTGAGTTGAATGCACTTGTCATACAGAAGTTTCCTGGAATGCTTCTGTCTAGTTTTTATGTGAAGACATTTCCTTTTCCAGCATAGACCTCAAAGCGCTCCAAATATCCACTTGCAGATTCTACCAAAAGAGTGTTTCAAAACTGCTCTATCAAAAGCAAGCTTCAACGCTGTGAGGAGAATGCACTCATCACAAAGAAGTTTCTGAGAATGCTTCTGTCTAGTTTTTATGTGGAGATATTTCCTTTTCCAGCATAGGCCTCAAAACGCTCCAAATATCCTCTTGCAGATTCTACAAAAAGAGGGTTTCAAAACTGTTCTATCAAAAGGAAGGTTCAACTCTGTGAGTTGAATGAATGCATCCTGAAGAACTTTCTGAGAATGCTTCTCTGTAGTTTTTAGGTGAAGATATTCCATATCCCAGCACAGGCCTCGAAGTGCTCCAAATAACCACTTGCAGATTTTACCAAAAGAGTGTTTCAAAACTGCTCTTTCTATAGGTAAGTTCAAGTCTGTGAGTTGAATGCACTCAACACAAAGAAGTTTCTGAGAATGCTTCTGTTCAGTTTTTATGTGAAGATATTTCCTTTTCCAGCATAGGCCTCAAACGGCTCCAAATATCCACTTGCAGATTCTACAAAAAGAGTGTTTCCAAACTTCTCTATCATTTGGTAGGTTCAACTCTGTGAGTTGAATGAACTCATCACAAAGAAGTTTCTGAGAATCCTTCTCTCTAGTTTTTATGTGAAGATATTTCCTTTTCCAACATAGGCCTCAAGGTGCTCCGAATAAACACTTGCAGATTCTACAAAAGGAGTGTTTCAAAACTGTTCTATCAAAGGGAACGTTCAAGTCTGTGAGTTGAATGCACTCATCACACAGAAGTTTCTGAGAATGCTTCTGTCTAGTTTTTAGGTGAAGAGATTTCATTTCCCAGCATAGGCCTCAAAGCGCTCCAAATATCCACTTGCAGATTCTACGAAAAGAGTGTTTCAAAGCTGCTCTTTCAAAAGCAAGGTTCAAGTCTGTGTGTTGAATGCACTCATCAGAAAGAAGTTTCTGAGAATGCTTCTGTCTAGTTCTTACGTGAAGATATTTCCTTTTCCAGCTTAGGCCTCAAAGCGCTCCAAATAAACACTTGCAAATTCTACAAAAGGAGTGTTTCAAAAGAGCTCTATCAAAAGGAACGTTCAAGTCTGTGAGTTGAATGCACTTATCATACAGAAGTTTCCTGGAATGCTTCTGTCTAGTTTTTATGTGAAGACATTTCCTTTTCCAGCCTAGGCCTCAAAGCGCTCCAAATATCCACTTGCAGATTCTACCAAAAGAGTGTTTCAAAACTGCTCTATCAAAAGTAAGCTTGAACGCTGTGAGTAGAATGCACTCATCACAAAGAAGTTTCTGAGAATGCTTCTGTCTAGTTTTTATGTGAAGATATTTCCTTTTCCAGCATAGGCCTCAAAACGCTCCAAATATCCTCTTGCAGATTCTACAAAAAGAGTGTTTCAAAACTGTTCTATCAAAAGGAAGGTTCGACTCAGTGAGTTGAATGAATGCATCGTGAAGAACTTTCTGAGAATGCTTCTCTGTAGTTTTTAGGTGAAGATATTCCATATCCCAGCACAGGCCTCGAAGTGCTCCAAATAACCACTTGCAGATTTTACCAAAAGAGTGTTTCAAAACTGCTCTTTCTATAGGTAAGTTCAAGTCTGTGAGTTGAATGCACTCAACACAAAGAAGTTTCTGAGAATGCTTCTGTTCAGTTTTTATGTGAAGATATTTCCTTTTCCAGCATAGGCCTCAAATGGCTCCAAATATCCACTTGCAGATTCTACAAAAAGAGTGTTTCCAAACTTCTCCATCAATTGGTAGGTTCAATTCTGTGAGTTGAATGAACTCATCACAAAGAAGTTTCTGAGAATCCTTCTCTCTAGTTTTTATGTGAAGATATTTCCTTTTCCAACGTAGGCCTCAAGGTGCTCCGAATAAACACTTGCAGATTCTACAAAAGGAGTGTTTCAAAACTGTTCTATCAAAGGGAACGTTCAAGTCTGTGAGTTGAATGCACTCATCACACAGAAGTTTCTCAGAATGCTTCTGTCTAGTTTTTAGGTGAAGAGATTTCATTTCCCAGCATATGCCTCAAAGCGCTCCAAATATCCACTTGCAGATTCTACGAAAAGAGTGTTTCAAAGCTGCTCTTTCAAAAGCAAGGTTCAAGTCTGTGTGTTGAATGCACTCATCAGAAAGAAGTTTCTGAGAATGCTTCTGTCTAGTTCTTACGTGAAGATATTTCCTTTTCCAGCTTAGGCCTCAAAGCGCTCCAAATAAACACTTGCAAATTCTACAAAAGGAGTGTTTCAAAAGAGTTCTATCAAAAGGAACGTTCAAGTCTGTGAGTTGAATGAACTTGTCATACAGAAGTTTCCTGGAATGCTTCTGTCTAGTTTTTATGTGAAGACATTTCCTTTTCCAGCATAGACCTCAAAGCGCTCCAAATATCCACTTGCAGATTCTACCAAAAGAGTGTTTCAAAACTGCTCTATCAAAAGCAAGCTTCAACGCTGTGAGTAGAAGGCACTCATCACAAAGAAGTTTCTGAGAATGCTTCTGTCTTGTTTTTATGTGGAGATATTTCCTTTTCCAGCATAGGCCTCAAAACGCTCCAAATATCCTCTTGCAGATTCTACAACAAGAGGGTTTCAAAACTGTTCTATCAAAAGGAAGGTTCAACTCTGTGAGTTGAATGAATGCATCGTGAAGAACTTTCTGAGAATGCTTCTCTGTAGTTTTTAGGTGAAGATATTCCATATCCCAGCACAGGCCTCGAAGTGCTCCAAATAACCACTTGCAGATTTTACCAAAAGAGTGTTTCAAAACTGCTCTTTCTATAGGTAAGTTCAAGTCTGTGAGTTGAATGCACTCAACACAAAGAAGTTTCTGAGAATGCTTCTGTTCAGTTTTTATGTGAAGATATTTCCTTTTCCAGCATAGGCCTCAAACGGCTCCAAATATCCACTTGCAGATTCTACAAAAAGAGTGTTTCCAAACTTCTCTATCAATTGGTAGGTTCAACTCTGTGAGTTGAATGAACTCATCACAAAGAAGTTTCTGAGAATCCTTCTCTCTAGTTTTTATGTGAAGATATTTCCTTTTCCAACATAGGCCTCAAGGTGCTCCGAATAAACACTTGCAGATTCTACAAAAGGAGTGTTTCAAAACTGTTCTATCAAAGGGAACGTTCAAGTCTGTGAGTTGAATGCACTCATCACACAGAAGTTTCTCAGAATGCTTCTGTCTAGTTTTTAGGTGAAGAGATTTCATTTCCCAGCATAGACCTCAAAGCGCTCCAAATATCCACTTGCAGATTCTACGAAAAGAGTGTTTCAAAGCTGCTCTTTCAAAAGCAAGGTTCAAGTCTGTGTGTTGAATGCACTCATCAGAAAGAAGTTTCTGAGAATGCTTCTGTCTAGTTCTTACGTGAAGATATTTCCTTTTGCAGCTTAGGCCTCAAAGCGCTCCAAATAAACACTTGCAAATTCTACAAAAGGAGTGTTTCAAAAGAGTTCTATCAAAAGGAACGTTCAAGTCTGTGAGTTGAATGCACTTGTCATACAGAAGTTTCCTGGAATGCTTCTGTCTAGTTTTTATGTGAAGACATTTCCTTTTCCAGCATAGACCTCAAAGCGCTCCAAATATCCACTTGCAGATTCTACCAAAAGAGTGTTTCAAAACTGCTCTATCAAAAGCAAGCTTCAACGCTGTGAGGAGAATGCACTCATCACAAAGAAGTTTCTGAGAATGCTTCTGTCTAGTTTTTATGTGGAGATATTTCCTTTTCCAGCATAGGCCTCAAAACGCTCCAAATATCCTCTTGCAGATTCTACAAAAAGAGGGTTTCAAAACTGTTCTATCAAAAGGAAGGTTCAACTCTGTGAGTTGAATGAATGCATCCTGAAGAACTTTCTGAGAATGCTTCTCTGTAGTTTTTAGGTGAAGATATTCCATATCCCAGCACAGGCCTCGAAGTGCTCCAAATAACCACTTGCAGATTTTACCAAGAGAGTGTTTCAAAACTGCTCTTTCTATAGGTAAGTTCAAGTCTGTGAGTTGAATGCACTCAACACAAAGAAGTTTCTGAGAATGCTTCTGTTCAGTTTTTATGTGAAGATATTTCCTTTTCCAGCATAGGCCTCAAACGGCTCCAAATATACACTTGCAGATTCTACAAAAAGAGTGTTTCCAAACTTCTTTATCAATTGGTAGGTTCAACTCTGTGAGTTGAATGAACTCATCACAAAGAAGTTTCTGAGAATCCTTCTCTCTAGTTTTTATGTGAAGATATTTCCTTTTCCAACATAGGCCTCAAAGTGCTCCGAATAAACACTTGCAGATTCTACAAAAGGAGTGTTTCAAAACTGTTCTATCAAAGGGAACGTTCAAGTCTGTGAGTTGAATGCACTCATCACACAGAAGTTTCTCAGAATGCTTCTGTCTAGTTTTTAGGTGAAGAGATTTCATTTCCCAGCATAGGCCTCAAAGCGCTCCAAATATCCACTTGCAGATTCTACGAAAAGAGTGTTTCAAAGCTGCTCTTTCAAAAGCAAGGTTCAAGTCTGTGTGTTGAATGCACTCATCAGAAAGAAGTTTCTGAGAATGCTTCTGTCTAGTTCTTACGTGAAGATATTTCCTTTTCCAGCTTAGGCCTCAAAGCGCTCCAAATAAACACTTGCAAATTCCACAAAAGGAGTGTTTCAAAAGAGTTCTATCAAAAGGAACGTTCAAGTCTGTGAGTTGAATGCACTTGTCATACAGAAGTTTCCTGGAATGCTTCTGTCTAGTTTTTATGTGAAGACATTTCCTTTTCCAGCATAGGCCTCAAAGCGCTCCAAATATCCACTTGCAGATTCTACCAAAAGAGTGTTTCAAAACTGCTCTATCAAAAGTAAGCTTCAACGCTGTGAGTAGAATGCACTCATCACAAAGAAGTTTCTGAGAATGCTTCTGTCTAGTTTTTATGTGAAGATATTTCCTTTTCCAGCATAGGCCTCAAAACGCTCCAAATATCCTCTTGCAGATTCTACAAAAAGAGTGTTTCAAAACTGTTCTATCAAAAGGAAGGTTCAACTCTGTGAGTTGAATGAATGCATCGTGAAGAACTTTCTGAGAATGCTTCTCTGTAGTTTTTAGGTGAAGATATTCCATATCCCAGCACAGGCCTCGAAGTGCTCCAAATAACCACTTGCAGATTTTACCAAAAGAGTGTTTCAAAACTGCTCTTTCTATAGGTAAGTTCAAGTCTGTGAGTTGAATGCACTCAACACAAAGAAGTTTCTGAGAATGCTTCTGTTCAGTTTTTATGTGAAGATATTTCCTTTTCCAGCATAGGCCTCAAACGGCTCCAAATATCCACTTGCAGATTCTACAAAAAGAGTGTTTCCAAACTTCTCTATCAATTGGTAGGTTCAACTCTCTGAGTTGAATGAACTCATCACAAAGAAGTTTCTGAGAATCCTTCTCTCTAGTTTTTATGTGAAGATATTTCCTTTTCCAACATAGGCCTCAAGGTGCTCCGAATAAACACTTGCAGATTCTACAAAAGGAGTGTTTCAAAACTGTTCTATCAAAGGGAAAGTTCAAGTCTGTGAGTTGAGTGCACTCATCACACAGAAGTTTCTGAGAATGCTTCTGTCTAGTTTTTAGGCGAAGAGATTTCATTTCCCAGCATAGACCTCAAAGCGCTCCAAATATCCACTTGCAGATTCTACGAAAAGAGTGTTTCAAAGCTGCTCTTTCAAAAGCAAGGTTCAAGTCTGTGTGTTGAATGCACTCATCAGAAAGAAGTTTCTGAGAATGCTTCTGTCTTGTTCTTACGTGAAGATATTTCCTTTTGCAGCTTAGGCCTCAAAGCGCTCCAAATAAACACTTGCAAATTCTACAAAAGGAGTGTTTCAAAAGAGTTCTATCAAAAGGAACGTTCAAGTCTGTGAGTTGAATGCACTTGTCATACAGAAGTTTCCTGGAATGCTTCTGTCTAGTTTTTATGTGAAGACATTTCCTTTTCCAGCATAGACCTCAAAGCGCTCCAAATATCCACTTGCAGATTCTACCAAAAGAGTGTTTCAAAACTGCTCTATCAAAAGCAAGCTTCAACGCTGTGAGGAGAATGCACTCATCACAAAGAAGTTTCTGAGAATGCTTCTGTCTAGTTTTTATGTGGAGATATTTCCTTTTCCAGCATAGGCCTCAAAACGCTCCAAATATCCTCTTGCAGATTCTACAAAAAGAGGGTTTCAAAACTGTTCTATCAAAAGGAAGGTTCAACTCTGTGAGTTGAATGAATGCATCGTGAAGAACTTTCTGAGAATGCTTCTCTGTAGTTTTTAGGTGAAGATATTCCATATCCCAGCACAGGCCTCGAAGTGCTCCAAATAACCACTTGCAGATTTTACCAAAAGAGTGTTTCAAAACTGCTCTTTCTATAGGTAAGTTCAAGTCTGTGAGTTGAATGCACTCAACACAAAGAAGTTTCTGAGAATGCTTCTGTTCAGTTTTTATGTGAAGATATTTCCTTTTCCAGCATAGGCCTCAAACGGCTCCAAATATCCACTTGCAGATTCTACAAAAAGAGTGTTTCCAAACTTCTCTATCAATTGGTAGGTTCAACTCTGTGAGTTGAATGAACTCATCACAAAGAAGTTTCTGAGAATCCTTCTCTCTAGTTTTTATGTGAAGATATTTCCTTTTCCAACATAGGCCTCAAAGTGCTCCGAATAAACACTTGCAGATTCTACAAAAGGAGTGTTTCAAAACTGTTCTATCAAAGGGAACGTTCAAGTCTGTGAGTTGAATGCACTCATCACACAGAAGTTTCTCAGAATGCTTCTGTCTAGTTTTTAGGTGAAGAGATTTCATTTCCCAGCATAGGCCTCAAAGCGCTCCAAATATCCACTTGCAGATTCTAGGAAAAGAGTGTTTCAAAGCTGCTCTTTCAAAAGCAAGGTTCAAGTCTGTGTGTTGAATGCACTCATCAGAAAGAAGTTTCTGAGAATGCTTCTGTCTAGTTCTTACGTGAAGATATTTCCTTTTCCAGCTTAGGCCTCAAAGCGCTCCAAATAAACACTTGCAAATTCCACAAAAGGAGTGTTTCAAAAGAGTTCTATCAAAAGGAACGTTCAAGTCTGTGAGTTGAATGCACTTGTCATACAGAAGTTTCCTGGAATGCTTCTGTCTAGTTTTTATGTGAAGACATTTCCTTTTCCAGCATAGGCCTCAAAGCGCTCCAAATATCCACTTGCAGATTCTACCAAAAGAGTGTTTCAAAACTGCTCTATCAAAAGTAAGCTTCAACGCTGTGAGTAGAATGCACTCATCACAAAGAAGTTTCTGAGAATGCTTCTGTCTAGTTTTTATGTGGAGATATTTCCTTTTCCAGCATAGGCCTCAAAACGCTCCAAATATCCTCTTGCAGATTCTACAAAAAGAGTGTTTCAAAACTGTTCTATCAAAAGGAAGGTTCAACTCTGTGAGTTGAATGAATGCATCGTGAAGAATTTCTGAGAATGCTTCTCTGTAGTTTTTAGGTGAAGATATTCCATATCCCAGCACAGGCCTCGAAGTGCTCCAAATAACCACTTGCAGATTTTACCAAAAGAGTGTTTCAAAACTGCTCTTTCTATAGGTAAGTTCAAGTCTGTGAGTTGAATGCACTCAACACGAAGAAGTTTCTGAGAATGCTTCTGTTCAGTTTTTATGTGAAGATATTTCCTTTTCCAGCATAGGCCTCAAACGGCTCCAAATATCCACTTGCAGATTCCACAAAAAGAGTGTTTCCAAACTTCTCTCTCAATTGGTAGGTTCAACTCTGTGAGTTGAATGAACTCATCACAAAGAAGTTTCTGAGAATCCTTCTCTCTAGTTTTTATGTGAAGATATTTCCTTTTCCAACATAGGCCTCAAGGTGCTCCGAATAAACACTTGCAGATTCTACAAAAGGAGTGTTTCAAAACTGTTCTATCAAAGGGAACGTTCAAGTCTGTGAGTTGAATGCACTCATCACACAGAAGTTTCTCAGAATGCTTCTGTCTAGTTTTTAGGCGAAGAGATTTCATTTCCCAGCATAGACCTCAAAGCGCTCCAAATATCCACTTGCAGATTCTACGAAAAGAGTGTTTCAAAGCTGCTCTTTCAAAAGCAAGGTTCAAGTCTGTGTGTTGAATGCACTCATCAGAAAGAAGTTTCTGAGAATGCTTCTGTCTAGTTCTTACGTGAAGATATTTCCTTTTCCAGCTTAGGCCTCAAAGCGCTCCAAATAAACACTTGCAAATTCTACAAAAGGAGTGTTTCAAAAGAGTTCTATCAAAAGGAACGTTCAAGTCTGTGAGTTGAATGCACTTATCATACAGAAGTTTCCTGGAATGCTTCCGTCTAGTTTTTATGTGAAGACATTTCCTTTTCCAGCCTAGGCCTCAAAGCGCTCCAAATATCCACTTGCAGATTCTACCAAAAGAGTGTTTCAAAACTGCTCTATCAAAAGTAAGCTTCAACGCTGTGAGGAGAATGCACTCATCACAAAGAAGTTTCTGAGAATGCTTCTGTCTAGTTTTTATGTGAAGATATTTCCTTTTCCAGCATAGGCCTCAAAACACTCCAAATATCCTCTTGCAGATTCTACAAAAAGAGTGTTTCAAAACTGTTCTATCAAAAGGAAGGTTCAACTCTGTGAGTTGAATGAATGCATCGTGAAGAACTTTCTGAGAATGCTTCTCTGTAGTTTTTAGGTGAAGATATTCCATATCCCAGCACAGGCCTCGAAGTGCTCCAAATAACCACTTGCAGATTTTACCAAAAGAGTGTTTCAAAACTGCTCTTTCTATAGGTAAGTTCAAGTCTGTGAGTTGAATGCACTCAACACAAAGAAGTTTCTGAGAATGCTTCTGTTCAGTTTTTATGTGAAGATATTTCCTTTTCCAGCATAGGCCTCAAACGGCTCCAAATATCCACTTGCAGATTCTACAAAAAGAGTGTTTCCAAACTTCTCTATCAATTGGTAGGTTCAACTCTGTGAGTTGAATGAACTCATCACAAAGAAGTTTCTGAGAATCCTTCTCTCTAGTTTTTATGTGAAGATATTTCCTTTTCCAACATAGGCCTCAAGGTGCTCCGAATAAACACTTGCAGATTCTACAAAAGGAGTGTTTCAAAACTGTTCTATCAAAGGGAACGTTCAAGTCTGTGAGTTGAATGCACTCATCACACAGAAGTTTCTCAGAATGCTTCTGTCTAGTTTTTAGGTGAAGAGATTTCATTTCGCAGCATAGACCTCAAAGCGCTCCAAATATCCACTTGCAGATTCTACGAAAAGAGTGTTTCAAAGCTGCTCTTTCAAAAGCAAGGTTCAAGTCTGTGTGTTGAATGCACTCATCAGAAAGAAGTTTCTGAGAATGCTTCTGTCTAGTTCTTACGTGAAGATATTTCCTTTTCCAGCTTAGGCCTCAAAGCGCTCCAAATAAACACTTGCAAATTCTACAAAAGGAGTGTTTCAAAAGAGTTCTATCAAAAGGAACGTTCAAGTCTGTGAGTTGAATGCACTTGTCATACAGAAGTTTCCTGGAATGCTTCTGTCTAGTTTTTATGTGAAGACATTTCCTTTTCCAGCATAGACCTCAAAGCGCTCCAAATATCCACTTGCAGATTCTACCAAAAGAGTGTTTCAAAACTGCTCTATCAAAAGCAAGATTCAACGCTGTGAGGAGAATGCACTCATCACAAAGAAGTTTCTGAGAATGCTTCTGTCTAGTTTTTATGTGGAGATATTTCCTTTTCCAGCATAGGCCTCAAAACGCTCCAAATATCCTCTTGCAGATTCTACAAAAAGAGGGTTTCAAAACTGTTCTATCAAAAGGAAGGTTCAACTCTGTGAGTTGAATGAATGCATCGTGAAGAACTTTCTGAGAATGCTTCTCTGTAGTTTTTAGGTGAAGATATTCCATATCCCAGCACAGGCCTCGAAGTGCTCCAAATAACCACTTGCAGATTTTACCAAAAGAGTGTTTCAAAACTGCTCTTTCTATAGGTAAGTTCAAGTCTGTGAGTTGAATGCACTGAACACAAAGAAGTTTCTGAGAATGCTTCTGTTCAGTTTTTATGTGAAGATATTTCCTTTTCCAGCATAGGCCTCAAACGGCTCCAAATATCCACTTGCAGATTCTACAAAAAGAGTGTTTCCAAACTTCTCTATCAATTGGTAGGTTCAACTCTGTGAGTTGAATGAACTCATCACAAAGAAGTTTCTGAGAATCCTTCTCTCTAGTTTTTATGTGAAGATATTTCCTTTTCCAACATAGGCCTCAAGGTGCTCCGAATAAACACTTGCAGATTCTACAAAAGGAGTGTTTCAAAACTGTTCTATCAAAGGGAACGTTGAAGTCTGTGAGTTGAATGCACTCATCACACAGAAGTTTCTCAGAATGCTTCTGTCTAGTTTTTAGGTGAAGAGATTTCATTTCCCAGCATAGGCCTCAAAGCGCTCCAAATATCCACTTGCAGATTCTACGAAAAGAGTGTTTCAAAGCTGCTCTTTCAAAAGCAAGGTTCAAGTCTGTGTGTTGAATGCACTCATCAGAAAGAAGTTTCTGAGAATGCTTCTGTCTAGTTCTTACGTGAAGATATTTCCTTTTCCAGCTTAGGCCTCAAAGCGCTCCAAATAAACACTTGCAAATCCTACAAAAGGAGTGTTTCAAAAGAGTTCTATCAAAAGGAACGTTCAAGTCTGTGAGTTGAATGCACTTATCATACAGAAGTTTCCTGGAATGCTTCTGTCTAGTTTTTATGTGAAGACATTTCCTTTTCCAGCCTAGGCCCCAAAGCGCTCCAAATATCCACTTGCAGATTCTACCAAAAGAGTGTTTCAAAACTGCTCTATCAAAAGTAAGCTTCAACGCTGTGAGGAGAATGCACTCATCACAAAGAAGTTTCTGAGAATGCTTCTGTCTAGTTTTTATGTGAAGATATTTCCTTTTCCAGCATAGGCCTCAAAACACTCCAAATATCCTCTTGCAGATTCTACAAAAAGAGTGTTTCAAAACTGTTCTATCAAAAGGAAGGTTCAACTCTGTGAGTTGAATGAATGCATCGTGAAGAACTTTCTGAGAATGCTTCTCTGTAGCTTTTAGGTGAAGATATTCCATATCCCAGCACAGGCCTCGAAGTGCTCCAAATAACCACTTGCAGATTTTACCAAAAGAGTGTTTCAAAACTGCTCTTTCTATAGGTAAGTTCAAGTCTGTGAGTTGAATGCACTCAACACAAAGAAGTTTCTGAGAATGCTTCTGTTCAGTTTTTATGTGAAGATATTTCCTTTTCCAGCATAGGCCTCAAACGGCTCCAAATATCCACTTGCAGATTCTACAAAAAGAGTGTTTCCAAACTTCTCTATCAATTGGTAGGTTCAACTCTGTGAGTTGAATGAACTCATCACAAAGAAGTTTCTGAGAATCCTTCTCTCTAGTTTTTATGTGAAGATATTTCCTTTTCCAACATAGGCCTCAAGGTGCTCCGAATAAACACTTGCAGATTCTACAAAAGGAGTGTTTCAAAACTGTTCTATCAAAGGGAACGTTCAAGTCTGTGAGTTGAATGCACTCATCACACAGAAGTTTCTCAGAATGCTTCTGTCTAGTTTTTAGGTGAAGAGATTTCATTTCCCAGCATAGGCCTCAAAGCGCTCCAAATATCCACTTGCAGATTCTACGAAAAGAGTGTTTCAAAGCTGCTCTTTCAAAAGCAAGGTTCAAGTCTGTGTGTTGAATGCACTCATCAGAAAGAAGTTTCTGAGGATGCTTCTGTCTAGTTCTTACGTGAAGATATTTCCTTTTCCAGCTTAGGCCACAAAGCGCTCCAAATAAACACTTGCAAATTCTACAAAAGGAGTGTTTCAAAAGAGTTCTATCAAAAGGAACGTTCAAGTCTGTGAGTTGAATGCACTTATCATACAGAAGTTTCCTGGAATGCTTCTGTCTAGTTTTTATGTGAAGACATTTCCTTTTCCAGCCTAGGCCTCAAAGCGCTCCGAATATCCACTTGCAGATTCTACCAAAAGAGTGTTTCAAAACTGCTCTATCAAAAGTAAGATTCAACGCTGTGAGTAGAATGCACTCATCACAAAGAAGTTTCTGAGAATGCTTCTGTCTAGTTTTTATGTGAAGATATTTCCTTTTCCAGCATAGGCCTCAAAACGCTCCAAATATCCTCTTGCAGATTCTACAAAAAGAGTGTTTCAAAACTGTTCTATCAAAAGGAAGGTTCAACTCTGTGAGTTGAATGAATGCATCGTGAAGAACTTTCTGAGAATGCTTCTCTGTAGTTTTTAGGTGAAGATATTCCATATCCCAGCACAGGCCTCGAAGTGCTCCAAATAACCACTTGCAGATTTTACCAAAAGAGTGTTTCAAAACTGCTCTTTCTATAGGTAAGTTCAAGTCTGTGAGTTGAATGCACTCAACACAAAGAAGTTTCTGAGAATGCTTCTATTCAGTTTTTATGTGAAGATATTTCCTTTTCCAGCATAGGCCTCAAACGGCTCCAAATATCCACTTGCAGATTCTACAAAAAGAGTGTTTCCAAACTTCTCTATCAATTGGTAGGTTCAACTCTGTGAGTTGAATGAACTCATCACAAAGAAGTTTCTGAGAATCCTTCTCTCTAGTTTTTATGTGAAGATATTTCCTTTTCCAACATAGGCCTCAAGGTGCTCCGAATAAACACTTGCAGATTCTACAAAAGGAGTGTTTCAAAACTGTTCTATCAAAGGGAACGTTGAAGTCTGTGAGTTGAATGCACTCATCACACAGAAGTTTCTCAGAATGCTTCTGTCTAGTTTTTAGGTGAAGAGATTTCATTTCCCAGGATAGGCCTCAAAGCGCTCCAAATATCCACTTGCAGATTCTACGAAAAGAGTGTTTCAAAGCTGCTCTTTCAAAAGCAAGGTTCAAGTCTGTGTGTTGAATGCACTCATCAGAAAGAAGTTTCTGAGAATGCTTCTGTCTAGTTCTTACGTGAAGATATTTCCTTTTCCAGCTTAGGCCTCAAAGCGCTCCAAATAAACACTTGCAAATTCTACAAAAGGAGTGTTTCAAAAGAGTTCTATCAAAAGGAACGTTCAAGTCTGTGAGTTGAATGCACTTATCATACAGAAGTTTCCTGGAATGCTTCTGTCTAGTTTTTATGTGAAGACATTTCCTTTTCCAGCCTAGGCCTCAAAGCGCTCCAAATATCCACTTGCAGATTCTACCAAAAGAGTGTTTCAAAACTGCTCTATCAAAAGTAAGCTTCAACGCTGTGAGGAGAATGCACTCATCACAAAGAAGTTTCTGAGAATGCTTCTGTCTAGTTTTTATGTGAAGATATTTCCTTTTCCAGCATAGGCCTCAAAACACTCCAAATATCCTCTTGCAGATTCTACAAAAAGAGTGTTTCAAAACTGTTCTATCAAAAGGAAGGTTCAACTCTGTGAGTTGAATGAATGCATCGTGAAGAACTTTCTGAGAATGCTTCTCTGTAGCTTTTAGGTGAAGATATTCCATATCCCAGCACAGGCCTCGAAGTGCTCCAAATAACCACTTGCAGATTTTACCAAAAGAGTGTTTCAAAACTGCTCTTTCTATAGGTAAGTTCAAGTCTGTGAGTTGAATGCACTCAACACAAAGAAGTTTCTGAGAATGCTTCTGTTCAGTTTTTATGTGAAGATATTTCCTTTTCCAGCATAGGCCTCAAACGGCTCCAAATATCCACTTGCAGATTCTACAAAAAGAGTGTTTCCAAACTTCTCTATCAATTGGTAGGTTCAACTCTGTGAGTTGAATGAACTCATCACAAAGAAGTTTCTGAGAATCCTTCTCTCTAGTTTTTATGTGAAGATATTTCCTTTTCCAACATAGGCCTCAAGGTGCTCCGAATAAACACTTGCAGATTCTACAAAAGGAGTGTTTCAAAACTGTTCTATCAAAGGGAACGTTCAAGTCTGTGAGTTGAATGCACTCATCACACAGAAGTTTCTGAGAATGCTTCTGTCTAGTTTTTAGGCGAAGAGATTTCATTTCCCAGCATAGGCCTCAAAGCGCTCCAAATATCCACTTGCAGATTCTACGAAAAGAGTGTTTCAAAGCTGCTCTTTCAAAAGCAAGGTTCAAGTCTGTGTGTTGAATGCACTCATCAGAAAGAAGTTTCTGAGAATGCTTCTGTCTAGTTCTTACGTGAAGATATTTCCTTTTCCAGCTTAGGCCACAAAGCGCTCCAAATAAACACTTGCAAATTCTACAAAAGGAGTGTTTCAAAAGAGTTCTATCAAAAGGAACGTTCAAGTCTGTGAGTTGAATGCACTTATCATACAGAAGTTTCCTGGAATGCTTCTGTCTAGTTTTTATGTGAAGACATTTCCTTTTCCAGCCTAGGCCTCAAAGCGCTCCGAATATCCACTTGCAGATTCTACCAAAAGAGTGTTTCAAAACTGCTCTATCAAAAGTAAGATTCAACGCTGTGAGTAGAATGCACTCATCACAAAGAAGTTTCTGAGAATGCTTCTGTGTAGTTTTTATGTGAAGATATTTCCTTTTCCAGCATAGGCCTCAAAACGCTCCAAATATCCTCTTGCAGATTCTACAAAAAGAGGGTTTCAAAACTGTTCTATCAAAAGGAAGGTTCAACTCTGTGAGTTGAATGAATGCATCGTGAAGAACTTTCTGAGAATGCTTCTCTGTAGTTTTTAGGTGAAGATATTCCATATCCCAGCACAGGCCTCGAAGTGCTCCAAATAACCACTTGCAGATTTTACCAAAAGAGTGTTTCAAAACTGCTCTTTCTATAGGTAAGTTCAAGTCTGTGAGTTGAATGCACTCAACACAAAGAAGTTTCTGAGAATGCTTCTATTCAGTTTTTATGTGAAGATATTTCCTTTTCCAGCATAGGCCTCAAACGGCTCCAAATATCCACTTGCAGATTCTACAAAAAGAGTGTTTCCAAACTTCTCTATCAATTGGTAGGTTCAACTCTGTGAGTTGAATGAACTCATCACAAAGAAGTTTCTGAGAATCCTTCTCTCTAGTTTTTATGTGAAGATATTTCCTTTTCCAACATAGGCCTCAAGGTGCTCCGAATAAACACTTGCAGATTCTACAAAAGGAGTGTTTCAAAACTGTTCTATCAAAGGGAACGTTCAAGTCTGTGAGTTGAATGCACTCATCACACAGAAGTTTCTCAGAATGCTTCTGTCTAGTTTTTAGGTGAAGAGATTTCATTTCCCAGCATAGACCTCAAAGCGCTCCAAATATCCACTTGCAGATTCTACGAAAAGAGTGTTTCAAAGCTGCTCTTTCAAAAGCAAGGTTCAAGTCTGTGTGTTGAATGCACTCATCAGAAAGAAGTTTCTGAGAATGCTTCTGTCTAGTTCTTACGTGAAGATATTTCCTTTTCCAGCTTAGGCCTCAAAGCGCTCCAAATAAACACTTGCAAATTCTACAAAAGGAGTGTTTCAAAAGAGTTCTATCAAAAGGAGCGTTCAAGTCTGTGAGTTGAATGCACTTGTCATACAGAAGTTTCCTGGAATGCTTCTGTCTAGTTTTTATGTGAAGACATTTCCTTTTCCAGCATAGACCTCAAAGCGCTCCAAATATCCACTTGCAGATTCTACCAAAAGAGTGTTTCAAAACTGCTCTATCAAAAGCAAGCTTCAACGCTGTGAGGAGAATGCACTCATCACAAAGAAGTTTCTGAGAATGCTTCTGTCTAGTTTTTATGTGGAGATATTTCCTTTTCCAGCATAGGCCTCAAAACGCTCCAAATATCCTCTTGCAGATTCTACAAAAAGAGGGTTTCAAAACTGTTCTATCAAAAGGAAGGTTCAACTCTGTGAGTTGAATGAATGCATCGTGAAGAACTTTCTGAGAATGCTTCTCTGTAGTTTTTAGGTGAAGATATTCCATATCCCAGCACAGGCCTCGAAGTGCTCCAAATAACCACTTGCAGATTTTACCAAGAGTGTGTTTCAAAACTGCTCTTTCTATAGGTAAGTTCAAGTCTGTGAGTTGAATGCACTCAACACAAAGAAGTTTCTGAGAATGCTTCTGTTCAGTTTTTATGTGAAGATATTTCCTTTTCCAGCATAGGCCTCAAACGGCTCCAAATATCCACTTGCAGATTCTACAAAAAGAGTGTTTCCAAACTTCTCTATCAATTGGTAGGTTCAACTCTGTGAGTTGAATGAACTCATCACAAAGAAGTTTCTGAGAATCCTTCTCTCTAGTTTTTATGTGAAGATATTTCCTTTTCCAACATAGGCCTCAAGGTGCTCCGAATAAACACTTGCAGATTCTACAAAAGGAGTGTTTCAAAACTGTTCTATCAAAGGGAACGTTCAAGTCTGTGAGTTGAATGCACTCATCACACAGAAGTTTCTCAGAATGCTTCTGTCTAGTTTTTAGGTGAAGAGATTTCATTTCCCAGCATAGGCCTCAAAGCGCTCCAAATATCCACTTGCAGATTCTACGAAAAGAGTGTTTCAAAGCTGCTCTTTCAAAAGCAAGGTTCAAGTCTGTGTGTTGAATGCACTCATCAGAAAGAAGTTTCTGAGAATGCTTCTGTCTAGTTCTTACGTGAAGATATTTCCTTTTCCAGCTTAGGCCTCAAAGCGCTCCAAATAAACACTTGCAAATTCCACAAAAGGAGTGTTTCAAAAGAGTTCTATCAAAAGGAACGTTCAAGTCTGTGAGTTGAATGCACTTGACATACAGAAGTTTCCTGGAATGCTTCTGTCTAGTTTTTATGTGAAGACATTTCCTTTTCCAGCATAGGCCTCAAAGCGCTCCAAATATCCACTTGCAGATTCTACCAAAAGAGTGTTTCAAAACTGCTCTATCAAAAGTAAGCTTCAACGCTGTGAGTAGAATGCACTCATCACAAAGAAGTTTCTGAGAATGCTTCTGTCTAGTTTTTATGTGAAGATATTTCCTTTTCCAGCATAGGCCTCAAAACGCTCCAAATATCCTCTTGCAGATTCTACAAAAAGAGGGTTTCAAAACTGTTCTATCAAAAGGAAGGTTCAACTCTGTGAGTTGAATGAATGCATCGTGAAGAATTTCTGAGAATGCTTCTCTGTAGTTTTTAGGTGAAGATATTCCATATCCCAGCACAGGCCTCGAAGTGCTCCAAA
Organism: Pongo abelii; assembly: GCF_028885655.2. Lineage (NCBI taxonomy): Eukaryota > Metazoa > Chordata > Mammalia > Primates > Hominidae > Pongo > Pongo abelii. Next base: position 15,581,766 of record NC_071998.2, on the reverse strand, counting down.
TAACCACTTGCAGATTTTACCAAAAGAATGTTTCAAAACTGCTCTTTCTATAGGTAAGTTCAAGTCTGTGAGTTGAATGCACTCAACACAAAGAAGTTTCTGAGAATGCTTCTGTTCAGTTTTTATGTGAAGATATTTCCTTTTCCAGCATAGGCCTCAAACGGCTCCAAATATCCACTTGCAGATTCTACAAAAAGAGTGTTTCCAAACTTCTCTATCAATTGGTAGGTTCAACTCTGTGAGTTGAATGAACTCATCACAAAGAAGTTTCTGAGAATCCTTCTCTCTAGTTTTTATGTGAAGATATTTCCTTTTCCAACGTAGGCCTCAAGGTGCTCCGAATAAACACTTGCAGATTCTACAAAAGGAGTGTTTCAAAACTGTTCTATCAAAGGGAAAGTTCAAGTCTGTGAGTTGAATGCACTCATCCACAGAAGTTTCTCAGAATGCTTCTGTCTAGTTTTTAGGTGAAGAGATTTCATTTCCCAGCATAGACCTCAAAGCGCTCCAAATATCCACTTGCAGATTCTACGAAAAGAGTGTTTCAAAGCTGCTCTTTCAAAAGCAAGGTTCAAGTCTGTGTGTTGAATGCACTCATGAGAAAGAAGTTTCTGAGAATGCTTCTGTCGAGTTCTTACGTGAAGATATTTCCTTTTCCAGCTTAGGCCTCAAAGCGCTCCAAATAAACACTTGCAAATTCTACAAAAGGAGTGTTTCAAAAGAGTTCTATCAAAAGGAACGTTCAAGTCTGTGAGTTGAATGCACTTGTCATACAGAAGTTTCCTGGAATGCTTCTGTCTAGTTTTTATGTGAAGACATTTCCTTTTCCAGCGTATACCTCAAAGCGCTCCAAATATCCACTTGCAGATTCTACCAAAAGAGTGTTTCAAAACTGCTCTATCAAAAGCAAGCTTCAACGCTGTGAGGAGAATGCACTCATCACAAAGAAGTTTCTGAGAATGCTTCTGTCTAGTTTTTATGTGGAGATATTTCCTTTTCCAGCATAGGCCTCAAAACGCTCCAAATATCCTCTTGCAGATTCTACAAAAAGAGGGTTTCAAAACTGTTCTATCAAAAGGAAGGTTCAACTCTGTGAGTTGAATGAATGCATCGTGAAGAACTTTCTGAGAATGCTTCTCTGTAGTTTTTAGGTGAAGATATTCCATATCACAGCACAGGCCTCGAAGTGCTCCAAATAACCACTTGCAGATTTTACCAAAAGAGTGTTTCAAAACTGCTCTTTCTATAGGTAAGTTCAAGTCTGTGAGTTGAATGCACTCAACACAAAGAAGTTTCTGAGAATGCTTCTGTTCAGTTTTTATGTGAAGATATTTCCTTTTCCAGCATAGGCCTCAAACGGCTCCAAATATCCACTTGCAGATTCTACAAAAAGAGTGTTTCCAAACTTCTCTATCAATTGGTAGGTTCAACTCTGTGAGTTGAATGAACTCATCACAAAGAAGTTTCTGAGAATCCTTCTCTCTAGTTTTTATGTGAAGATATTTCCTTTTCCAACATAGGCCTCAAGGTGCTCCGAATAAACACTTGCAGATTCTACAAAAGGAGTGTTTCAAAACTGTTTTATCAAAGGGAACGTTCAAGTCTGTGAGTTGAATGCACTCATCACACAGAAGTTTCTCAGAATGATTCTGTCTAGTTTTTAGGTGAAGAGATTTCATTTCCCAGCATAGGCCTCAAAGCGCTCCAAATATCCACTTGCAGATTCTACGAAAAGAGTGTTTCAAAGCTGCTCTTTCAAAAGCAAGGTTCAAGTCTGTGTGTTGAATGCACTCATCAGAAAGAAGTTTCTGAGAATGCTTCTGTCTAGTTCTTACGTGAAGATATTTCCTTTTCCAGCTTAGGCCTCAAAGCGCTCCAAATAAACACTTGCAAATTCTACAAAAGGAGTGTTTCAAAAGAGTTCTATCAAAAGGAACGTTCAAGTCTGTGAGTTGAATGCACTTATCATACAGAAGTTTCATGGAATGCTTCTGTCTAGTTTTTATGTGAAGACATTTCCTTTTCCAGCCTAGGCCTCAAAGCGCTCCAAATATCCCTTGCAGATTCTACCAAAAGAGTGTTTCAAAACTGCTCTATCAAACGTAAGCTTCAACGCTGTGAGGAGAATGCACTCATCACAAAGAAGTTTCTGAGAATGCTTCTGTCTAGTTTTTATGTGGAGATATTTCCTTTTCCAGCATAGGCCTCAAAACGCTCCAAATATCCTCTTGCAGATTCTACAAAAAGAGGGTTTCAAAACTGTTCTATCAAAAGGAAGGTTCAACTCTGTGAGTTGAATGAATGCATCGTGAAGAACTTTCTGAGAATGCTTCTCTGTAGTTTTTAGGTGAAGATATTCCATATCCCAGCACAGGCCTCGAAGTGCTCCAAATAACCACTTGCAGATTTTACCAAAAGAGTGTTTCAAAACTGCTCTTTCAAGTCTGTGAGTTGAATGCACTCAACACAAAGAAGTTTCTGAGAATGCTTCTGTTCAGTTTTTATGTGAAGATATTTCCTTTTCCAGCATAGGCCTCAAACGGCTCCAAATATCCACTTGCAGATTCTACAAAAAGAGTGTTTCCAAACTTCTCTATCAATTGGTAGGTTCAACTCTGTGAGTTGAATGAACTCATCACAAAGAAGTTTCTGAGAATCCTTCTCTCTAGTTTTTATGTGAAGATATTTCCTTTTCCAACGTAGGCCTCAAGGTGCTCCGAATAAACACTTGCAGATTCTACAAAAGGAGTGTTTCAAAACTGTTCTATCAAAGGGAAAGTTCAAGTCTGTGAGTTGAATGCACTCATCCACAGAAGTTTCTCAGAATGCTTCTGTCTAGTTTTTAGGTGAAGAGATTTCATTTCCCAGCATAGACCTCAAAGCGCTCCAAATATCCACTTGCAGATTCTACGAAAAGAGTGTTTCAAAGCTGCTCTTTCAAAAGCAAGGTTCAAGTCTGTGTGTTGAATGCACTCATGAGAAAGAAGTTTCTGAGAATGCTTCTGTCGAGTTCTTACGTGAAGATATTTCCTTTTCCAGCTTAGGCCTCAAAGCGCTCCAAATAAACACTTGCAAATTCTACAAAAGGAGTGTTTCAAAAGAGTTCTATCAAAAGGAACGTTCAAGTCTGTGAGTTGAATGCACTTGTCATACAGAAGTTTCCTGGAATGCTTCTGTCTAGTTTTTATGTGAAGACATTTCCTTTTCCAGCGTATACCTCAAAGCGCTCCAAATATCCACTTGCAGATTCTACCAAAAGAGTGTTTCAAAACTGCTCTATCAAAAGCAAGCTTCAACGCTGTGAGGAGAATGCACTCATCACAAAGAAGTTTCTGAGAATGCTTCTGTCTAGTTTTTATGTGGAGATATTTCCTTTTCCAGCATAGGCCTCAAAACGCTCCAAATATCCTCTTGCAGATTCTACAAAAAGAGGGTTTCAAAACTGTTCTATCAAAAGGAAGGTTCAACTCTGTGAGTTGAATGAATGCATCGTGAAGAACTTTCTGAGAATGCTTCTCTGTAGTTTTTAGGTGAAGATATTCCATATCACAGCACAGGCCTCGAAGTGCTCCAAATAACCACTTGCAGATTTTACCAAAAGAGTGTTTCAAAACTGCTCTTTCTATAGGTAAGTTCAAGTCTGTGAGTTGAATGCACTCAACACAAAGAAGTTTCTGAGAATGCTTCTGTTCAGTTTTTATGTGAAGATATTTCCTTTTCCAGCATAGGCCTCAAACGGCTCCAAATATCCACTTGCAGATTCTACAAAAAGAGTGTTTCCAAACTTCTCTATCAATTGGTAGGTTCAACTCTGTGAGTTGAATGAACTCATCACAAAGAAGTTTCTGAGAATCCTTCTCTCTAGTTTTTATGTGAAGATATTTCCTTTTCCAACATAGGCCTCAAGGTGCTCCGAATAAACACTTGCAGATTCTACAAAAGGAGTGTTTCAAAACTGTTTTATCAAAGGGAACGTTCAAGTCTGTGAGTTGAATGCACTCATCACACAGAAGTTTCTCAGAATGATTCTGTCTAGTTTTTAGGTGAAGAGATTTCATTTCCCAGCATAGGCCTCAAAGCGCTCCAAATATCCACTTGCAGATTCTACGAAAAGAGTGTTTCAAAGCTGCTCTTTCAAAAGCAAGGTTCAAGTCTGTGTGTTGAATGCACTCATCAGAAAGAAGTTTCTGAGAATGCTTCTGTCTAGTTCTTACGTGAAGATATTTCCTTTTCCAGCTTAGGCCTCAAAGCGCTCCAAATAAACACTTGCAAATTCTACAAAAGGAGTGTTTCAAAAGAGTTCTATCAAAAGGAACGTTCAAGTCTGTGAGTTGAATGCACTTATCATACAGAAGTTTCATGGAATGCTTCTGTCTAGTTTTTATGTGAAGACATTTCCTTTTCCAGCCTAGGCCTCAAAGCGCTCCAAATATCCCTTGCAGATTCTACCAAAAGAGTGTTTCAAAACTGCTCTATCAAACGTAAGCTTCAACGCTGTGAGGAGAATGCACTCATCACAAAGAAGTTTCTGAGAATGCTTCTGTCTAGTTTTTATGTGGAGATATTTCCTTTTCCAGCATAGGCCTCAAAACGCTCCAAATATCCTCTTGCAGATTCTACAAAAAGAGGGTTTCAAAACTGTTCTATCAAAAGGAAGGTTCAACTCTGTGAGTTGAATGAATGCATCGTGAAGAACTTTCTGAGAATGCTTCTCTGTAGTTTTTAGGTGAAGATATTCCATATCCCAGCACAGGCCTCGAAGTGCTCCAAATAACCACTTGCAGATTTTACCAAAAGAGTGTTTCAAAACTGCTCTTTCAAGTCTGTGAGTTGAATGCACTCAACACAAAGAAGTTTCTGAGAATGCTTCTGTTCAGTTTTTATGTGAAGATATTTCCTTTTCCAGCATAGGCCTCAAACGGCTCCAAATATCCACTTGCAGATTCTACAAAAAGAGTGTTTCCAAACTTCTCTATCAATTGGTAGGTTCAACTCTGTGAGTTGAATGAACTCATCACAAAGAAGTTTCTGAGAATCCTTCTCTCTAGTTTTTATGTGAAGATATTTCCTTTTCCAACGTAGGCCTCAAGGTGCTCCGAATAAACACTTGCAGATTCTACAAAAGGAGTGTTTCAAAACTGTTCTATCAAAGGGAACGTTCAAGTCTGTGAGTTGAATGCACTCATCCACAGAAGTTTCTCAGAATGCTTCTGTCTAGTTTTTAGGTGAAGAGATTTCATTTCCCAGCATAGACCTCAAAGCGCTCCAAATATCCACTTGCAGATTCTACGAAAAGAGTGTTTCAAAGCTGCTCTTTCAAAAGCAAGGTTCAAGTCTGTGTGTTGAATGCACTCATCAGAAAGAAGTTTCTGAGAATGCTTCTGTCTAGTTCTTACGTGAAGATATTTCCTTTTCCAGCTTAGGCCTCAAAGCGCTCCAAATAAACACTTGCAAATTCTACAAAAGGAGTGTTTCAAAAGAGTTCTATCAAAAGGAACGTTCAAGTCTGTGAGTTGAATGCACTTGTCATACAGAAGTTTCCTGGAATGCTTCTGTCTAGTTTTTATGTGAAGACATTTCCTTTTCCAGCGTATACCTCAAAGCGCTCCAAATATCCACTTGCAGATTCTACCAAAAGAGTGTTTCAAAACTGCTCTATCAAAAGCAAGCTTCAACGCTGTGAGGAGAATGCACTCATCACAAAGAAGTTTCTGAGAATGCTTCTGTCTAGTTTTTATGTGGAGATATTTCCTTTTCCAGCATAGGCCTCAAAACGCTCCAAATATCCTCTTGCAGATTCTACAAAAAGAGGGTTTCAAAACTGTTCTATCAAAAGGAAGGTTCAACTCTGTGAGTTGAATGAATGCATCGTGAAGAACTTTCTGAGAATGCTTCTCTGTAGTTTTTAGGTGAAGATATTCTATATCACAGCACAGGCCTCGAAGTGCTCCAGATAACCACTTGCAGATTTTACCAAAAGAGTGTTTCAAAACTGCTCTTTCTATAGGTAAGTTCAAGTCTGTGAGTTGAATGCACTCAACACAAAGAAGTTTCTGAGAATGCTTCTGTTCAGTTTTTATGTGAAGATATTTCCTTTTCCAGCATAGGCCTCAAACGGCTCCAAATATCCACTTGCAGATTCTACAAAAAGAGTGTTTCCAAACTTCTCTATCAATTGGTAGGTTCAACTCTGTGAGTTGAATGAACTCATCACAAAGAAGTTTCTGAGAATCCTTCTCTCTAGTTTTTATGTGAAGATATTTCCTTTTCCAACATAGGCCTCAAGGTGCTCCGAATAAACACTTGCAGATTCTACAAAAGGAGTGTTTCAAAACTGTTTTATCAAAGGGAACGTTCAAGTCTGTGAGTTGAATGCACTCATCACACAGAAGTTTCTCAGAATGATTCTGTCTAGTTTTTAGGTGAAGAGATTTCATTTCCCAGCATAGGCCTCAAAGCGCTCCAAATATCCACTTGCAGATTCTACGAAAAGAGTGTTTCAAAGCTGCTCTTTCAAAAGCAAGGTTCAAGTCTGTGTGTTGAATGCACTCATCAGAAAGAAGTTTCTGAGAATGCTTCTGTCTAGTTCTTACGTGAAGATATTTCCTTTTCCAGCTTAGGCCTCAAAGCGCTCCAAATAAACACTTGCAAATTCTACAAAAGGAGTGTTTCAAAAGAGTTCTATCAAAAGGAACGTTCAAGTCTGTGAGTTGAATGCACTTATCATACAGAAGTTTCATGGAATGCTTCTGTCTAGTTTTTATGTGAAGACATTTCCTTTTCCAGCCTAGGCCTCAAAGCGCTCCAAATATCCATTGCAGATTCTACCAAAAGAGTGTTTCAAAACTGCTCTATCAAAAGTAAGCTTCAACGCTGTGAGGAGAATGCACTCATCACAAAGAAGTTTCTGAGAATGCTTCTGTCTAGTTTTTATGTGAAGATATTTCCTTTTCCAGCATAGGCCTCAAAACACTCCAAATATCCTCTTGCAGATTCTACAAAAAGAGTGTTTCAAAACTGTTCTATCAAAAGGAAGGTTCAACTCTGTGAGTTGAATGAATGCATCGTGAAGAACTTTCTGAGAATGCTTCTCTGTAGTTTTTAGGTGAAGATATTCCATATCCCAGCACAGGCCTCGAAGTGCTCCAAATAACCACTTGCAGATTTTACCAAAAGAGTGTTTCAAAACTGCTCTTTCTATAGGTAAGTTCAAGTCTGTGAGTTGAATGCACTGAACACAAAGAAGTTTCTGAGAATGCTTCTGTTCAGTTTTTATGTGAAGATATTTCCTTTTCCAGCATAGGCCTCAAACGGCTCCAAATATCCACTTGCAGATTCTACAAAAAGAGTGTTTCCAAACTTCTCTATCAATTGGTAGGTTCAACTCTGTGAGTTGAATGAACTCATCACAAAGAAGTTTCTGAGAATCCTTCTCTCTAGTTTTTATGTGAAGATATTTCCTTTTCCAACATAGGCCTCAAGGTGCTCCGAATAAACACTTGCAGATTCTACAAAAGGAGTGTTTCAAAACTGTTCTATCAAAGGGAACGTTCAAGTCTGTGAGTTGAATGCACTCATCACACAGAAGTTTCTGAGAATGCTTCTGTCTAGTTTTTAGGCGAAGAGATTTCATTTCCCAGCATAGGCCTCAAAGCGCTCCAAATATCCACTTGCAGATTCTACGAAAAGAGTGTTTCAAAGCTGCTCTTTCAAAAGCAAGGTTCAAGTCTGTGTGTTGAATGCACTCATCAGAAAGAAGTTTCTGAGAATGCTTCTGTCTAGTTCTTACGTGAAGATATTTCCTTTTCCAGCTTAGGCCTCAAAGCGCTCCAAATAAACACTTGCAAATTCTACAAAAGGAGTGTTTCAAAAGAGTTCTATCAAAAGGAACGTTCAAGTCTGTGAGTTGAATGCACTTATCATACAGAAGTTTCCTGGAATGCTTCTGTCTAGTTTTTATGTGAAGACATCTCCTTTTCCAGCCTAGGCCTCAAAGCGCTCCGAATATCCACTTGCAGATTCTACCAAAAGAGTGTTTCAAAACTGCTCTATCAAAAGTAAGATTCAACGCTGTGAGTAGAATGCACTCATCACAAAGAAGTTTCTGAGAATGCTTCTGTCTAGTTTTTATGTGAAGATATTTCCTTTTCCAGCATAGGCCTCAAAACGCTCCAAATATCCTCTTGCAGATTCTACAAAAAGAGTGTTTCAAAACTGTTCTATCAAAAGGAAGGTTCAACTCTGTGAGTTGAATGAATGCATCGTGAAGAACTTTCTGAGAATGCTTCTCTGTAGTTTTTAGGTGAAGATATTCCATATCCCAGCACAGGCCTCGAAGTGCTCCAAATAACCACTTGCAGATTTTACCAAAAGAGTGTTTCAAAACTGCTCTTTCTATAGGTAAGTTCAAGTCTGTGAGTTGAATGCACTGAACACAAAGAAGTTTCTGAGAATGCTTCTGTTCAGTTTTTATGTGAAGATATTTCCTTTTCCAGCATAGGCCTCAAACGGCTCCAAATATCCACTTGCAGATTCTACAAAAAGAGTGTTTCCAAACTTCTCTATCAATTGGTAGGTTCAACTCTGTGAGTTGAATGAACTCATCACAAAGAAGTTTCTGAGAATCCTTCTCTCTAGTTTTTATGTGAAGATATTTCCTTTTCCAACATAGGCCTCAAGGTGCTCCGAATAAACACTTGCAGATTCTACAAAAGGAGTGTTTCAAAACTGTTCTATCAAAGGGAACGTTCAAGTCTGTGAGTTGAATGCACTCATCACACAGAAGTTTCTCAGAATGCTTCTGTCTAGTTTTTAGGTGAAGAGATTTCATTTCCCAGCATAGACCTCAAAGCGCTCCAAATATCCACTTGCAGATTCTACGAAAAGAGTGTTTCAAAGCTGCTCTTTCAAAAGCAAGGTTCAAGTCTGTGTGTTGAATGCACTCATCAGAAAGAAGTTTCTGAGAATGCTTCTGTCTAGTTCTTACGTGAAGATATTTCCTTTTCCAGCTTAGGCCTCAAAGCGCTCCAAATAAACACTTGCAAATTCTACAAAAGGAGTGTTTCAAAAGAGTTCTATCAAAAGGAACGTTCAAGTCTGTGAGTTGAATGCACTTGTCATACAGAAGTTTCCTGGAATGCTTCTGTCTAGTTTTTATGTGAAGACATTTCCTTTTCCAGCATAGACCTCAAAGCGCTCCAAATATCCACTGGCAGATTCTACCAAAAGAGTGTTTCAAAACTGCTCTATCAAAAGCAAGCTTCAACGCTGTGAGGAGAATGCACTCATCACAAAGAAGTTTCTGAGAATGCTTCTGTCTAGTTTTTATGTGGAGATATTTCCTTTTCCAGCATAGGCCTCACAACGCTCCAAATATCCTCTTGCAGATTCTACAAAAAGAGTGTTTCAAAACTGTTCTATCAAAAGGAAGGTTCAACTCTGTGAGTTGAATGAATGCATCGTGAAGAACTTTCTGAGAATGCTTCTCTGTAGTTTTTAGGTGAAGATATTCCATATCCCAGCACAGGCCTCGAAGTGCTCCAAATAACCACTTGCAGATTTTAGGAAAAGAGTGTTTCAAAACTGCTCTTTCTATAGGTAGGTTCAAGTCTGTGAGTTGAATGCACTCAACACAAAGAAGTTTCTGAGAATGCTTCTGTTCAGTTTTTATGTGAAGATATTTCCTTTTCCAGCATAGGCCTCAAACGGCTCCAAATATCCACTTGCAGATTCTACAAAAAGAGTGTTTCCAAACTTCTCTATCAATTGGTAGGTTCAATTCCGTGAGTTGAATGAACTCATCACAAAGAAGTTTCTGAGAATCCTTCTCTCTAGTTTTTATGTGAAGATATTTCCTTTTCCAACGTAGGCCTCAAGGTGCTCCGAATAAACACTTGCAGATTCTACAAAAGGAGTGTTTCAAAACTGTTCTATCAAAGGGAACGTTCAAGTCTGTGAGTTGAATGCACTCATCACACAGAAGTTTCTCAGAATGCTTCTGTCTAGTTTTTAGGTGAAGAGATTTCATTTCCCAGCATAGGCCTCAAAGCGCTCCAAATATCCACTTGCAGATTCTATGAAAAGAGTGTTTCAAAGCTGCTCTTTCAAAAGCAAGGTTCAAGTCTGTGTGTTGAATGCACTCATCAGAAAGAAGTTTCTGAGAATGCTTCTGTCTAGTTCTTACGTGAAGATATTTCCTTTTCCAGCTTAGGCCTCAAAGCGCTCCAAATAAACACTTGCAAATTCTACAAAAGGAGTGTTTCAAAAGAGTTCTATCAAAAGGAACGTTCAAGTCTGTGAGTTGAATGCACTTATCATACAAAAGTTTCCTGGAATGCTTCTGTCTAGTTTTTATGTGAAGACATTTCCTTTTCCAGCCTAGGCCTCAAAGCGCTCCAAATATCCACTTGCAGATTCTACCAAAAGAGTGTTTCAAAACTGCTCTATCAAAAGTAAGCTTCAACGCTGTGAGGAGAATGCACTCATCACAAAGAAGTTTCTGAGAATGCTTCTGTCTAGTTTTTATGTGAAGATATTTCCTTTTCCAGCATAGGCCTCAAAACACTCCAAATATCCTCTTGCAGATTCTACAAAAAGAGTGTTTCAAAACTGTTCTATCAAAAGGAAGGTTCAACTCTGTGAGTTGAATGAATGCATCGTGAAGAACTTTCTGAGAATGCTTCTCTGTAGTTTTTAGGTGAAGATATTCCATATCCCAGCACAGGCCTCGAAGTGCTCCAAATAACCACTTGCAGATTTTACCAAAAGAGTGTTTCAAAACTGCTCTTTCTATAGGTAAGTTCAAGTCTGTGAGTTGAATGCACTCAACACAAAGAAGTTTCTGAGAATGCTTCTGTTCAGTTTTTATGTGAAGATATTTCCTTTTCCAGCATAGGCCTCAAACGGCTCCAAATATCCACTTGCAGATTCTACAAAAAGAGTGTTTCCAAACTTCTCTATCAATTGGTAGGTTCAACTCTGTGAGTTGAATGAACTCATCACAAAGAAGTTTCTGAGAATCCTTCTCTCTAGTTTTTATGTGAAGATATTTCCTTTTCCAACATAGGCCTCAAGGTGCTCCGAATAAACACTTGCAGATTCTACAAAAGGAGTGTTTCAAAACTGTTCTATCAAAGGGAACGTTCAAGTCTGTGAGTTGAATGCACTCATCACACAGAAGTTTCTGAGAATGCTTCTGTCTAGTTTTTAGGCGAAGAGATTTCATTTCCCAGCATAGGCCTCAAAGCGCTCCAAATATCCACTTGCAGATTCTACGAAAAGAGTGTTTCAAAGCTGCTCTTTCAAAAGCAAGGTTCAAGTCTGTGTGTTGAATGCACTCATCAGAAAGAAGTTTCTGAGAATGCTTCTGTCTAGTTCTTACGTGAAGATATTTCCTTTTCCAGCTTAGGCCTCAAAGCGCTCCAAATAAACACTTGCAAATTCTACAAAAGGAGTGTTTCAAAAGAGTTCTATCAAAAGGAACGTTCAAGTCTGTGAGTTGAATGCACTTGTCATACAGAAGTTTCCTGGAATGCTTCTGTCTAGTTTTTATGTGAAGACATTGCCTTTTCCAGCATAGACCTCAAAGCGCTCCAAATATCCACTGGCAGATTCTACCAAAAGAGTGTTTCAAAACTGCTCTATCAAAAGCAAGCTTCAACGCTGTGAGGAGAATGCACTCATCACAAAGAAGTTTCTGAGAATGCTTCTGTCTAGTTTTTATGTGGAGATATTTCCTTTTCCAGCATAGGCCTCAAAACGCTCCAAATATCCTCTTGCAGTTTCTACAAAAAGAGTGTTTCAAAACTGTTCTATCAAAAGGAAGGTTCAACTCTGTGAGTTGAATGAATGCATCGTGAAGAACTTTCTGAGAATGCTTCTCTGTAGTTTTTAGGTGAAGATATTCCATATCCCAGCACAGGCCTCGAAGTGCTCCAAATAACCACTTGCAGATTTTACCAAAAGAGTGTTTCAAAACTGCTCTTTCTATAGGTAAGTTCAAGTCTGTGAGTTGAATGCACTCAACACAAAGAAGTTTCTGAGAATGCTTCTGTTCAGTTTTTATGTGAAGATATTTCCTTTTCCAGCATAGGCCTCAAACGGCTCCAAATATCCACTTGCAGATTCTACAAAAAGAGTGTTTCCAAACTTCTCTATCAATTGGTAGGTTCAACTCTGTGAGTTGAATGAACTCATCACAAAGAAGTTTCTGAGAATCCTTCTCTCTAGTTTTTATGTGAAGATATTTCCTTTTCCAACATAGGCCTCAAGGTGCTCCGAATAAACACTTGCAGATTCTACAAAAGGAGTGTTTCAAAACTGTTCTATCAAAGGGAACGTTCAAGTCTGTGAGTTGAATGCACTCATCACACAGAAGTTTCTCAGAATGCTTCTGTCTAGTTTTTAGGTGAAGAGATTTCATTTCCCAGCATAGGCCTCAAAGCGCTCCAAATATCCACTTGCAGATTCTACGAAAAGAGTGTTTCAAAGCTGCTCTTTCAAAAGCAAGGTTCAAGTCTGTGTGTTGAATGCACTCATCAGAAAGAAGTTTCTGAGAATGCTTCTGTCTAGTTCTTACGTGAAGATATTTCCTTTTCCAGCTTAGGCCTCAAAGCGCTCCAAATAAACACTTGCAAATTCTACAAAAGGAGTGTTTCAAAAGAGTTCTATCAAAAGGAACGTTCAAGTCTGTGAGTTGAATGCACTTGTCATACAGAAGTTTCCTGGAATGCTTCTGTCTAGTTTTTATGTGAAGACATTTCCTTTTCCAGCATAGACCTCAAAGCGCTCCAAATATCCACTGGCAGATTCTACCAAAAGAGTGTTTCAAAACTGCTCTATCAAAAGCAAGCTTCAACGCTGTGAGGAGAATGCACTCATCACAAAGAAGTTTCTGAGAATGCTTCTGTCTAGTTTTTATGTGGAGATATTTCCTTTTCCAGCATAGGCCTCAAAACGCTCCAAATATCCTCTTGCAGATTCTACAAAAAGAGGGTTTCAAAACTGTTCTATCAAAAGGAAGGTTCAACTCTGTGAGTTGAATGAATGCATCGTGAAGAACTTTCTGAGAATGCTTCTCTGTAGTTTTTAGGTGAAGATATTCCATATCCCAGCACAGGCCTCGAAGTGCTCCAAATAACCACTTGCAGATTTTACCAAAAGAGTGTTTCAAAACTGCTCTTTCAAGTCTGTGAGTTGAATGCACTCAACACAAAGAAGTTTCTGAGAATGCTTCTGTTCAGTTTTTATGTGAAGATATTTCCTTTTCCAGCATAGGCCTCAAACGGCTCCAAATATCCACTTGCAGATTCTACAAAAAGAGTGTTTCCAAACTTCTCTATCAATTGGTAGGTTCAACTCTGTGAGTTGAATGAACTCATCACAAAGAAGTTTCTGAGAATCCTTCTCTCTAGTTTTTATGTGAAGATATTTCCTTTTCCAACGTAGGCCTCAAGGTGCTCCGAATAAACACTTGCAGATTCTACAAAAGGAGTGTTTCAAAACTGTTCTATCAAAGGGAACGTTCAAGTCTGTGAGTTGAATGCACTCATCCACAGAAGTTTCTCAGAATGCTTCTGTCTAGTTTTTAGGTGAAGAGATTTCATTTCCCAGCATAGACCTCAAAGCGCTCCAAATATCCACTTGCAGATTCTACGAAAAGAGTGTTTCAAAGCTGCTCTTTCAAAAGCAAGGTTCAAGTCTGTGTGTTGAATGCACTCATCAGAAAGAAGTTTCTGAGAATGCTTCTGTCTAGTTCTTACGTGAAGATATTTCCTTTTCCAGCTTAGGCCTCAAAGCGCTCCAAATAAACACTTGCAAATTCTACAAAAGGAGTGTTTCAAAAGAGTTCTATCAAAAGGAACGTTCAAGTCTGTGAGTTGAATGCACTTGTCATACAGAAGTTTCCTGGAATGCTTCTGTCTAGTTTTTATGTGAAGACATTGCCTTTTCCAGCATAGACCTCAAAGCGCTCCAAATATCCACTGGCAGATTCTACCAAAAGAGTGTTTCAAAACTGCTCTATCAAAAGCAAGCTTCAACGCTGTGAGGAGAATGCACTCATCACAAAGAAGTTTCTGAGAATGCTTCTGTCTAGTTTTTATGTGGAGATATTTCCTTTTCCAGCATAGGCCTCAAAACGCTCCAAATATCCTCTTGCAGATTCTACAAAAAGAGGGTTTCAAAACTGTTCTATCAAAAGGAAGGTTCAACTCTGTGAGTTGAATGAATGCATCGTGAAGAACTTTCTGAGAATGCTTCTCTGTAGTTTTTAGGTGAAGATATTCCATATCCCAGCACAGGCCTCGAAGTGCTCCAAATAACCACTTGCAGATTTTACCAAAAGAGTGTTTCAAAACTGCTCTTTCTATAGGTAAGTTCAAGTCTGTGAGTTGAATGCACTCAACACAAAGAAGTTTCTGAGAATGCTTCTGTTCAGTTTTTATGTGAAGATATTTCCTTTTCCAGCATAGGCCTCAAACGGCTCCAAATATCCACTTGCAGATTCTACAAAAAGAGTGTTTCCAAACTTCTCTATCAATTGGTAGGTTCAACTCTGTGAGTTGAATGAACTCATCACAAAGAAGTTTCTGAGAATCCTTCTCTCTAGTTTTTATGTGAAGATATTTCCTTTTCCAACATAGGCCTCAAGGTGCTCCGAATAAACACTTGCAGATTCTACAAAAGGAGTGTTTCAAAACTGTTCTATCAAAGGGAACGTTCAAGTCTGTGAGTTGAATGCACTCATCACACAGAAGTTTCTCAGAATGCTTCTGTCTAGTTTTTAGGTGAAGAGATTTCATTTCCCAGCATAGGCCTCAAAGCGCTCCAAATATCCACTTGCAGATTCTACGAAAAGAGTGTTTCAAAGCTGCTCTTTCAAAAGCAAGGTTCAAGTCTGTGTGTTGAATGCACTCATCAGAAAGAAGTTTCTGAGAATGCTTCTGTCTAGTTCTTACGTGAAGATATTTCCTTTTCCAGCTTAGGCCTCAAAGCGCTCCAAATAAACACTTGCAAATTCTACAAAAGGAGTGTTTCAAAAGAGTTCTATCAAAAGGAACGTTCAAGTCTGTGAGTTGAATGCACTTGTCATACAGAAGTTTCCTGGAATGCTTCTGTCTAGTTTTTATGTGAAGACATTTCCTTTTCCAGCATAGACCTCAAAGCGCTCCAAATATCCACTGGCAGATTCTACCAAAAGAGTGTTTCAAAACTGCTCTATCAAAAGCAAGCTTCAACGCTGTGAGGAGAATGCACTCATCACAAAGAAGTTTCTGAGAATGCTTCTGTCTAGTTTTTATGTGGAGATATTTCCTTTTCCAGCATAGGCCTCAAAACGCTCCAAATATCCTCTTGCAGATTCTACAAAAAGAGGGTTTCAAAACTGTTCTATCAAAAGGAAGGTTCAACTCTGTGAGTTGAATGAATGCATCGTGAAGAACTTTCTGAGAATGCTTCTCTGTAGTTTTTAGGTGAAGATATTCCATATCCCAGCACAGGCCTCGAAGTGCTCCAAATAACCACTTGCAGATTTTACCAAAAGAGTGTTTCAAAACTGCTCTTTCTATAGGTAGTTCAAGTCTGTGAGTTGAATGCACTCAACACAAAGAAGTTTCTGAGAATGCTTCTGTTCAGTTTTTATGTGAAGATATTTCCTTTTCCAGCATAGGCCTCAAACGGCTCCAAATATCCACTTGCAGATTCTACAAAAAGAGTGTTTCCAAACTTCTCTATCAATTGGTAGGTTCAACTCTGTGAGTTGAATGAACTCATCACAAAGAAGTTTCTGAGAATCCTTCTCTCTAGTTTTTATGTGAAGATATTTCCTTTTCCAACATAGGCCCCAAGGTGCTCCGAATAAACACTTGCAGATTCTACAAAAGGAGTGTTTCAAAACTGTTTTATCAAAGGGAACGTTCAAGTCTGTGAGTTGAATGCACTCATCACACAGAAGTTTCTCAGAATGATTCTGTCTAGTTTTTAGGTGAAGAGATTTCATTTCCCAGCATAGGCCTCAAAGCGCTCCAAATATCCACTTGCAGATTCTACGAAAAGAGTGTTTCAAAGCTGCTCTTTCAAAAGCAAGGTTCAAGTCTGTGTGTTGAATGCACTCATCAGAAAGAAGTTTCTGAGAATGCTTCTGTCTAGTTCTTACGTGAAGATATTTCCTTTTCCAGCTTAGGCCTCAAAGCGCTCCAAATAAACACTTGCAAATTCTACAAAAGGAGTGTTTCAAAAGAGTTCTATCAAAAGGAACGTTCAAGTCTGTGAGTTGAATGCACTTATCATACAGAAGTTTCATGGAATGCTTCTGTCTAGTTTTTATGTGAAGACATTTCCTTTTCCAGCCTAGGCCTCAAAGCGCTCCAAATATCCATTGCAGATTCTACCAAAAGAGTGTTTCAAAACTGCTCTATCAAAAGTAAGCTTCAACGCTGTGAGTAGAATGCACTCATCACAAAGAAGTTTCTGAGAATGCTTCTGTCTAGTTTTTATGTGAAGATATTTCCTTTTCCAGCATAGGCCTCACAACGCTCCAAATATCCTCTTGCAGATTCTACAAAAAGAGTGTTTCAAAACTGTTCTATCAAAAGGAAGGTTCAACTCTGTGAGTTGAATAAATGCATCGTGAAGAACTTTCTGAGAATGCTTCTCTGTAGTTTTTAGGTGAAGATATTCCATATCCCAGCACAGGCCTCGAAGTGCTCCAAATAACCACTTGCAGATTTTAGGAAAAGAGTGTTTCAAAACTGCTCTTTCTATAGGTAGGTTCAAGTCTGTGAGTTGAATGCACTCAACACAAAGAAGTTTCTGAGAATGCTTCTGTTCAGTTTTTATGTGAAGATATTTCCTTTTCCAGCATAGGCCTCAAACGGCTCCAAATATCCACTTGCAGATTCTACAAAAAGAGTGTTTCCAAACTTCTCTATCAATTGGTAGGTTCAATTCCGTGAGTTGAATGAACTCATCACAAAGAAGTTTCTGAGAATCCTTCTCTCTAGTTTTTATGTGAAGATATTTCCTTTTCCAACGTAGGCCTCAAGGTGCTCCGAATAAACACTTGCAGATTCTACAAAAGGAGTGTTTCAAAACTGTTCTATCAAAGGGAACGTTCAAGTCTGTGAGTTGAATGCACTCATCACACAGAAGTTTCTCAGAATGCTTCTGTCTAGTTTTTAGGTGAAGAGATTTCATTTCCCAGCATAGGCCTCAAAGCGCTCCAAATATCCACTTGCAGATTCTACGAAAAGAGTGTTTCAAAGCTGCTCTTTCAAAAGCAAGGTTCAAGTCTGTGTGTTGAATGCACTCATCAGAAAGAAGTTTCTGAGAATGCTTCTGTCTAGTTCTTACGTGAAGATATTTCCTTTTCCAGCTTAGGCCTCAAAGCGCTCCAAATAAACACTTGCAAATTCTACAAAAGGAGTGTTTCAAAAGAGTTCTATCAAAAGGAACGTTCAAGTCTGTGAGTTGAATGCACTTATCATACAAAAGTTTCCTGGAATGCTTCTGTCTAGTTTTTATGTGAAGACATTTCCTTTTCCAGCCTAGGCCTCAAAGCGCTCCAAATATCCACTTGCAGATTCTACCAAAAGAGTGTTTCAAAACTGCTCTATCAAAAGTAAGCTTCAACGCTGTGAGGAGAATGCACTCATCACAAAGAAGTTTCTGAGAATGCTTCTGTCTAGTTTTTATGTGAAGATATTTCCTTTTCCAGCATAGGCCTCAAAACACTCCAAATATCCTCTTGCAGATTCTACAAAAAGAGTGTTTCAAAACTGTTCTATCAAAAGGAAGGTTCAACTCTGTGAGTTGAATGAATGCATCGTGAAGAACTTTCTGAGAATGCTTCTCTGTAGTTTTTAGGTGAAGATATTCCATATCCCAGCACAGGCCTCGAAGTGCTCCAAATAACCACTTGCAGATTTTACCAAAAGAGTGTTTCAAAACTGCTCTTTCTATAGGTAAGTTCAAGTCTGTGAGTTGAATGCACTCAACACAAAGAAGTTTCTGAGAATGCTTCTGTTCAGTTTTTATGTGAAGATATTTCCTTTTCCAGCATAGGCCTCAAACGGCTCCAAATATCCACTTGCAGATTCTACAAAAAGAGTGTTTCCAAACTTCTCTATCAATTGGTAGGTTCAACTCTGTGATTTGAATGAACTCATCACAAAGAAGTTTCTGAGAATCCTTCTCTCTAGTTTTTATGTGAAGATATTTCCTTTTCCAACATAGGCCTCAAGGTGCTCCGAATAAACACTTGCAGATTCTACAAAAGGAGTGTTTCAAAACTGTTCTATCAAAGGGAACGTTCAAGTCTGTGAGTTGAATGCACTCATCACACAGAAGTTTCTGAGAATGCTTCTGTCTAGTTTTTAGGCGAAGAGATTTCATTTCCCAGCATAGGCCTCAAAGCGCTCCAAATATCCACTTGCAGATTCTACGAAAAGAGTGTTTCAAAGCTGCTCTTTCAAAAGCAAGGTTCAAGTCTGTGTGTTGAATGCACTCATCAGAAAGAAGTTTCTGAGAATGCTTCTGTCTAGTTCTTACGTGAAGATATTTCCTTTTCCAGCTTAGGCCTCAAAGCGCTCCAAATAAACACTTGCA
The DNA here is from genome assembly GCF_028885655.2 of Pongo abelii. Classification (NCBI taxonomy): domain Eukaryota; kingdom Metazoa; phylum Chordata; class Mammalia; order Primates; family Hominidae; genus Pongo; species Pongo abelii. The sequence continues at coordinate 15,563,163 of NC_071998.2, read as the reverse complement.
AATTCTACAAAAGGAGTGTTTCAAAAGAGTTCTATCAAAAGGAACGTTCAAGTCTGTGAGTTGAATGCACTTGTCATACAGAAGTTTCCTGGAATGCTTCTGTCTAGTTTTTATGTGAAGACATTGCCTTTTCCAGCATAGACCTCAAAGCGCTCCAAATATCCACTGGCAGATTCTACCAAAAGAGTGTTTCAAAACTGCTCTATCAAAAGCAAGCTTCAACGCTGTGAGGAGAATGCACTCATCACAAAGAAGTTTCTGAGAATGCTTCTGTCTAGTTTTTATGTGGAGATATTTCCTTTTCCAGCATAGGCCTCAAAACGCTCCAAATATCCTCTTGCAGATTCTACAAAAAGAGGGTTTCAAAACTGTTCTATCAAAAGGAAGGTTCAACTCTGTGAGTTGAATGAATGCATCGTGAAGAACTTTCTGAGAATGCTTCTCTGTAGTTTTTAGGTGAAGATATTCCATATCCCAGCACAGGCCTCGAAGTGCTCCAAATAACCACTTGCAGATTTTACCAAAAGAGTGTTTCAAAACTGCTCTTTCTATAGGTAAGTTCAAGTCTGTGAGTTGAATGCACTCAATACAAAGAAGTTTCTGAGAATGCTTCTGTTCAGTTTTTATGTGAAGATATTTCCTTTTCCAGCATAGGCCTCAAACGGCTCCAAATATCCACTTGCAGATTCTACAAAAAGAGTGTTTCCAAACTTCTCTATCAATTGGTAGGTTCAATTTTGTGAGTTGAATGAACTCATCACAAAGAAGTTTCTGAGAATCCTTCTCTCTAGTTTTTATGTGAAGATATTTCCTTTTCCAACGTAGGCCTCAAGGTGCTCCGAATAAACACTTGCAGATTCTACAAAAGGAGTGTTTCAAAACTGTTCTATGAAAGGGAACGTTCAAGTCTGTGAGTTGAATGCACTCATCACACAGAAGTTTCTCAGAATGCTTCTGTCTACTTTTTAGGTGAAGAGATTTCATTTCCCAGCATAGGCCTCAAAGCGCTCCAAATATCCACTTGCAGATTCTACGAAAAGAGTGTTTCAAAGCTGCTCTTTCAAAAGCAAGGTTCAAGTCTGTGTGTTGAATGCACTCATCAGAAAGAAGTTTCTGAGAATGCTTCTGTCTAGTTCTTACGTGAAGATATTTCCTTTTCCAGCTTAGGCCTCAAAGCGCTCCAAATAAACACTTGCAAATTCCACAAAAGGAGTGTTTCAAAAGAGTTCTATCAAAAGGAACGTTCAAGTCTGTGAGTTGAATGCACTTGTCATACAGAAGTTTCCTGGAATGCTTCTGTCTAGTTTTTATGTGAAGACATTTCCTTTTCCAGCATAGGCCTCAAAGCGCTCCAAATATCCACTTGCAGATTCTACCAAAAGAGTGTTTCAAAACTGCTCTATCAAAAGTAACCTTCAACGCTGTGAGTAGAATGCACTCATCACAAAGAAGTTTCTGAGAATGCTTCTGTCTAGTTTTTATGTGAAGATATTTCCTTTTCCAGCATAGGCCTCAAAACGCTCCAAATATCCTCTTGCAGATTCTACAAAAAGAGTGTTTCAAAACTGTTCTATCAAAAGGAAGGTTCAACTCTGTGAGTTGAATGAATGCATCGTGAAGAACTTTCTGAGAATGCTTCTCTGTAGTTTTTAGGTGAAGATATTCCATATCCCAGCACAGGCCTCGAAGTGCTCCAAATAACCACTTGCAGATTTTACCAAAAGAGTGTTTCAAAACTGCTCTTTCTATAGGTAAGTTCAAGTCTGTGAGTTGAATGCACTCAACACAAAGAAGTTTCTGAGAATGCTTCTGTTCAGTTTTTATGTGAAGATATTTCCTTTTCCAGCATAGGCCTCAAACGGCTCCAAATATCCACTTGCAGATTCTACAAAAAGAGTGTTTCCAAACTTCTCTATCAATTGGTAGGTTCAACTCTGTGAGTTGAATGAACTCATCACAAAGAAGTTTCTGAGAATCCTTCTCTCTAGTTTTTATGTGAAGATATTTCCTTTTCCAACATAGGCCTCAAGGTGCTCCGAATAAACACTTGCAGATTCTACAAAAGGAGTGTTTCAAAACTGTTCTATCAAAGGGAACGTTCAAGTCTGTGAGTTGAATGCACTCATCACACAGAAGTTTCTCAGAATGCTTCTGTCTAGTTTTTAGGTGAAGAGATTTCATTTCCCAGCATAGGCCTCAAAGCGCTCCAAATATCCACTTGCAGATTCTACGAAAAGAGTGTTTCAAAGCTGCTCTTTCAAAAGCAAGGTTCAAGTCTGTGTGTTGAATGCACTCATCAGAAAGAAGTTTCTGAGGATGCTTCTGTCTAGTTCTTACGTGAAGATATTTCCTTTTCCAGCTTAGGCCTCAAAGCGCTCCAAATAAACACTTGCAAATTCCACAAAAGGAGTGTTTCAAAAGAGTTCTATCAAAAGGAACGTTCAAGTCTGTGAGTTGAATGCACTTGTCATACAGAAGTTTCCTGGAATGCTTCTGTCTAGTTTTTATGTGAAGACATTTCCTTTTTCAGCATAGGCCTCAAAGCGCTCCAAATATCCACTTGCAGATTCTACCAAAAGAGTGTTTCAAAACTGCTCTATCAAAAGCAAGCTTCAACACTGTGAGTAGAATGCACTCATCACAAAGAAGTTTCTGAGAATTCTTCTGTCTAGTTTTTATGTGAAGATATTTCCTTTTCCAGCATAGGCCTCAAAACGCTCCAAATATCCTCTTGCAGATTCTACAAAAAGAGTGTTTCAAAACTGTTCTATCAAAAGGAAAGTTCAACTCTGTGAGTTGAATGAATGCATCGTGAAGAACTTTCTGAGAATGCTTCTCTGTAGTTTTTAGGTGAAGATATTCCATATCCCAGCACAGGCCTCGAAGTGCTCCAAATAACCACTTGCAGATTTTACCAAAAGAGTGTTTCAAAACTGCTCTTTCTATAGGTAAGTTCAAGTCTGTGAGTTGAATGCACTCAACACAAAGAAGTTTCTGAGAATGCTTCTGTTCAGTTTTTATGTGAAGATATTTCCTTTTCCAGCATAGGCCTCAAACGGCTCCAAATATCCACTTGCAGATTCTAAAAAAAGAGTGTTTCCAAACTTCTCTATCAATTGGTAGGTTCAACTCTGTGAGTTGAATGAACTCATCACAAAGAAGTTTCTGAGAATCCTTCTCTCTAGTTTTTATGTGAAGATATTTCCTTTTCCAATATAGGCCTCAAGGTGCTCCGAATAAACACTTGCAGATTCTACAAAAGGAGTGTTTCAAAACTGTTCTATCAAAGGGAACGTTCAAGTCTGTGAGTTGAATGCACTCATCACACAGAAGTTTCTCAGAATGCTTCTGTCTAGTTTTTAGGTGAAGAGATTTCATTTCCCAGCATAGGCCTCAAAGCGCTCCAAATATCCACTTGCAGATTCTACGAAAAGAGTGTTTCAAAGCTGCTCTTTCAAAAGCAAGGTTCAAGTGTGTGTGTTGAATGCACTCATCAGAAAGAAGTTTCTGAGAATGCTTCTGTCTAGTTCTTACGTGAAGATATTTCCTTTTCCAGCTTAGGCCTCAAAGCGCTCCAAATAAACACTTGCAAATTCCACAAAAGGAGTGTTTCAAAAGAGTTCTATCAAAAGGAACGTTCAAGTCTGTGAGTTGAATGCACTTGTCATACAGAAGTTTCCTGGAATGCTTCTGTCTAGTTTTTATGTGAAGACATTTCCTTTTCCAGCATAGGCCTCAAAGCGCTCCAAATATCCACTTGCAGATTCTACCAAAAGAGTGTTTCAAAACTGCTCTATCAAAAGTAACCTTCAACGCTGTGAGTAGAATGCACTCATCACAAAGAAGTTTCTGAGAATGCTTCTGTCTAGTTTTTATGTGAAGATATTTCCTTTTCCAGCATAGGCCTCAAAACGCTCCAAATATCCTCTTGCAGATTCTACAAAAAGAGTGTTTCAAAACTGTTCTATCAAAAGGAAGGTTCAACTCTGTGAGTTGAATGAATGCATCGTGAAGAACTTTCTGAGAATGCTTCTCTGTAGTTTTTAGGTGAAGATATTCCATATCCCAGCACAGGCCTCGAAGTGCTCCAAATAACCACTTGCAGATTTTACCAAAAGAGTGTTTCAAAACTGCTCTTTCTATAGGTAAGTTCAAGTCTGTGAGTTGAATGCACTCAACACAAAGAAGTTTCTGAGAATGCTTCTGTTCAGTTTTTATGTGAAGATATTTCCTTTTCCAGCATAGGCCTCAAACGGCTCCAAATATCCACTTGCAGATTCTACAAAAAGAGTGTTTCCAAACTTCTCTATCAATTGGTAGGTTCAACTCTGTGAGTTGAATGAACTCATCACAAAGAAGTTTCTGAGAATCCTTCTCTCTAGTTTTTATGTGAAGATATTTCCTTTTCCAACATAGGCCTCAAGGTGCTCCGAATAAACACTTGCAGATTCTACAAAAGGAGTGTTTCAAAACTGTTCTATCAAAGGGAACGTTCAAGTCTGTGAGTTGAATGCACTCATCACACAGAAGTTTCTCAGAATGCTTCTGTCTAGTTTTTAGGTGAAGAGATTTCATTTCCCAGCATAGGCCTCAAAGCGCTCCAAATATCCACTTGCAGATTCTACGAAAAGAGTGTTTCAAAGCTGCTCTTTCAAAAGCAAGGTTCAAGTCTGTGTGTTGAATGCACTCATCAGAAAGAAGTTTCTGAGGATGCTTCTGTCTAGTTCTTACGTGAAGATATTTCCTTTTCCAGCTTAGGCCTCAAAGCGCTCCAAATAAACACTTGCAAATTCCACAAAAGGAGTGTTTCAAAAGAGTTCTATCAAAAGGAACGTTCAAGTCTGTGAGTTGAATGCACTTGTCATACAGAAGTTTCCTGGAATGCTTCTGTCTAGTTTTTATGTGAAGACATTTCCTTTTTCAGCATAGGCCTCAAAGCGCTCCAAATATCCACTTGCAGATTCTACCAAAAGAGTGTTTCAAAACTGCTCTATCAAAAGCAAGCTTCAACACTGTGAGTAGAATGCACTCATCACAAAGAAGTTTCTGAGAATGCTTCTGTCTAGTTTTTATGTGAAGATATTTCCTTTTCCAGCATAGGCCTCAAAACGCTCCAAATATCCTCTTGCAGATTCTACAAAAAGAGTGTTTCAAAACTGTTCTATCAAAAGGAAGGTTCAACTCTGTGAGTTGAATGAATGCATCGTGAAGAACTTTCTGAGAATGCTTCTCTGTAGTTTTTAGGTGAAGATATTCCATATCCCAGCACAGGCCTCGAAGTGCTCCAAATAACCACTTGCAGATTTTACCAAAAGAGTGTTTCAAAACTGCTCTTTCTATAGGTAAGTTCAAGTCTGTGAGTTGAATGCACTCAACACAAAGAAGTTTCTGAGAATGCTTCTGTTCAGTTTTTATGTGAAGATATTTCCTTTTCCAGCATAGGCCTCAAACGGCTCCAAATATCCACTTGCAGATTCTACAAAAAGAGTGTTTCCAAACTTCTCTATCAATTGGTAGGTTCAACTCTGTGAGTTGAATGAACTCATCACAAAGAAGTTTCTGAGAATCCTTCTCTCTAGTTTTTATGTGAAGATATTTCCTTTTCCAACATAGGCCTCAAGGTGCTCCGAATAAACACTTGCAGATTCTACAAAAGGAGTGTTTCAAAACTGTTCTATCAAAGGGAACGTTCAAGTCTGTGAGTTGAATGCACTCATCACACAGAAGTTTCTCAGAATGCTTCTGTCTAGTTTTTAGGTGAAGAGATTTCATTTCCCAGCATAGGCCTCAAAGCGCTCCAAATATCCACTTGCAGATTCTACGAAAAGAGTGTTTCAAAGCTGCTCTTTCAAAAGCAAGGTTCAAGTCTGTGTGTTGAATGCACTCATCAGAAAGAAGTTTCTGAGAATGCTTCTGTCTAGTTCTTACGTGAAGATATTTCCTTTTCCAGCTTAGGCCTCAAAGCGCTCCAAATAAACACTTGCAAATTCCACAAAAGGAGTGTTTCAAAAGAGTTCTATCAAAAGGAACGTTCAAGTCTGTGAGTTGAATGCACTTGTCATACAGAAGTTTCCTGGAATGCTTCTGTCTAGTTTTTATGTGAAGACATTTCCTTTTCCAGCATAGGCCTCAAAGCGCTCCAAATATCCACTTGCAGATTCTACCAAAAGAGTGTTTCAAAACTGCTCTATCAAAAGTAAGCTTCAACGCTGTGAGTAGAATGCACTCATCACAAAGAAGTTTCTGAGAATGCTTCTGTCTAGTTTTTATGTGAAGATATTTCCTTTTCCAGCATAGGCCTCAAAACGCTCCAAATATCCTCTTGCAGATTCTACAAAAAGAGTGTTTCAAAACTGTTCTATCAAAAGGAAGGTTCAACTCTGTGAGTTGAATGAATGCATCGTGAAGAACTTTCTGAGAATGCTTCTCTGTAGTTTTTAGGTGAAGATATTCCATATCCCAGCACAGGCCTCGAAGTGCTCCAAATAACCACTTGCAGATTTTACCAAAAGAGTGTTTCAAAACTGCTCTTTCTATAGGTAAGTTCAAGTCTGTGAGTTGAATGCACTCAACACAAAGAAGTTTCTGAGAATGCTTCTGTTCAGTTTTTATGTGAAGATATTTCCTTTTCCAGCATAGGCCTCAAACGGCTCCAAATATCCACTTGCAGATTCTACAAAAAGAGTGTTTCCAAACTTCTCTATCAATTGGTAGGTTCAACTCTGTGAGTTGAATGAACTCATCACAAAGAAGTTTCTGAGAATCCTTCTCTCTAGTTTTTATGTGAAGATATTTCCTTTTCCAACATAGGCCTCAAGGTGCTCCGAATAAACACTTGCAGATTCTACAAAAGGAGTGTTTCAAAACTGTTCTATCAAAGGGAACGTTCAAGTCTGTGAGTTGAATGCACTCATCACACAGAAGTTTCTCAGAATGCTTCTGTCTAGTTTTTAGGTGAAGAGATTTCATTTCCCAGCATAGGCCTCAAAGCGCTCCAAATATCCACTTGCAGATTCTACGAAAAGAGTGTTTCAAAGCTGCTCTTTCAAAAGCAAGGTTCAAGTCTGTGTGTTGAATGCACTCATCAGAAAGAAGTTTCTGAGGATGCTTCTGTCTAGTTCTTACGTGAAGATATTTCCTTTTCCAGCTTAGGCCTCAAAGCGCTCCAAATAAACACTTGCAAATTCCACAAAAGGAGTGTTTCAAAAGAGTTCTATCAAAAGGAACGTTCAAGTCTGTGAGTTGAATGCACTTGTCATACAGAAGTTTCCTGGAATGCTTCTGTCTAGTTTTTATGTGAAGACATTTCCTTTTTCAGCATAGGCCTCAAAGCGCTCCAAATATCCACTTGCAGATTCTACCAAAAGAGTGTTTCAAAACTGCTCTATCAAAAGCAAGCTTCAACACTGTGAGTAGAATGCACTCATCACAAAGAAGTTTCTGAGAATGCTTCTGTCTAGTTTTTATGTGAAGATATTTCCTTTTCCAGCATAGGCCTCAAAACGCTCCAAATATCCTCTTGCAGATTCTACAAAAAGAGTGTTTCAAAACTGTTCTATCAAAAGGAAGGTTCAACTCTGTGAGTTGAATGAATGCATCGTGAAGAACTTTCTGAGAATGCTTCTCTGTAGTTTTTAGGTGAAGATATTCCATATCCCAGCACAGGCCTCGAAGTGCTCCAAATAACCACTTGCAGATTTTACCAAAAGAGTGTTTCAAAACTGCTCTTTCTATAGGTAAGTTCAAGTCTGTGAGTTGAATGCACTCAACACAAAGAAGTTTCTGAGAATGCTTCTGTTCAGTTTTTATGTGAAGATATTTCCTTTTCCAGCATAGGCCTCAAACGGCTCCAAATATCCACTTGCAGATTCTACAAAAAGAGTGTTTCCAAACTTCTCTATCAATTGGTAGGTTCAACTCTGTGAGTTGAATGAACTCATCACAAAGAAGTTTCTGAGAATCCTTCTCTCTAGTTTTTATGTGAAGATATTTCCTTTTCCAACATAGGCCTCAAGGTGCTCCGAATAAACACTTGCAGATTCTACAAAAGGAGTGTTTCAAAACTGTTCTATCAAAGGGAACGTTCAAGTCTGTGAGTTGAATGCACTCATCACACAGAAGTTTCTCAGAATGCTTCTGTCTAGTTTTTAGGTGAAGAGATTTCATTTCCCAGCATAGGCCTCAAAGCGCTCCAAATATCCACTTGCAGATTCTATGAAAAGAGTGTTTCAAAGCTGCTCTTTCAAAAGCAAGGTTCAAGTCCGTGTGTTGAATGCACTCATCAGAAAGAAGTTTCTGAGAATGCTTCTGTCTAGTTCTTACGTGAAGATATTTCCTTTTCCAGCTTAGGCCTCAAAGCGCTCCAAATAAACACTTGCAAATTCCACAAAAGGAGTGTTTCAAAAGAGTTCTATCAAAAGGAACGTTCAAGTCTGTGAGTTGAATGCACTTGTCATACAGAAGTTTCCTGGAATGCTTCTGTCTAGTTTTTATGTGAAGACATTTCCTTTTCCAGCATAGGCCTCAAAGCGCTCCAAATATCCACTTGCAGATTCTACCAAAAGAGTGTTTCAAAACTGCTCTATCAAAAGTAAGCTTCAACGCTGTGAGTAGAATGCACTCATCACAAAGAAGTTTCTGAGAATGCTTCTGTCTAGTTTTTATGTGAAGATATTTCCTTTTCCAGCATAGGCCTCAAAACGCTCCAAATATCCTCTTGCAGATTCTACAAAAAGAGTGTTTCAAAACTGTTCTATCAAAAGGAAGGTTCAACTCTGTGAGTTGAATGAATGCATCGTGAAGAACTTTCTGAGAATGCTTCTCTGTAGTTTTTAGGTGAAGATATTCCATATCCCAGCACAGGCCTCGAAGTGCTCCAAATAACCACTTGCAGATTTTACCAAAAGAGTGTTTCAAAACTGCTCTTTCTATAGGTAAGTTCAAGTCTGTGAGTTGAATGCACTCAACACAAAGAAGTTTCTGAGAATGCTTCTGTTCAGTTTTTATGTGAAGATATTTCCTTTTCCAGCATAGGCCTCAAACGGCTCCAAATATCCACTTGCAGATTCTACAAAAAGAGTGTTTCCAAACTTCTCTATCAATTGGTAGGTTCAACTCTGTGAGTTGAATGAACTCATCACAAAGAAGTTTCTGAGAATCCTTCTCTCTAGTTTTTATGTGAAGATATTTCCTTTTCCAACATAGGCCTCAAGGTGCTCCGAATAAACACTTGCAGATTCTACAAAAGGAGTGTTTCAAAACTGTTCTATCAAAGGGAACGTTCAAGTCTGTGAGTTGAATGCACTCATCACACAGAAGTTTCTGAGAATGCTTCTGTCTAGTTTTTAGGTGAAGAGATTTCATTTCCCAGCATAGGCCTCAAAGCGCTCCAAATATCCACTTGGAGATTCTACGAAAAGAGTGTTTCAAAGCTGCTCTTTCAAAAGCAAGGTTCAAGTCTGTGTGTTGAATGCACTCATCAGAAAGAAGTTTCTGAGAATGCTTCTGTCTAGTTCTTACGTGAAGATATTTCCTTTTCCAGCTTAGGCCTCAAAGCGCTCCAAATAAACACTTGCAAATTCTACAAAAGGAGTGTTTCAAAAGAGTTCTATCAAAAGGAACGTTCAAGTCTGTGAGTTGAATGCACTTATCATACAGAAGTTTCCTGGAATGCTTCTGTCTAGTTTTTATGTGAAGACATTTCCTTTTCCAGCCTAGGCCTCAAAGCGCTCCAAATATCCACTTGCAGATTCTACCAAAAGAGTGTTTCAAAACTGCTCTATCAAAAGTAAGCTTCAACGCTGTGAGGAGAATGCACTCATCACAAAGAAGTTTCTGAGAATGCTTCTATCTAGTTTTTATGTGAAGATATTTCCTTTTCCAGCATAGGCCTCAAAACACTCCAAATATCCTCTTGCAGATTCTACAAAAAGAGTGTTTCAAAACTGTTCTATCAAAAGGAAGGTTCAACTCTGTGAGTTGAATGAATGCATCGTGAAGAACTTTCTGAGAATGCTTCTCTGTAGTTTTTAGGTGAAGATATTCCATATCCCAGCACAGGCCTCGAAGTGCTCCAAATAACCACTTGCAGATTTTACCAAAAGAGTGTTTCAAAACTGCTCTTTCTATAGGTAAGTTCAAGTCTGTGAGTTGAATGCACTCAACAAAAAGAAGTTTCTGAGAATGCTTCTGTTCAGTTTTTATGTGAAGATATTTCCTTTTCCAGCATAGGCCTCAAACGGCTCCAAATATCCACTTGCAGATTCTACAAAAAGAGTGTTTCCAAACTTCTCTATCAATTGGTAGGTTCAACTCTGTGAGTTGAATGAACTCATCACAAAGAAGTTTCTGAGAATCCTTCTCTCTAGTTTTTATGTGAAGATATTTCCTTTTCCAACATAGGCCTCAAGGTGCTCCGAATAAACACTTGCAGATTCTACAAAAGGAGTGTTTCAAAACTGTTCTATCAAAGGGAACGTTCAAGTCTGTGAGTTGAATGCACTCATCACACAGAAGTTTCTCAGAATGCTTCTGTCTAGTTTTTAGGTGAAGAGATTTCATTTCCCAGCATAGGCCTCAAAGCGCTCCAAATATCCACTTGCAGATTCTACGAAAAGAGTGTTTCAAAGCTGCTCTTTCAAAAGCAAGGTTCAAGTCTGTGTGTTGAATGCACTCATCAGAAAGAAGTTTCTGAGGATGCTTCTGTCTAGTTCTTACGTGAAGATATTTCCTTTTCCAGCTTAGGCCTCAAAGCGCTCCAAATAAACACTTGCAAATTCCACAAAAGGAGTGTTTCAAAAGAGTTCTATCAAAAGGAACGTTCAAGTCTGTGAGTTGAATGCACTTGTCATACAGAAGTTTCCTGGAATGCTTCTGTCTAGTTTTTATGTGAAGACATTTCCTTTTTCAGCATAGGCCTCAAAGCGCTCCAAATATCCACTTGCAGATTCTACCAAAAGAGTGTTTCAAAACTGCTCTATCAAAAGCAAGCTTCAACACTGTGAGTAGAATGCACTCATCACAAAGAAGTTTCTGAGAATGCTTCTGTCTAGTTTTTATGTGAAGATATTTCCTTTTCCAGCATAGGCCTCAAAACGCTCCAAATATCCTCTTGCAGATTCTACAAAAAGAGTGTTTCAAAACTGTTCTATCAAAAGGAAGGTTCAACTCTGTGAGTTGAATGAATGCATCGTGAAGAACTTTCTGAGAATGCTTCTCTGTAGTTTTTAGGTGAAGATATTCCATATCCCAGCACAGGCCTCGAAGTGCTCCAAATAACCACTTGCAGATTTTACCAAAAGAGTGTTTCAAAACTGCTCTTTCTATAGGTAAGTTCAAGTCTGTGAGTTGAATGCACTCAACACAAAGAAGTTTCTGAGAATGCTTCTGTTCAGTTTTTATGTGAAGATATTTCCTTTTCCAGCATAGGCCTCAAACGGCTCCAAATATCCACTTGCAGATTCTACAAAAAGAGTGTTTCCAAACTTCTCTATCAATTGGTAGGTTCAACTCTGTGAGTTGAATGAACTCATCACAAAGAAGTTTCTGAGAATCCTTCTCTCTAGTTTTTATGTGAAGATATTTCCTTTTCCAACATAGGCCTCAAGGTGCTCCGAATAAACACTTGCAGATTCTACAAAAGGAGTGTTTCAAAACTGTTCTATCAAAGGGAACGTTGAAGTCTGTGAGTTGAATGCACTCATCACACAGAAGTTTCTGAGAATGCTTCTGTCTAGTTTTTAGGTGAAGAGATTTCATTTCCCAGCATAGACCTCAAAGCGCTCCAAATATCCACTTGGAGATTCTACGAAAAGAGTGTTTCAAAGCTGCTCTTTCAAAAGCAAGGTTCAAGTCTGTGTGTTGAATGCACTCATCAGAAAGAAGTTTCTGAGAATGCTTCTGTCTAGTTCTTACGTGAAGATATTTCCTTTTCCAGCTTAGGCCTCAAAGCGCTCCAAATAAACACTTGCAAATTCTACAAAAGGAGTGTTTCAAAAGAGTTCTATCAAAAGGAACGTTCAAGTCTGTGAGTTGAATGCACTTATCATACAGAAGTTTCCTGGAATGCTTCTGTCTAGTTTTTATGTGAAGACATTTCCTTTTCCAGCCTAGGCCTCAAAGCGCTCCAAATATCCACTTGCAGATTCTACCAAAAGAGTGTTTCAAAACTGCTCTATCAAAAGCAAGATTCAACGCTGTGAGTAGAATGCACTCATCACAAAGAAGTTTCTGAGAATGCTTCTGTCTAGTTTTTATGTGGAGATATTTCCTTTTCCAGCATAGGCCTCAAAACGCTCCAAATATCCTCTTGCAGATTCTACAAAAAGAGGGTTTCAAAACTGTTCTATCAAAAGGAAGGTTCAACTCTGTGAGTTGAATGAATGCATCGTGAAGAACTTTCTGAGAATGCTTCTCTGTAGTTTTTAGGTGAAGATATTCCATATCCCAGCACAGGCCTCGAAGTGCTCCAAATAACCACTTGCAGATTTTACCAAAAGAGTGTTTCAAAACTGCTCTTTCTATAGGTAAGTTCAAGTCTGTGAGTTGAATGCACTCAACACAAAGAAGTTTCTGAGAATGCTTCTGTTCAGTTTTTATGTGAAGATATTTCCTTTTCCAGCATAGGCCTCAAACGGCTCCAAATATCCACTTGCAGATTCTACAAAAAGAGTGTTTCCAAACTTCTCTATCAATTGGTAGGTTCAACTCTGTGAGTTGAATGAACTCATCACAAAGAAGTTTCTGAGAATCCTTCTCTCTAGTTTTTATGTGAAGATATTACCTTTTCCAACATAGGCCTCAAAGTGCTCTGAATAAACACTTGCAGATTCTACAAAAGGAGTGTTTCAAAACTGTTCTATCAAAGGGAACGTTGAAGTCTGTGAGTTGAATGCACTCATCACACAGAAGTTTCTCAGAATGCTTCTGTCTAGTTTTTAGGTGAAGAGATTTCATTTCCCAGCATAGGCCTCAAAGCGCTCCAAATATCCACTTGCAGATTCTACGAAAAGAGTGTTTCAAAGCTGCTCTTTCAAAAGCAAGGTTCAAGTCTGTGTGTTGAATGCACTCATCAGAAAGAAGTTTCTGAGAATGCTTCTGTCTAGTTCTTACGTGAAGATATTTCCTTTTCCAGCTTAGGTCTGAAAGCGCTCCAAATAAACACTTGCAAATTCTACAAAAGGAGTGTTTCAAAAGAGTTCTATCAAAAGGAACGTTCAAGTCTGTGAGTTGAATGCACTTATCATACAGAAGTTTCCTGGAATGCTTCTGTCTATTTTTATGTGAAGACATTTCCTTTTCCAGCCTAGGCCTCAAAGCGCTCCAAATATCCACTTGCAGATTCTACCAAAAGAGTGTTTCAAAACTGCTCTATCAAAAGTAAGATTCAACGCTGTGAGTAGAATGCACTCATCACAAAGAAGTTTCTGAGAATGCTTCTGTCTAGTTTTTATGTGAAGATATTTCCTTTTCCAGCATAGGCCTCAAAACGCTCCAAATATCCTCTTGCAGATTCTACAAAAAGAGGGTTTCAAAAGTGTTCTATGAAAAGGAAGGTTCAACTCTGTGAGTTGAATGAATGCATCGTGAAGAACTTTCTGAGAATGCTTCTCTGTAGTTTTTAGGTGAAGATATTCCATATCCCAGCACAGGCCTCGAAGTGCTCCAAATAACCACTTGCAGATTTTACCAAAAGAGTGTTTCAAAACTGCTCTTTCTATAGGTAAGTTCAAGTCTGTGAGTTGAATGCACTCAACACAAAGAAGTTTCTGAGAATGCTTCTGTTCAGTTTTTATGTGAAGATATTTCCTTTTCCAGCATAGGCCTCAAACGGCTCCAAATATCCACTTGCAGATTCTACAAAAAGAGTGTTTCCAAACTTCTCTATCAATTGGTAGGTTCAACTCTGTGAGTTGAATGAACTCATCACAAAGAAGTTTCTGAGAATCCTTCTCTCTAGTTTTTATGTGAAGATATTTCCTTTTCCAACATAGGCCTCAAGGTGCTCCGAATAAACACTTGCAGATTCTACAAAAGGAGTGTTTCAAAACTGTTCTATCAAAGGGAACGTTCAAGTCTGTGAGTTGAATGCACTCATCACACAGAAGTTTCTCAGAATGCTTCTGTCTAGTTTTTAGGTGAAGAGATTTCATTTCCCAGCATAGGCCTCAAAGCGCTCCAAATATCCACTTGCAGATTCTACGAAAAGAGTGTTTCAAAGCTGCTCTTTCAAAAGCAAGGTTCAAGTCTGTGTGTTGAATGCACTCATCAGAAAGAAGTTTCTGAGAATGCTTCTGTCTAGTTCTTACGTGAAGATATTTCCTTTTCCAGCTTAGGCCTCAAAGCGCTCCAAATAAACACTTGCAAATTCCACAAAAGGAGTGTTTCAAAAGAGTTCTATCAAAAGGAACGTTCAAGTCTGTGAGTTGAATGCACTTGTCATACAGAAGTTTCCTGGAATGCTTCTGTCTAGTTTTTATGTGAAGACATTTCCTTTTCCAGCATAGGCCTCAAAGCGCTCCAAATATCCACTTGCAGATTCTACCAAAAGAGTGTTTCAAAACTGCTCTATCAAAAGTAAGCTTCAACGCTGTGAGTAGAATGCACTCATCACAAAGAAGTTTCTGAGAATGCTTCTGTCTAGTTTTTATGTGAAGATATTTCCTTTTCCAGCATAGGCCTCAAAACGCTCCAAATATCCTCTTGCAGATTCTACAAAAAGAGGGTTTCAAAACTGTTCTATCAAAAGGAAGGTTCAACTCTGTGAGTTGAATGAATGCATCGTGAAGAACTTTCTGAGAATGCTTCTCTGTAGTTTTTAGGTGAAGATATTCCATATCCCAGCACAGGCCTCGAAGTGCTCCAAATAACCACTTGCAGATTTTACCAAAAGAGTGTTTCAAAACTGCTCTTTCTATAGGTAAGTTCAAGTCTGTGAGTTGAATGCACTCAACACAAAGAAGTTTCTGAGAATGCTTCTGTTCAGTTTTTATGTGAAGATATTTCCTTTTCCAGCATAGGCCTCAAACGGCTCCAAATATCCACTTGCAGATTCTACAAAAAGAGTGTTTCCAAACTTCTCTATCAATTGGTAGGTTCAACTCTGTGAGTTGAATGAACTCATCACAAAGAAGTTTCTGAGAATCCTTCTCTCTAGTTTTTATGTGAAGATATTTCCTTTTCCAACATAGGCCTCAAGGTGCTCCGAATAAACACTTGCAGATTCTACAAAAGGAGTGTTTCAAAACTGTTCTATCAAAGGGAACGTTCAAGTCTGTGAGTTGAATGCACTCATCACACAGAAGTTTCTCAGAATGCTTCTGTCTAGTTTTTAGGTGAAGAGATTTCATTTCCCAGCATAGGCCTCAAAGCGCTCCAAATATCCACTTGCAGATTCTACGAAAAGAGTGTTTCAAAGCTGCTCTTTCAAAAGCAAGGTTCAAGTCTGTGTGTTGAATGCACTCATCAGAAAGAAGTTTCTGAGAATGCTTCTGTCTAGTTCTTACGTGAAGATATTTCCTTTTCCAGCTTAGGCCTCAAAGCGCTCCAAATAAACACTTGCAAATTCTACAAAAGGAGTGTTTCAAAAGAGTTCTATCAAAAGGAACGTTCAAGTCTGTGAGTTGAATGCACTTGTCATACAGAAGTTTCCTGGAATGCTTCTGTCTAGTTTTTATGTGAAGACATTTCCTTTTCCAGCATAGGCCTCAAAGCGCTCCAAATATCCACTTGCAGATTCTACCAAAAGAGTGTTTCAAAACTGCTCTATCAAAAGTAAGCTTCAACGCTGTGAGTAGAATGCACTCATCACAAAGAAGTTTCTGAGAATGCTTCTGTCTAGTTTTTATGTGAAGATATTTCCTTTTCCAGCATAGGCCTCAAAACGCTCCAAATATCCTCTTGCAGATTCTACAAAAAGAGTGTTTCAAAACTGTTCTATCAAAAGGAAGGTTCAACTCTGTGAGTTGAATGAATGCATCGTGAAGAACTTTCTGAGAATGCTTCTCTGTAGTTTTTAGGTGAAGATATTCCATATCCCAGCACAGGCCTCGAAGTGCTCCAAATAACCACTTGCAGATTTTACCAAAAGAGTGTTTCAAAACTGCTCTTTCTATAGGTAAGTTCAAGTCTGTGAGTTGAATGCACTCAACACAAAGAAGTTTCTGAGAATGCTTCTGTTCAGTTTTTATGTGAAGATATTTCCTTTTCCAGCATAGGCCTCAAACGGCTCCAAATATCCACTTGCAGATTCTACAAAAAGAGTGTTTCCAAACTTCTCTATCAATTGGTAGGTTCAACTCTGTGAGTTGAATGAACTCATCACAAAGAAGTTTCTGAGAATCCTTCTCTCTAGTTTTTATGTGAAGATATTTCCTTTTCCAACATAGGCCTCAAGGTGCTCCGAATAAACACTTGCAGATTCTACAAAAGGAGTGTTTCAAAACTGTTCTATCAAAGGGAACGTTCAAGTCTGTGAGTTGAATGCACTCATCACACAGAAGTTTCTGAGAATGCTTCTGTCTAGTTTTTAGGTGAAGAGATTTCATTTCCCAGCATAGACCTCAAAGCGCTCCAAATATCCACTTGGAGATTCTACGAAAAGAGTGTTTCAAAGCTGCTCTTTCAAAAGCAAGGTTCAAGTCTGTGTGTTGAATGCACTCATCAGAAAGAAGTTTCTGAGAATGCTTCTGTCTAGTTCTTACGTGAAGATATTTCCTTTTCCAGCTTAGGCCTCAAAGCGCTCCAAATAAACACTTGCAAATTCTACAAAAGGAGTGTTTCAAAAGAGTTCTATCAAAAGGAACGTTCAAGTCTGTGAGTTGAATGCACTTATCATACAGAAGTTTCCTGGAATGCTTCTGTCTAGTTTTTATGTGAAGACATTTCCTTTTCCAGCCTAGGCCTCAAAACGCTCCAAATATCCACTTGCAGATTCTACCAAAAGAGTGTTTCAAAACTGCTCTATCAAAAGCAAGCTTCAACGCTGTGAGTAGAATGCACTCATCACAAAGAAGTTTCTGAGAATGCTTCTGTCTAGTTTTTATGTGGAGATATTTCCTTTTCCAGCATAGGCCTCAAAACGCTCCAAATATCCTCTTGCAGATTCTACAAAAAGAGGGTTTCAAAACTGTTCTATCAAAAGGAAGGTTCAACTCTGTGAGTTGAATGAATGCATCGTGAAGAACTTTCTGAGAATGCTTCTCTGTAGTTTTTAGGTGAAGATATTCCATATCCCAGCACAGGCCTCGAAGTGCTCCAAATAACCACTTGCAGATTTTACCAAAAGAGTGTTTCAAAACTGCTCTTTCTATAGGTAAGTTCAAGTCTGTGAGTTGAATGCACTCAACACAAAGAAGTTTCTGAGAATGCTTCTGTTCAGTTTTTATGTGAAGATATTTCCTTTTCCAGCATAGGCCTCAAACGGCTCCAAATATCCACTTGCAGATTCTACAAAAAGAGTGTTTCCAAACTTCTCTATCAATTGGTAGGTTCAACTCTGTGAGTTGAATGAACTCATCACAAAGAAGTTTCTGAGAATCCTTCTCTCTAGTTTTTATGTGAAGATATTTCCTTTTCCAACATAGGCCTCAAGGTGCTCCGAATAAACACTTGCAGATTCTACAAAAGGAGTGTTTCAAAACTGTTCTATCAAAGGGAACGTTCAAGTCTGTGAGTTGAATGCACTCATCACACAGAAGTTTCTGAGAATGCTTCTGTCTAGTTTTTAGGTGAAGAGATTTCATTTCCCAGCATAGGCCTCAAAGCGCTCCAAATATCCACTTGGAGATTCTACGAAAAGAGTGTTTCAAAGCTGCTCTTTCAAAAGCAAGGTTCAAGTCTGTGTGTTGAATGCACTCATCAGAAAGAAGTTTCTGAGAATGCTTCTGTCTAGTTCTTACGTGAAGATATTTCCTTTTCCAGCTTAGGCCTCAAAGCGCTCCAAATAAACACTTGCAAATTCTACAAAAGGAGTGTTTCAAAAGAGTTCTATCAAAAGGAACGTTCAAGTCTGTGAGTTGAATGCACTTATCATACAGAAGTTTCCTGGAATGCTTCTGTCTAGTTTTTATGTGAAGACATTTCCTTTTCCAGCCTAGGCCTCAAAGCGCTCCAAATATCCACTTGCAGATTCTACCAAAAGAGTGTTTCAAAACTGCTCTATCAAAAGTAAGCTTCAACGCTGTGAGGAGAATGCACTCATCACAAAGAAGTTTCTGAGAATGCTTCTATCTAGTTTTTATGTGAAGATATTTCCTTTTCCAGCATAGGCCTCAAAACACTCCAAATATCCTCTTGCAGATTCTACAAAAAGAGTGTTTCAAAACTGTTCTATCAAAAGGAAGGTTCAACTCTGTGAGTTGAATGAATGCATCGTGAAGAACTTTCTGAGAATGCTTCTCTGTAGTTTTTAGGTGAAGATATTCCATATCCCAGCACAGGCCTCGAAGTGCTCCAAATAACCACTTGCAGATTTTACCAAAAGAGTGTTTCAAAACTGCTCTTTCTATAGGTAAGTTCAAGTCTGTGAGTTGAATGCACTCAACACAAAGAAGTTTCTGAGAATGCTTCTGTTCAGTTTTTATGTGAAGATATTTCCTTTTCCAGCATAGGCCTCAAACGGCTCCAAATATCCACTTGCAGATTCTACAAAAAGAGTGTTTCCAAACTTCTCTATCAATTGGTAGGTTCAACTCTGTGAGTTGAATGAACTCATCACAAAGAAGTTTCTGAGAATCCTTCTCTCTAGTTTTTATGTGAAGATATTTCCTTTTCCAACATAGGCCTCAAGGTGCTCCGAATAAACACTTGCAGATTCTACAAAAGGAGTGTTTCAAAACTGTTCTATCAAAGGGAACGTTCAAGTCTGTGAGTTGAATGCACTCATCACACAGAAGTTTCTCAGAATGCTTCTGTCTAGTTTTTAGGTGAAGAGATTTCATTTCCCAGCATAGGCCTCAAAGCGCTCCAAATATCCACTTGCAGATTCTACGAAAAGAGTGTTTCAAAGCTGCTCTTTCAAAAGCAAGGTTCAAGTCTGTGTGTTGAATGCACTCATCAGAAAGAAGTTTCTGAGAATGCTTCTGTCTAGTTCTTACGTGAAGATATTTCCTTTTCCAGCTTAGGCCTCAAAGCGCTCCAAATAAACACTTGCAAATTCCACAAAAGGAGTGTTTCAAAAGAGTTCTATCAAAAGGAACGTTCAAGTCTGTGAGTTGAATGCACTTGTCATACAGAAGTTTCCTGGAATGCTTCTGTCTAGTTTTTATGTGAAGACATTTCCTTTTCCAGCATAGGCCTCAAAGCGCTCCAAATATCCACTTGCAGATTCTACCAAAAGAGTGTTTCAAAACTGCTCTATCAAAAGTAAGCTTCAACGCTGTGAGTAGAATGCACTCATCACAAAGAAGTTTCTGAGAATGCTTCTGTCTAGTTTTTATGTGAAGATATTTCCTTTTCCAGCATAGGCCTCAAAACGCTCCAAATATCCTCTTGCAGATTCTACAAAAAGAGTGTTTCAAAACTGTTCTATCAAAAGGAAGGTTCAACTCTGTGAGTTGAATGAATGCATCGTGAAGAACTTTCTGAGAATGCTTCTCTGTAGTTTTTAGGTGAAGATATTCCATATCCCAGCACAGGCCTCGAAGTGCTCCAAATAACCACTTGCAGATTTTACCAAAAGAGTGTTTCAAAACTGCTCTTTCTATAGGTAAGTTCAAGTCTGTGAGTTGAATGCACTCAACACAAAGAAGTTTCTGAGAATGCTTCTGTTCAGTTTTTATGTGAAGATATTTCCTTTTCCAGCATAGGCCTCAAACGGCTCCAAATATCCACTTGCAGATTCTACAAAAAGAGTGTTTCCAAACTTCTCTATCAATTGGTAGGTTCAACTCTGTGAGTTGAATGAACTCATCACAAAGAAGTTTCTGAGAATCCTTCTCTCTAGTTTTTATGTGAAGATATTTCCTTTTCCAACATAGGCCTCAAGGTGCTCCGAATAAACACTTGCAGATTCTACAAAAGGAGTGTTTCAAAACTGTTCTATCAAAGGGAACGTTCAAGTCTGTGAGTTGAATGCACTCATCACACAGAAGTTTCTCAGAATGCTTCTGTCTAGTTTTTAGGTGAAGAGATTTCATTTCCCAGCATAGGCCT
This sequence comes from Pongo abelii, assembly GCF_028885655.2. Taxonomy (NCBI): domain Eukaryota; kingdom Metazoa; phylum Chordata; class Mammalia; order Primates; family Hominidae; genus Pongo; species Pongo abelii. The sequence goes on along the minus strand of NC_071998.2, from coordinate 15,543,012 downwards.
CAAAGCGCTCCAAATATCCACTTGCAGATTCTACGAAAAGAGTGTTTCAAAGCTGCTCTTTCAAAAGCAAGGTTCAAGTCTGTGTGTTGAATGCACTCATCAGAAAGAAGTTTCTGAGAATGCTTCTGTCTAGTTCTTACGTGAAGATATTTCCTTTTCCAGCTTAGGCCTCAAAGCGCTCCAAATAAACACTTGCAAATTCTACAAAAGGAGTGTTTCAAAAGAGTTCTATCAAAAGGAACGTTCAAGTCTGTGAGTTGAATGCACTTGTCATACAGAAGTTTCCTGGAATGCTTCTGTCTAGTTTTTATGTGAAGACATTTCCTTTTCCAGCATAGGCCTCAAAGCGCTCCAAATATCCACTTGCAGATTCTACCAAAAGAGTGTTTCAAAACTGCTCTATCAAAAGTAAGCTTCAACGCTGTGAGTAGAATGCACTCATCACAAAGAAGTTTCTGAGAATGCTTCTGTCTAGTTTTTATGTGAAGATATTTCCTTTTCCAGCATAGGCCTCAAAACGCTCCAAATATCCTCTTGCAGATTCTACAAAAAGAGTGTTTCAAAACTGTTCTATCAAAAGGAAGGTTCAACTCTGTGAGTTGAATGAATGCATCGTGAAGAACTTTCTGAGAATGCTTCTCTGTAGTTTTTAGGTGAAGATATTCCATATCCCAGCACAGGCCTCGAAGTGCTCCAAATAACCACTTGCAGATTTTACCAAAAGAGTGTTTCAAAACTGCTCTTTCTATAGGTAAGTTCAAGTCTGTGAGTTGAATGCACTCAACACAATGAAGTTTCTGAGAATGCTTCTGTTCAGTTTTTATGTGAAGATATTTCCTTTTCCAGCATAGGCCTCAAACGGCTCCAAATATCCACTTGCAGATTCTACAAAAAGAGTGTTTCCAAACTTCTCTATCAATTGGTAGGTTCAACTCTGTGAGTTGAATGAACTCATCACAAAGAAGTTTCTGAGAATCCTTCTCTCTAGTTTTTATGTGAAGATATTTCCTTTTCCAACATAGGCCTCAAGGTGCTCCGAATAAACACTTGCAGATTCTACAAAAGGAGTGTTTCAAAACTGTTCTATCAAAGGGAACGTTCAAGTCTGTGAGTTGAATGCACTCATCACACAGAAGTTTCTCAGAATGCTTCTGTCTAGTTTTTAGGTGAAGAGATTTCATTTCCCAGCATAGACCTCAAAGCGCTCCAAATATCCACTTGGAGATTCTACGAAAAGAGTGTTTCAAAGCTGCTCTTTCAAAAGCAAGGTTCAAGTCTGTGTGTTGAATGCACTCATCAGAAAGAAGTTTCTGAGAATGCTTCTGTCTAGTTCTTACGTGAAGATATTTCCTTTTCCAGCTTAGGCCTCAAAGCGCTCCAAATAAACACTTGCAAATTCTACAAAAGGAGTGTTTCAAAAGAGTTCTATCAAAAGGAACGTTCAAGTCTGTGAGTTGAATGCACTTATCATACAGAAGTTTCCTGGAATGCTTCTGTCTAGTTTTTATGTGAAGACATTTCCTTTTCCAGCCTAGGCCTCAAAGCGCTCCAAATATCCACTTGCAGATTCTACCAAAAGAGTGTTTCAAAACTGCTCTATCAAAAGCAAGCTTCAACGCTGTGAGTAGAATGCACTCATCACAAAGAAGTTTCTGAGAATGCTTCTGTCTAGTTTTTATGTGGAGATATTTCCTTTTCCAGCATAGGCCTCAAAACGCTCCAAATATCCTCTTGCAGATTCTACAAAAAGAGGGTTTCAAAACTGTTCTATCAAAAGGAAGGTTCAACTCTGTGAGTTGAATGAATGCATCGTGAAGAACTTTCTGAGAATGCTTCTCTGTAGTTTTTAGGTGAAGATATTCCATATCCCAGCACAGGCCTCGAAGTGCTCCAAATAACCACTTGCAGATTTTACCAAAAGAGTGTTTCAAAACTGCTCTTTCTATAGGTAAGTTCAAGTCTGTGAGTTGAATGCACTCAACACAAAGAAGTTTCTGAGAATGCTTCTGTTCAGTTTTTATGTGAAGATATTTCCTTTTCCAGCATAGGCCTCAAACGGCTCCAAATATCCACTTGCAGATTCTACAAAAAGAGTGTTTCCAAACTTCTCTATCAATTGGTAGGTTCAACTCTGTGAGTTGAATGAACTCATCACAAAGAAGTTTCTGAGAATCCTTCTCTCTAGTTTTTATGTGAAGATATTACCTTTTCCAACATAGGCCTCAAAGTGCTCTGAATAAACACTTGCAGATTCTACAAAAGGAGTGTTTCAAAACTGTTCTATCAAAGGGAACGTTCAAGTCTGTGAGTTGAATGCACTCATCACACAGAAGTTTCCCAGAATGCTTCTGTCTAGTTTTTAGGTGAAGAGATTTCATTTCCCAGCATAGGCCTCAAAGCGCTCCAAATATCCACTTGGAGATTCTACGAAAAGAGTGTTTCAAAGCTGCTCTTTCAAAAGCAAGGTTCAAGTCTGTGTGTTGAATGCACTCATCAGAAAGAAGTTTCTGAGAATGCTTCTGTCTAGTTCTTACGTGAAGATATTTCCTTTTCCAGCTTAGGCCTCAAAGCGCTCCAAATAAACACTTGCAAATTCTACAAAAGGAGTGTTTCAAAAGAGTTCTATCAAAAGGAACGTTCAAGTCTGTGAGTTGAATGCACTTATCATACAGAAGTTTCCTGGAATGCTTCTGTCTAGTTTTTATGTGAAGACATTTCCTTTTCCAGCCTAGGCCTCAAAGCGCTCCAAATATCCACTTGCAGATTCTACCAAAAGAGTGTTTCAAAACTGCTCTATCAAAAGTAAGCTTCAACGCTGTGAGGAGAATGCACTCATCACAAAGAAGTTTCTGAGAATGCTTCTATCTAGTTTTTATGTGAAGATATTTCCTTTTCCAGCATAGGCCTCAAAACACTCCAAATATCCTCTTGCAGATTCTACAAAAAGAGTGTTTCAAAACTGTTCTATCAAAAGGAAGGTTCAACTCTGTGAGTTGAATGAATGCATCGTGAAGAACTTTCTGAGAATGCTTCTCTGTAGTTTTTAGGTGAAGATATTCCATATCCCAGCACAGGCCTCGAAGTGCTCCAAATAACCACTTGCAGATTTTACCAAAAGAGTGTTTCAAAACTGCTCTTTCTATAGGTAAGTTCAAGTCTGTGAGTTGAATGCACTCAACACAAAGAAGTTTCTGAGAATGCTTCTGTTCAGTTTTTATGTGAAGATATTTCCTTTTCCAGCATAGGCCTCAAACGGCTCCAAATATCCACTTGCAGATTCTACAAAAAGAGTGTTTCCAAACTTCTCTATCAATTGGTAGGTTCAACTCTGTGAGTTGAATGAACTCATCACAAAGAAGTTTCTGAGAATCCTTCTCTCTAGTTTTTATGTGAAGATATTTCCTTTTCCAACATAGGCCTCAAGGTGCTCCGAATAAACACTTGCAGATTCTACAAAAGGAGTGTTTCAAAACTGTTCTATCAAAGGGAACGTTCAAGTCTGTGAGTTGAATGCACTCATCACACAGAAGTTTCTCAGAATGCTTCTGTCTAGTTTTTAGGTGAAGAGATTTCATTTCCCAGCATAGGCCTCAAAGCGCTCCAAATATCCACTTGCAGATTCTACGAAAAGAGTGTTTCAAAGCTGCTCTTTCAAAAGCAAGGTTCAAGTCTGTGTGTTGAATGCACTCATCAGAAAGAAGTTTCTGAGAATGCTTCTGTCTAGTTCTTACGTGAAGATATTTCCTTTTCCAGCTTAGGCCTCAAAGCGCTCCAAATAAACACTTGCAAATTCCACAAAAGGAGTGTTTCAAAAGAGTTCTATCAAAAGGAACGTTCAAGTCTGTGAGTTGAATGCACTTGTCATACAGAAGTTTCCTGGAATGCTTCTGTCTAGTTTTTATGTGAAGACATTTCCTTTTCCAGCATAGGCCTCAAAGCGCTCCAAATATCCACTTGCAGATTCTACCAAAAGAGTGTTTCAAAACTGCTCTATCAAAAGTAAGCTTCAACGCTGTGAGTAGAATGCACTCATCACAAAGAAGTTTCTGAGAATGCTTCTGTCTAGTTTTTATGTGAAGATATTTCCTTTTCCAGCATAGGCCTCAAAACGCTCCAAATATCCTCTTGCAGATTCTACAAAAAGAGTGTTTCAAAACTGTTCTATCAAAAGGAAGGTTCAACTCTGTGAGTTGAATGAATGCATCGTGAAGAACTTTCTGAGAATGCTTCTCTGTAGTTTTTAGGTGAAGATATTCCATATCCCAGCACAGGCCTCGAAGTGCTCCAAATAACCACTTGCAGATTTTACCAAAAGAGTGTTTCAAAACTGCTCTTTCTATAGGTAAGTTCAAGTCTGTGAGTTGAATGCACTCAACACAAAGAAGTTTCTGAGAATGCTTCTGTTCAGTTTTTATGTGAAGATATTTCCTTTTCCAGCATAGGCCTCAAACGGCTCCAAATATCCACTTGCAGATTCTACAAAAAGAGTGTTTCCAAACTTCTCTATCAATTGGTAGGTTCAACTCTGTGAGTTGAATGAACTCATCACAAAGAAGTTTCTGAGAATCCTTCTCTCTAGTTTTTATGTGAAGATATTTCCTTTTCCAACATAGGCCTCAAGGTGCTCCGAATAAACACTTGCAGATTCTACAAAAGGAGTGTTTCAAAACTGTTCTATCAAAGGGAACGTTCAAGTCTGTGAGTTGAATGCACTCATCACACAGAAGTTTCTGAGAATGCTTCTGTCTAGTTTTTAGGTGAAGAGATTTCATTTCCCAGCATAGGCCTCAAAGCGCTCCAAATATCCACTTGGAGATTCTACGAAAAGAGTGTTTCAAAGCTGCTCTTTCAAAAGCAAGGTTCAAGTCTGTGTTTTGAATGCACTCATCAGAAAGAAGTTTCTGAGAATGCTTCTGTCTAGTTCTTACGTGAAGATATTTCCTTTTCCAGCTTAGGCCTCAAAGCGCTCCAAATAAACACTTGCAAATTCTACAAAAGGAGTGTTTCAAAAGAGTTCTATCAAAAGGAACGTTCAAGTCTGTGAGTTGAATGCACTTATCATACAGAAGTTTCCTGGAATGCTTCTGTCTAGTTTTTATGTGAAGACATTTCCTTTTCCAGCCTAGGCCTCAAAGCGCTCCAAATATCCACTTGCAGATTCTACCAAAAGAGTGTTTCAAAACTGCTCTATCAAAAGTAAGCTTCAACGCTGTGAGGAGAATGCACTCATCACAAAGAAGTTTCTGAGAATGCTTCTATCTAGTTTTTATGTGAAGATATTTCCTTTTCCAGCATAGGCCTCAAAACACTCCAAATATCCTCTTGCAGATTCTACAAAAAGAGTGTTTCAAAACTGTTCTATCAAAAGGAAGGTTCAACTCTGTGAGTTGAATGAATGCATCGTGAAGAACTTTCTGAGAATGCTTCTCTGTAGTTTTTAGGTGAAGATATTCCATATCCCAGCACAGGCCTCGAAGTGCTCCAAATAACCACTTGCAGATTTTACCAAAAGAGTGTTTCAAAACTGCTCTTTCTATAGGTAAGTTCAAGTCTGTGAGTTGAATGCACTCAACACAAAGAAGTTTCTGAGAATGCTTCTGTTCAGTTTTTATGTGAAGATATTTCCTTTTCCAGCATAGGCCTCAAACGGCTCCAAATATCCACTTGCAGATTCTACAAAAAGAGTGTTTCCAAACTTCTCTATCAATTGGTAGGTTCAACTCTGTGAGTTGAATGAACTCATCACAAAGAAGTTTCTGAGAATCCTTCTCTCTAGTTTTTATGTGAAGATATTTCCTTTTCCAACATAGGCCTCAAGGTGCTCCGAATAAACACTTGCAGATTCTACAAAAGGAGTGTTTCAAAACTGTTCTATCAAAGGGAACGTTCAAGTCTGTGAGTTGAATGCACTCATCCACAGAAGTTTCTCAGAATGCTTCTGTCTAGTTTTTAGGTGAAGAGATTTCATTTCCCAGCATAGACCTCAAAGCGCTCCAAATATCCACTTGGAGATTCTACGAAAAGAGTGTTTCAAAGCTGCTCTTTCAAAAGCAAGGTTCAAGTCTGTGTGTTGAATGCACTCATCAGAAAGAAGTTTCTGAGAATGCTTCTGTCTAGTTCTTACGTGAAGATATTTCCTTTTCCAGCTTAGGCCTCAAAGCGCTCCAAATAAACACTTGCAAATTCTACAAAAGGAGTGTTTCAAAAGAGTTCTATCAAAAGGAACGTTCAAGTCTGTGAGTTGAATGCACTTATCATACAGAAGTTTCCTGGAATGCTTCTGTCTAGTTTTTATGTGAAGACATTTCCTTTTCCAGCCTAGGCCTCAAAGCGCTCCAAATATCCACTTGCAGATTCTACCAAAAGAGTGTTTCAAAACTGCTCTATCAAAAGCAAGCTTCAACGCTGTGAGTAGAAGGCACTCATCACAAAGAAGTTTCTGAGAATGCTTCTGTCTAGTTTTTATGTGGAGATATTTCCTTTTCCAGCATAGGCCTCAAAACGCTCCAAATATCCTCTTGCAGATTCTACAAAAAGAGGGTTTCAAAACTGTTCTATCAAAAGGAAGGTTCAACTCTGTGAGTTGAATGAATGCATCGTGAAGAACTTTCTGAGAATGCTTCTCTGTAGTTTTTAGGTGAAGATATTCCATATCCCAGCACAGGCCTCGAAGTGCTCCAAATAACCACTTGCAGATTTTACCAAAAGAGTGTTTCAAAACTGCTCTTTCTATAGGTAAGTTCAAGTCTGTGAGTTGAATGCACTCAACACAAAGAAGTTTCTGAGAATGCTTCTGTTCAGTTTTTATGTGAAGATATTTCCTTTTCCAGCATAGGCCTCAAACGGCTCCAAATATCCACTTGCAGATTCTACAAAAAGAGTGTTTCCAAACTTCTCTATCAATTGGTAGGTTCAACTCTGTGAGTTGAATGAACTCATCACAAAGAAGTTTCTGAGAATCCTTCTCTCTAGTTTTTATGTGAAGATATTACCTTTTCCAACATAGGCCTCAAAGTGCTCTGAATAAACACTTGCAGATTCTACAAAAGGAGTGTTTCAAAACTGTTCTATCAAAGGGAACGTTGAAGTCTGTGAGTTGAATGCACTCATCACACAGAAGTTTCTCAGAATGCTTCTGTCTAGTTTTTAGGTGAAGAGATTTCATTTCCCAGCATAGGCCTCAAAGCGCTCCAAATATCCACTTGCAGATTCTACGAAAAGAGTGTTTCAAAGCTGCTCTTTCAAAAGCAAGGTTCAAGTCTGTGTGTTGAATGCACTCATCAGAAAGAAGTTTCTGAGAATGCTTCTGTCTAGTTCTTACGTGAAGATATTTCCTTTTCCAGCTTAGGTCTGAAAGCGCTCCAAATAAACACTTGCAAATTCTACAAAAGGAGTGTTTCAAAAGAGTTCTATCAAAAGGAACGTTCAAGTCTGTGAGTTGAATGCACTTATCATACAGAAGTTTCCTGGAATGCTTCTGTCTATTTTTATGTGAAGACATTTCCTTTTCCAGCCTAGGCCTCAAAGCGCTCCAAATATCCACTTGCAGATTCTACCAAAAGAGTGTTTCAAAACTGCTCTATCAAAAGTAAGATTCAACGCTGTGAGTAGAATGCACTCATCACAAAGAAGTTTCTGAGAATGCTTCTGTCTAGTTTTTATGTGAAGATATTTCCTTTTCCAGCATAGGCCTCAAAACGCTCCAAATATCCTCTTGCAGATTCTACAAAAAGAGTGTTTCAAAACTGTTCTATCAAAAGGAAGGTTCAACTCTGTGAGTTGAATGAATGCATCGTGAAGAACTTTCTGAGAATGCTTCTCTGTAGTTTTTAGGTGAAGATATTCCATATCCCAGCACAGGCCTCGAAGTGCTCCAAATAACCACTTGCAGATTTTACCAAAAGAGTGTTTCAAAACTGCTCTTTCTATAGGTAAGTTCAAGTCTGTGAGTTGAATGCACTCAACACAAAGAAGTTTCTGAGAATGCTTCTGTTCAGTTTTTATGTGAAGATATTTCCTTTTCCAGCATAGGCCTCAAACGGCTCCAAATATCCACTTGCAGATTCTACAAAAAGAGTGTTTCCAAACTTCTCTATCAATTGGTAGGTTCAACTCTGTGAGTTGAATGAACTCATCACAAAGAAGTTTCTGAGAATCCTTCTCTCTAGTTTTTATGTGAAGATATTTCCTTTTCCAACATAGGCCTCAAGGTGCTCCGAATAAACACTTGCAGATTCTACAAAAGGAGTGTTTCAAAACTGTTCTATCAAAGGGAACGTTCAAGTCTGTGAGTTGAATGCACTCATCACACAGAAGTTTCTCAGAATGCTTCTGTCTAGTTTTTAGGTGAAGAGATTTCATTTCCCAGCATAGACCTCAAAGCGCTCCAAATATCCACTTGCAGATTCTACGAAAAGAGTGTTTCAAAGCTGCTCTTTCAAAAGCAAGGTTCAAGTCTGTGTGTTGAATGCACTCATCAGAAAGAAGTTTCTGAGAATGGCTTCTGTCTAGTTCTTACGTGAAGATATTTCCTTTTCCAGCTTAGGCCTCAAAGCGCTCCAAATAAACACTTGCAAATTCTACAAAAGGAGTGTTTCAAAAGAGTTCTATCAAAAGGAACGTTCAAGTCTGTGAGTTGAATGCACTTGTCATACAGAAGTTTCCTGGAATGCTTCTGTCTAGTTTTTATGTGAAGACATTTCCTTTTCCAGCATAGGCCTCAAAGCGCTCCAAATATCCACTTGCAGATTCTACCAAAAGAGTGTTTCAAAACTGCTCTATCAAAAGTAAGCTTCAACGCTGTGAGTAGAATGCACTCATCACAAAGAAGTTTCTGAGAATGCTTCTGTCTAGTTTTTATGTGAAGATATTTCCTTTTCCAGCATAGGCCTCAAAACGCTCCAAATATCCTCTTGCAGATTCTACAAAAAGAGGGTTTCAAAACTGTTCTATCAAAAGGAAGGTTCAACTCTGTGAGTTGAATGAATGCATCGTGAAGAACTTTCTGAGAATGCTTCTCTGTAGTTTTTAGGTGAAGATATTCCATATCCCAGCACAGGCCTCGAAGTGCTCCAAATAACCACTTGCAGATTTTACCAAAAGAGTGTTTCAAAACTGCTCTTTCTATAGGTAAGTTCAAGTCTGTGAGTTGAATGCACTCAACACAAAGAAGTTTCTGAGAATGCTTCTGTTCAGTTTTTATGTGAAGATATTTCCTTTTCCAGCATAGGCCTCAAACGGCTCCAAATATCCACTTGCAGATTCTACAAAAAGAGTGTTTCCAAACTTCTCTATCAATTGGTAGGTTCAACTCTGTGAGTTGAATGAACTCATCACAAAGAAGTTTCTGAGAATCCTTCTCTCTAGTTTTTATGTGAAGATATTACCTTTTCCAACATAGGCCTCAAAGTGCTCTGAATAAACACTTGCAGATTCTACAAAAGGAGTGTTTCAAAACTGTTCTATCAAAGGGAACGTTCAAGTCTGTGAGTTGAATGCACTCATCACACAGAAGTTTCTCAGAATGCTTCTGTCTAGTTTTTAGGTGAAGAGATTTCATTTCCCAGCATAGGCCTCAAAGCGCTCCAAATATCCACTTGGAGATTCTACGAAAAGAGTGTTTCAAAGCTGCTCTTTCAAAAGCAAGGTTCAAGTCTGTGTGTTGAATGCACTCATCAGAAAGAAGTTTCTGAGAATGCTTCTGTCTAGTTCTTACGTGAAGATATTTCCTTTTCCAGCTTAGGCCTCAAAGCGCTCCAAATAAACACTTGCAAATTCTACAAAAGGAGTGTTTCAAAAGAGTTCTATCAAAAGGAACGTTCAAGTCTGTGAGTTGAATGCACTTATCATACAGAAGTTTCCTGGAATGCTTCTGTCTAGTTTTTATGTGAAGACATTTCCTTTTCCAGCCTAGGCCTCAAAGCGCTCCAAATATCCACTTGCAGATTCTACCAAAAGAGTGTTTCAAAACTGCTCTATCAAAAGTAAGCTTCAACGCTGTGAGGAGAATGCACTCATCACAAAGAAGTTTCTGAGAATGCTTCTATCTAGTTTTTATGTGAAGATATTTCCTTTTCCAGCATAGGCCTCAAAACACTCCAAATATCCTCTTGCAGATTCTACAAAAAGAGTGTTTCAAAACTGTTCTATCAAAAGGAAGGTTCAACTCTGTGAGTTGAATGAATGCATCGTGAAGAACTTTCTGAGAATGCTTCTCTGTAGTTTTTAGGTGAAGATATTCCATATCCCAGCACAGGCCTCGAAGTGCTCCAAATAACCACTTGCAGATTTTACCAAAAGAGTGTTTCAAAACTGCTCTTTCTATAGGTAAGTTCAAGTCTGTGAGTTGAATGCACTCAACACAAAGAAGTTTCTGAGAATGCTTCTGTTCAGTTTTTATGTGAAGATATTTCCTTTTCCAGCATAGGCCTCAAACGGCTCCAAATATCCACTTGCAGATTCTACAAAAAGAGTGTTTCCAAACTTCTCTATCAATTGGTAGGTTCAACTCTGTGAGTTGAATGAACTCATCACAAAGAAGTTTCTGAGAATCCTTCTCTCTAGTTTTTATGTGAAGATATTTCCTTTTCCAACATAGGCCTCAAGGTGCTCCGAATAAACACTTGCAGATTCTACAAAAGGAGTGTTTCAAAACTGTTCTATCAAAGGGAACGTTCAAGTCTGTGAGTTGAATGCACTCATCACACAGAAGTTTCTCAGAATGCTTCTGTCTAGTTTTTAGGTGAAGAGATTTCATTTCCCAGCATAGGCCTCAAAGCGCTCCAAATATCCACTTGCAGATTCTACGAAAAGAGTGTTTCAAAGCTGCTCTTTCAAAAGCAAGGTTCAAGTCTGTGTGTTGAATGCACTCATCAGAAAGAAGTTTCTGAGAATGCTTCTGTCTAGTTCTTACGTGAAGATATTTCCTTTTCCAGCTTAGGCCTCAAAGCGCTCCAAATAAACACTTGCAAATTCCACAAAAGGAGTGTTTCAAAAGAGTTCTATCAAAAGGAACGTTCAAGTCTGTGAGTTGAATGCACTTGTCATACAGAAGTTTCCTGGAATGCTTCTGTCTAGTTTTTATGTGAAGACATTTCCTTTTCCAGCATAGGCCTCAAAGCGCTCCAAATATCCACTTGCAGATTCTACCAAAAGAGTGTTTCAAAACTGCTCTATCAAAAGTAAGCTTCAACGCTGTGAGTAGAATGCACTCATCACAAAGAAGTTTCTGAGAATGCTTCTGTCTAGTTTTTATGTGAAGATATTTCCTTTTCCAGCATAGGCCTCAAAACGCTCCAAATATCCTCTTGCAGATTCTACAAAAAGAGTGTTTCAAAACTGTTCTATCAAAAGGAAGGTTCAACTCTGTGAGTTGAATGAATGCATCGTGAAGAACTTTCTGAGAATGCTTCTCTGTAGTTTTTAGGTGAAGATATTCCATATCCCAGCACAGGCCTCGAAGTGCTCCAAATAACCACTTGCAGATTTTACCAAAAGAGTGTTTCAAAACTGCTCTTTCTATAGGTAAGTTCAAGTCTGTGAGTTGAATGCACTCAACACAAAGAAGTTTCTGAGAATGCTTCTGTTCAGTTTTTATGTGAAGATATTTCCTTTTCCAGCATAGGCCTCAAACGGCTCCAAATATCCACTTGCAGATTCTACAAAAAGAGTGTTTCCAAACTTCTCTATCAATTGGTAGGTTCAACTCTGTGAGTTGAATGAACTCATCACAAAGAAGTTTCTGAGAATCCTTCTCTCTAGTTTTTATGTGAAGATATTTCCTTTTCCAACATAGGCCTCAAGGTGCTCCGAATAAACACTTGCAGATTCTACAAAAGGAGTGTTTCAAAACTGTTCTATCAAAGGGAACGTTCAAGTCTGTGAGTTGAATGCACTCATCACACAGAAGTTTCTGAGAATGCTTCTGTCTAGTTTTTAGGTGAAGAGATTTCATTTCCCAGCATAGGCCTCAAAGCGCTCCAAATATCCACTTGGAGATTCTACGAAAAGAGTGTTTCAAAGCTGCTCTTTCAAAAGCAAGGTTCAAGTCTGTGTGTTGAATGCACTCATCAGAAAGAAGTTTCTGAGAATGCTTCTGTCTAGTTCTTACGTGAAGATATTTCCTTTTCCAGCTTAGGCCTCAAAGCGCTCCAAATAAACACTTGCAAATTCTACAAAAGGAGTGTTTCAAAAGAGTTCTATCAAAAGGAACGTTCAAGTCTGTGAGTTGAATGCACTTATCATACAGAAGTTTCCTGGAATGCTTCTGTCTAGTTTTTATGTGAAGACATTTCCTTTTCCAGCCTAGGCCTCAAAGCGCTCCAAATATCCACTTGCAGATTCTACCAAAAGAGTGTTTCAAAACTGCTCTATCAAAAGTAAGCTTCAACGCTGTGAGGAGAATGCACTCATCACAAAGAAGTTTCTGAGAATGCTTCTATCTAGTTTTTATGTGAAGATATTTCCTTTTCCAGCATAGGCCTCAAAACACTCCAAATATCCTCTTGCAGATTCTACAAAAAGAGTGTTTCAAAACTGTTCTATCAAAAGGAAGGTTCAACTCTGTGAGTTGAATGAATGCATCGTGAAGAACTTTCTGAGAATGCTTCTCTGTAGTTTTTAGGTGAAGATATTCCATATCCCAGCACAGGCCTCGAAGTGCTCCAAATAACCACTTGCAGATTTTACCAAAAGAGTGTTTCAAAACTGCTCTTTCTATAGGTAAGTTCAAGTCTGTGAGTTGAATGCACTCAACACAAAGAAGTTTCTGAGAATGCTTCTGTTCAGTTTTTATGTGAAGATATTTCCTTTTCCAGCATAGGCCTCAAACGGCTCCAAATATCCACTTGCAGATTCTACAAAAAGAGTGTTTCCAAACTTCTCTATCAATTGGTAGGTTCAACTCTGTGAGTTGAATGAACTCATCACAAAGAAGTTTCTGAGAATCCTTCTCTCTAGTTTTTATGTGAAGATATTTCCTTTTCCAACATAGGCCTCAAGGTGCTCCGAATAAACACTTGCAGATTCTACAAAAGGAGTGTTTCAAAACTGTTCTATCAAAGGGAACGTTCAAGTCTGTGAGTTGAATGCACTCATCCACAGAAGTTTCTCAGAATGCTTCTGTCTAGTTTTTAGGTGAAGAGATTTCATTTCCCAGCATAGACCTCAAAGCGCTCCAAATATCCACTTGGAGATTCTACGAAAAGAGTGTTTCAAAGCTGCTCTTTCAAAAGCAAGGTTCAAGTCTGTGTGTTGAATGCACTCATCAGAAAGAAGTTTCTGAGAATGCTTCTGTCTAGTTCTTACGTGAAGATATTTCCTTTTCCAGCTTAGGCCTCAAAGCGCTCCAAATAAACACTTGCAAATTCTACAAAAGGAGTGTTTCAAAAGAGTTCTATCAAAAGGAACGTTCAAGTCTGTGAGTTGAATGCACTTATCATACAGAAGTTTCCTGGAATGCTTCTGTCTAGTTTTTATGTGAAGACATTTCCTTTTCCAGCCTAGGCCTCAAAGCGCTCCAAATATCCACTTGCAGATTCTACCAAAAGAGTGTTTCAAAACTGCTCTATCAAAAGCAAGCTTCAACGCTGTGAGTAGAATGCACTCATCACAAAGAAGTTTCTGAGAATGCTTCTGTCTAGTTTTTATGTGGAGATATTTCCTTTTCCAGCATAGGCCTCAAAACGCTCCAAATATCCTCTTGCAGATTCTACAAAAAGAGGGTTTCAAAACTGTTCTATCAAAAGGAAGGTTCAACTCTGTGAGTTGAATGAATGCATCGTGAAGAACTTTCTGAGAATGCTTCTCTGTAGTTTTTAGGTGAAGATATTCCATATCCCAGCACAGGCCTCGAAGTGCTCCAAATAACCACTTGCAGATTTTACCAAAAGAGTGTTTCAAAACTGCTCTTTCTATAGGTAAGTTCAAGTCTGTGAGTTGAATGCACTCAACACAAAGAAGTTTCTGAGAATGCTTCTGTTCAGTTTTTATGTGAAGATATTTCCTTTTCCAGCATAGGCCTCAAACGGCTCCAAATATCCACTTGCAGATTCTACAAAAAGAGTGTTTCCAAACTTCTCTATCAATTGGTAGGTTCAACTCTGTGAGTTGAATGAACTCATCACAAAGAAGTTTCTGAGAATCCTTCTCTCTAGTTTTTATGTGAAGATATTACCTTTTCCAACATAGGCCTCAAAGTGCTCTGAATAAACACTTGCAGATTCTACAAAAGGAGTGTTTCAAAACTGTTCTATCAAAGGGAACGTTGAAGTCTGTGAGTTGAATGCACTCATCACACAGAAGTTTCTCAGAATGCTTCTGTCTAGTTTTTAGGTGAAGAGATTTCATTTCCCAGCATAGGCCTCAAAGCGCTCCAAATATCCACTTGCAGATTCTACGAAAAGAGTGTTTCAAAGCTGCTCTTTCAAAAGCAAGGTTCAAGTCTGTGTGTTGAATGCACTCATCAGAAAGAAGTTTCTGAGAATGCTTCTGTCTAGTTCTTACGTGAAGATATTTCCTTTTCCAGCTTAGGTCTGAAAGCGCTCCAAAGAAACACTTGCAAATTCTACAAAAGGAGTGTTTCAAAAGAGTTCTATCAAAAGGAACGTTCAAGTCTGTGAGTTGAATGCACTTATCATACAGAAGTTTCCTGGAATGCTTCTGTCTATTTTTATGTGAAGACATTTCCTTTTCCAGCCTAGGCCTCAAAGCGCTCCAAATATCCACTTGCAGATTCTACCAAAAGAGTGTTTCAAAACTGCTCTATCAAAAGTAAGATTCAACGCTGTGAGTAGAATGCACTCATCACAAAGAAGTTTCTGAGAATGCTTCTGTCTAGTTTTTATGTGAAGATATTTCCTTTTCAAGCATAGGCCTCAAAACGCTCCAAATATCCTCTTGCAGATTCTACAAAAAGAGTGTTTCAAAACTGTTCTATCAAAAGGAAGGTTCAACTCTGTGAGTTGAATGAATGCATCGTGAAGAACTTTCTGAGAATGCTTCTCTGTAGTTTTTAGGTGAAGATATTCCATATCCCAGCACAGGCCTCGAAGTGCTCCAAATAACCACTTGCAGATTTTACCAAAAGAGTGTTTCAAAACTGCTCTTTCTATAGGTAAGTTCAAGTCTGTGAGTTGAATGCACTCAACACAAAGAAGTTTCTGAGAATGCTTCTGTTCAGTTTTTATGTGAAGATATTTCCTTTTCCAGCATAGGCCTCAAACGGCTCCAAATATCCACTTGCAGATTCTACAAAAAGAGTGTTTCCAAACTTCTCTATCAATTGGTAGGTTCAACTCTGTGAGTTGAATGAACTCATCACAAAGAAGTTTCTGAGAATCCTTCTCTCTAGTTTTTATGTGAAGATATTTCCTTTTCCAACATAGGCCTCAAGGTGCTCCGAATAAACACTTGCAGATTCTACAAAAGGAGTGTTTCAAAACTGTTCTATCAAAGGGAACGTTCAAGTCTGTGAGTTGAATGCACTCATCACACAGAAGTTTCTCAGAATGCTTCTGTCTAGTTTTTAGGTGAAGAGATTTCATTTCCCAGCATAGGCCTCAAAGCGCTCCAAATATCCACTTGCAGATTCTACGAAAAGAGTGTTTCAAAGCTGCTCTTTCAAAAGCAAGGTTCAAGTCTGTGTGTTGAATGCACTCATCAGAAAGAAGTTTCTGAGAATGGCTTCTGTCTAGTTCTTACGTGAAGATATTTCCTTTTCCAGCTTAGGCCTCAAAGCGCTCCAAATAAACACTTGCAAATTCTACAAAAGGAGTGTTTCAAAAGAGTTCTATCAAAAGGAACGTTCAAGTCTGTGAGTTGAATGCACTTGTCATACAGAAGTTTCCTGGAATGCTTCTGTCTAGTTTTTATGTGAAGACATTTCCTTTTCCAGCATAGGCCTCAAAGCGCTCCAAATATCCACTTGCAGATTCTACCAAAAGAGTGTTTCAAAACTGCTCTATCAAAAGTAAGCTTCAACGCTGTGAGTAGAATGCACTCATCACAAAGAAGTTTCTGAGAATGCTTCTGTCTAGTTTTTATGTGAAGATATTTCCTTTTCCAGCATAGGCCTCAAAACGCTCCAAATATCCTCTTGCAGATTCTACAAAAAGAGTGTTTCAAAACTGTTCTATCAAAAGGAAGGTTCAACTCTGTGAGTTGAATGAATGCATCGTGAAGAACTTTCTGAGAATGCTTCTCTGTAGTTTTTAGGTGAAGATATTCCATATCCCAGCACAGGCCTCGAAGTGCTCCAAATAACCACTTGCAGATTTTACCAAAAGAGTGTTTCAAAACTGCTCTTTCTATAGGTAAGTTCAAGTCTGTGAGTTGAATGCACTCAACACAATGAAGTTTCTGAGAATGCTTCTGTTCAGTTTTTATGTGAAGATATTTCCTTTTCCAGCATAGGCCTCAAACGGCTCCAAATATCCACTTGCAGATTCTACAAAAAGAGTGTTTCCAAACTTCTCTATCAATTGGTAGGTTCAACTCTGTGAGTTGAATGAACTCATCACAAAGAAGTTTCTGAGAATCCTTCTCTCTAGTTTTTATGTGAAGATATTTCCTTTTCCAACATAGGCCTCAAGGTGCTCCGAATAAACACTTGCAGATTCTACAAAAGGAGTGTTTCAAAACTGTTCTATCAAAGGGAACGTTCAAGTCTGTGAGTTGAATGCACTCATCACACAGAAGTTTCTGAGAATGCTTCTGTCTAGTTTTTAGGTGAAGAGATTTCATTTCCCAGCATAGACCTCAAAGCGCTCCAAATATCCACTTGGAGATTCTACGAAAAGAGTGTTTCAAAGCTGCTCTTTCAAAAGCAAGGTTCAAGTCTGTGTGTTGAATGCACTCATCAGAAAGAAGTTTCTGAGAATGCTTCTGTCTAGTTCTTACGTGAAGATATTTCCTTTTCCAGCTTAGGCCTCAAAGCGCTCCAAATAAACACTTGCAAATTCTACAAAAGGAGTGTTTCAAAAGAGTTCTATCAAAAGGAACGTTCAAGTCTGTGAGTTGAATGCACTTATCATACAGAAGTTTCCTGGAATGCTTCTGTCTAGTTTTTATGTGAAGACATTTCCTTTTCCAGCCTAGGCCTCAAAGCGCTCCAAATATCCACTTGCAGATTCTACCAAAAGAGTGTTTCAAAACTGCTCTATCAAAAGCAAGCTTCAACGCTGTGAGTAGAATGCACTCATCACAAAGAAGTTTCTGAGAATGCTTCTGTCTAGTTTTTATGTGGAGATATTTCCTTTACCAGCATAGGCCTCAAAACGCTCCAAATATCCTCTTGCAGATTCTACAAAAAGAGGGTTTCAAAACTGTTCTATCAAAAGGAAGGTTCAACTCTGTGAGTTGAATGAATGCATCGTGAAGAACTTTCTGAGAATGCTTCTCTGTAGTTTTTAGGTGAAGATATTCCATATCCCAGCACAGGCCTCGAAGTGCTCCAAATAACCACTTGCAGATTTTACCAAAAGAGTGTTTCAAAACTGCTCTTTCTATAGGTAAGTTCAAGTCTGTGAGTTGAATGCACTCAACACAAAGAAGTTTCTGAGAATGCTTCTGTTCAGTTTTTATGTGAAGATATTTCCTTTTCCAGCATAGGCCTCAAACGGCTCCAAATATCCACTTGCAGATTCTACAAAAAGAGTGTTTCCAAACTTCTCTATCAATTGGTAGGTTCAACTCTGTGAGTTGAATGAACTCATCACAAAGAAGTTTCTGAGAATCCTTCTCTCTAGTTTTTATGTGAAGATATTACCTTTTCCAACATAGGCCTCAAAGTGCTCTGAATAAACACTTGCAGATTCTACAAAAGGAGTGTTTCAAAACTGTTCTATCAAAGGGAACGTTGAAGTCTGTGAGTTGAATGCACTCATCACACAGAAGTTTCTCAGAATGCTTCTGTCTAGTTTTTAGGTGAAGAGATTTCATTTCCCAGCATAGGCCTCAAAGCGCTCCAAATATCCACTTGCAGATTCTACGAAAAGAGTGTTTCAAAGCTGCTCTTTCAAAAGCAAGGTTCAAGTCTGTGTGTTGAATGCACTCATCAGAAAGAAGTTTCTGAGAATGCTTCTGTCTAGTTCTTACGTGAAGATATTTCCTTTTCCAGCTTAGGTCTGAAAGCGCTCCAAAGAAACACTTGCAAATTCTACAAAAGGAGTGTTTCAAAAGAGTTCTATCAAAAGGAACGTTCAAGTCTGTGAGTTGAATGCACTTATCATACAGAAGTTTCCTGGAATGCTTCTGTCTATTTTTATGTGAAGACATTTCCTTTTCCAGCCTAGGCCTCAAAGCGCTCCAAATATCCACTTGCAGATTCTACCAAAAGAGTGTTTCAAAACTGCTCTATCAAAAGTAAGATTCAACGCTGTGAGTAGAATGCACTCATCACAAAGAAGTTTCTGAGAATGCTTCTGTCTAGTTTTTATGTGAAGATATTTCCTTTTCCAGCATAGGCCTCAAAACGCTCCAAATATCCTCTTGCAGATTCTACAAAAAGAGTGTTTCAAAAGTGTTCTATGAAAAGGAAGGTTCAACTCTGTGAGTTGAATGAATGCATCGTGAAGAACTTTCTGAGAATGCTTCTCTGTAGTTTTTAGGTGAAGATATTCCATATCCCAGCACAGGCCTCGAAGTGCTCCAAATAACCACTTGCAGATTTTACCAAAAGAGTGTTTCAAAACTGCTCTTTCTATAGGTAAGTTCAAGTCTGTGAGTTGAATGCACTCAACACAAAGAAGTTTCTGAGAATGCTTCTGTTCAGTTTTTATGTGAAGATATTTCCTTTTCCAGCATAGGCCTCAAACGGCTCCAAATATCCACTTGCAGATTCTACAAAAAGAGTGTTTCCAAACTTCTCTATCAATTGGTAGGTTCAACTCTGTGAGTTGAATGAACTCATCACAAAGAAGTTTCTGAGAATCCTTCTCTCTAGTTTTTATGTGAAGATATTTCCTTTTCCAACATAGGCCTCAAGGTGCTCCGAATAAACACTTGCAGATTCTACAAAAGGAGTGTTTCAAAACTGTTCTATCAAAGGGAACGTTCAAGTCTGTGAGTTGAATGCACTCATCACACAGAAGTTTCTCAGAATGCTTCTGTCTAGTTTTTAGGTGAAGAGATTTCATTTCCCAGCATAGGCCTCAAAGCGCTCCAAATATCCACTTGCAGATTCTACGAAAAGAGTGTTTCAAAGCTGCTCTTTCAAAAGCAAGGTTCAAGTCTGTGTGTTGAATGCACTCATCAGAAAGAAGTTTCTGAGAATGCTTCTGTCTAGTTCTTACGTGAAGATATTTCCTTTTCCAGCTTAGGCCTCAAAGCGCTCCAAATAAACACTTGCAAATTCCACAAAAGGAGTGTTTCAAAAGAGTTCTATCAAAAGGAACGTTCAAGTCTGTGAGTTGAATGCACTTGTCATACAGAAGTTTCCTGGAATGCTTCTGTCTAGTTTTTATGTGAAGACATTTCCTTTTCCAGCATAGGCCTCAAAGCGCTCCAAATATCCACTTGCAGATTCTACCAAAAGAGTGTTTCAAAACTGCTCTATCAAAAGTAAGCTTCAACGCTGTGAGTAGAATGCACTCATCACAAAGAAGTTTCTGAGAATGCTTCTGTCTAGTTTTTATGTGAAGATATTTCCTTTTCCAGCATAGGCCTCAAAACGCTCCAAATATCCTCTTGCAGATTCTACAAAAAGAGGGTTTCAAAACTGTTCTATCAAAAGGAAGGTTCAACTCTGTGAGTTGAATGAATGCATCGTGAAGAACTTTCTGAGAATGCTTCTCTGTAGTTTTTAGGTGAAGATATTCCATATCCCAGCACAGGCCTCGAAGTGCTCCAAATAACCACTTGCAGATTTTACCAAAAGAGTGTTTCAAAACTGCTCTTTCTATAGGTAAGTTCAAGTCTGTGAGTTGAATGCACTCAACACAATGAAGTTTCTGAGAATGCTTCTGTTCAGTTTTTATGTGAAGATATTTCCTTTTCCAGCATAGGCCTCAAACGGCTCCAAATATCCACTTGCAGATTCTACAAAAAGAGTGTTTCCAAACTTCTCTATCAATTGGTAGGTTCAACTCTGTGAGTTGAATGAACTCATCACAAAGAAGTTTCTGAGAATCCTTCTCTCTAGTTTTTATGTGAAGATATTTCCTTTTCCAACATAGGCCTCAAGGTGCTCCGAATAAACACTTGCAGATTCTACAAAAGGAGTGTTTCAAAACTGTTCTATCAAAGGGAACGTTCAAGTCTGTGAGTTGAATGCACTCATCACACAGAAGTTTCTCAGAATGCTTCTGTCTAGTTTTTAGGTGAAGAGATTTCATTTCCCAGCATAGGCCTCAAAGCGCTCCAAATATCCACTTGCAGATTCTACGAAAAGAGTGTTTCAAAGCTGCTCTTTCAAAAGCAAGGTTCAAGTCTGTGTGTTGAATGCACTCATCAGAAAGAAGTTTCTGAGGATGCTTCTGTCTAGTTCTTACGTGAAGATATTTCCTTTTCCAGCTTAGGCCTCAAAGCGCTCCAAATAAACACTTGCAAATTCCACAAAAGGAGTGTTTCAAAAGAGTTCTATCAAAAGGAACGTTCAAGTCTGTGAGTTGAATGCACTTGTCATACAGAAGTTTCCTGGAATGCTTCTGTCTAGTTTTTATGTGAAGACATTTCCTTTTCCAGCATAGGCCTCAAAGCGCTCCAAATATCCACTTGCAGATTCTACCAAAAGAGTGTTTCAAAACTGCTCTATCAAAAGTAAGCTTCAACGCTGTGAGTAGAATGCACTCATCACAAAGAAGTTTCTGAGAATGCTTCTGTCTAGTTTTTATGTGAAGATATTTCCTTTTCCAGCATAGGCCTCAAAACGCTCCAAATATCCTCTTGCAGATTCTACAAAAAGAGTGTTTCAAAACTGTTCTATCAAAAGGAAGGTTCAACTCTGTGAGTTGAATGAATGCATCGTGAAGAACTTTCTGAGAATGCTTCTCTGTAGTTTTTAGGTGAAGATATTCCATATCCCAGCACAGGCCTCGAAGTGCTCCAAATAACCACTTGCAGATTTTACCAAAAGAGTGTTTCAAAACTGCTCTTTCTATAGGTAAGTTCAAGTCTGTGAGTTGAATGCACTCAACACAAAGAAGTTTCTGAGAATGCTTCTGTTCAGTTTTTATGTGAAGATATTTCCTTTTCCAGCATAGGCCTCAAACGGCTCCAAATATCCACTTGCAGATTCTACAAAAAGAGTGTTTCCAAACTTCTCTATCAATTGGTAGGTTCAACTCTGTGAGTTGAATGAACTCATCACAAAGAAGTTTCTGAGAATCCTTCTCTCTAGTTTTTATGTGAAGATATTTCCTTTTCCAACATAGGCCTCAAGGTGCTCCGAATAAACACTTGCAGATTCTACAAAAGGAGTGTTTCAAAACTGTTCTATCAAAGGGAACGTTCAAGTCTGTGAGTTGAATGCACTCATCACACAGAAGTTTCTCAGAATGCTTCTGTCTAGTTTTTAGGTGAAGAGATTTCATTTCCCAGCATAGGCCTCAAAGCGCTCCAAATATCCACTTGCAGATTCTACGAAAAGAGTGTTTCAAAGCTGCTCTTTCAAAAGCAAGGTTCAAGTCTGTGTGTTGAATGCACTCATCAGAAAGAAGTTTCTGAGAATGCTTCTGTCTAGTTCTTACGTGAAGATATTTCCTTTTCCAGCTTAGGCCTCAAAGCGCTCCAAATAAACACTTGCAAATTCCACAAAAGGAGTGTTTCAAAAGAGTTCTATCAAAAGGAACGTTCAAGTCTGTGAGTTGAATGCACTTGTCATACAGAAGTTTCCTGGAATGCTTCTGTCTAGTTTTTATGTGAAGACATTTCCTTTTCCAGCATAGGCCTCAAAGCGCTCCAAATATCCACTTGCAGATTCTACCAAAAGAGTGTTTCAAAACTGCTCTATCAAAAGTAAGCTTCAACGCTGTGAGTAGAATGCACTCATCACAAAGAAGTTTCTGAGAATGCTTCTGTCTAGTTTTTATGTGAAGATATTTCCTTTTCCAGCATAGGCCTCAAAACGCTCCAAATATCCTCTTGCAGATTCTACAAAAAGAGTGTTTCAAAACTGTTCTATCAAAAGGAAGGTTCAACTCTGTGAGTTGAATGAATGCATCGTGAAGAACTTTCTGAGAATGCTTCTCTGTA
This sequence comes from Pongo abelii, assembly GCF_028885655.2. Classification (NCBI taxonomy): domain Eukaryota; kingdom Metazoa; phylum Chordata; class Mammalia; order Primates; family Hominidae; genus Pongo; species Pongo abelii. The sequence goes on along the minus strand of NC_071998.2, from coordinate 15,520,824 downwards.
GTTTTTAGGTGAAGATATTCCATATCCCAGCACAGGCCTCGAAGTGCTCCAAATAACCACTTGCAGATTTTACCAAAAGAGTGTTTCAAAACTGCTCTTTCTATAGGTAAGTTCAAGTCTGTGAGTTGAATGCACTCAACACAAAGAAGTTTCTGAGAATGCTTCTGTTCAGTTTTTATGTGAAGATATTTCCTTTTCCAGCATAGGCCTCAAACGGCTCCAAATATCCACTTGCAGATTCTACAAAAAGAGTGTTTCCAAACTTCTCTATCAATTGGTAGGTTCAAGTCTGTGAGTTGAATGAACTCATCACAAAGAAGTTTCTGAGAATCCTTCTCTCTAGTTTTTATGTGAAGATATTTCCTTTTCCAACATAGGCCTCAAGGTGCTCCGAATAAACACTTGCAGATTCTACAAAAGGAGTGTTTCAAAACTGTTCTATCAAAGGGAACGTTCAAGTCTGTGAGTTGAATGCACTCATCCACAGAAGTTTCTCAGAATGCTTCTGTCTAGTTTTTAGGTGAAGAGATTTCATTTCCCAGCATAGACCTCAAAGCGCTCCAAATATCCACTTGGAGATTCTACGAAAAGAGTGTTTCAAAGCTGCTCTTTCAAAAGCAAGGTTCAAGTCTGTGTGTTGAATGCACTCATCAGAAAGAAGTTTCTGAGAATGCTTCTGTCTAGTTCTTACGTGAAGATATTTCCTTTTCCAGCTTAGGCCTCAAAGCGCTCCAAATAAACACTTGCAAATTCTACAAAAGGAGTGTTTCAAAAGAGTTCTATCAAAAGGAACGTTCAAGTCTGTGAGTTGAATGCACTTATCATACAGAAGTTTCCTGGAATGCTTCTGTCTAGTTTTTATGTGAAGACATTTCCTTTTCCAGCCTAGGCCTCAAAGCGCTCCAAATATCCACTTGCAGATTCTACCAAAAGAGTGTTTCAAAACTGCTCTATCAAAAGCAAGCTTCAACGCTGTGAGTAGAATGCACTCATCACAAAGAAGTTTCTGAGAATGCTTCTGTCTAGTTTTTATGTGGAGATATTTCCTTTTCCAGCATAGGCCTCAAAACGCTCCAAATATCCTCTTGCAGATTCTACAAAAAGAGGGTTTCAAAACTGTTCTATCAAAAGGAAGGTTCAACTCTGTGAGTTGAATGAATGCATTGTGAAGAACTTTCTGAGAATGCTTCTCTGTAGTTTTTAGGTGAAGATATTCCATATCCCAGCACAGGCCTCGAAGTGCTCCAAATAACCACTTGCAGATTTTACCAAAAGAGTGTTTCAAAACTGCTCTTTCTATAGGTAAGTTCAAGTCTGTGAGTTGAATGCACTCAACACAAAGAAGTTTCTGAGAATGCTTCTGTTCAGTTTTTATGTGAAGATATTTCCTTTTCCAGCATAGGCCTCAAACGGCTCCAAATATCCACTTGCAGATTCTACAAAAAGAGTGTTTCCAAACTTCTCTATCAATTGGTATGTTCAACTCTGTGAGTTGAATGAACTCATCACAAAGAAGTTTCTGAGAATCCTTCTCTCTAGTTTTTATGTGAAGATATTACCTTTTCCAACATAGGCCTCAAAGTGCTCTGAATAAACACTTGCAGATTCTACAAAAGGAGTGTTTCAAAACTGTTCTATCAAAGGGAACGTTCAAGTCTGTGAGTTGAATGCACTCATCACACAGAAGTTTCTCAGAATGCTTCTGTCTAGTTTTTAGGTGAAGAGATTTCATTTCCCAGCATAGGCCTCAAAGCGCTCCAAATATCCACTTGCAGATTCTACGAAAAGAGTGTTTCAAAGCTGCTCTTTCAAAAGCAAGGTTCAAGTCTGTGTGTTGAATGCACTCATCAGAAAGAAGTTTCTGAGAATGCTTCTGTCTAGTTCTTACGTGAAGATATTTCCTTTTCCAGCTTAGGTCTGAAAGCGCTCCAAATAAACACTTGCAAATTCTACAAAAGGAGTGTTTCAAAAGAGTTCTATCAAAAGGAACGTTCAAGTCTGTGAGTTGAATGCACTTATCATACAGAAGTTTCCTGGAATGCTTCTGTCTATTTTTATGTGAAGACATTTCCTTTTCCAGCCTAGGCCTCAAAGCGCTCCAAATATCCACTTGCAGATTCTACCAAAAGAGTGTTTCAAAACTGCTCTATCAAAAGTAAGATTCAACGCTGTGAGTAGAATGCACTCATCACAAAGAAGTTTCTGAGAATGCTTCTGTCTAGTTTTTATGTGAAGATATTTCCTTTTCCAGCATAGGCCTCAAAACGCTCCAAATATCCTCTTGCAGATTCTACAAAAAGAGTGTTTCAAAACTGTTCTATCAAAAGGAAGGTTCAACTCTGTGAGTTGAATGAATGCATCGTGAAGAACTTTCTGAGAATGCTTCTCTGTAGTTTTTAGGTGAAGATATTCCATATCCCAGCACAGGCCTCGAAGTGCTCCAAATAACCACTTGCAGATTTTACCAAAAGAGTGTTTCAAAACTGCTCTTTCTATAGGTAAGTTCAAGTCTGTGAGTTGAATGCACTCAACACAAAGAAGTTTCTGAGAATGCTTCTGTTCAGTTTTTATGTGAAGATATTTCCTTTTCCAGCATAGGCCTCAAACGGCTCCAAATATCCACTTGCAGATTCTACAAAAAGAGTGTTTCCAAACTTCTCTATCAATTGGTAGGTTCAACTCTGTGAGTTGAATGAACTCATCACAAAGAAGTTTCTGAGAATCCTTCTCTCTAGTTTTTATGTGAAGATATTTCCTTTTCCAACATAGGCCTCAAGGTGCTCCGAATAAACACTTGCAGATTCTACAAAAGGAGTGTTTCAAAACTGTTCTATCAAAGGGAACGTTCAAGTCTGTGAGTTGAATGCACTCATCACACAGAAGTTTCTCAGAATGCTTCTGTCTAGTTTTTAGGTGAAGAGATTTCATTTCCCAGCATAGGCCTCAAAGCGCTCCAAATATCCACTTGCAGATTCTACGAAAAGAGTGTTTCAAAGCTGCTCTTTCAAAAGCAAGGTTCAAGTCTGTGTGTTGAATGCACTCATCAGAAAGAAGTTTCTGAGAATGCTTCTGTCTAGTTCTTACGTGAAGATATTTCCTTTTCCAGCTTAGGCCTCAAAGCGCTCCAAATAAACACTTGCAAATTCTACAAAAGGAGTGTTTCAAAAGAGTTCTATCAAAAGGAACGTTCAAGTCTGTGAGTTGAATGCACTTATCATACAGAAGTTTCCTGGAATGCTTCTGTCTAGTTTTTATGTGAAGACATTTCCTTTTCCAGCCTAGGCCTCAAAGCGCTCCAAATATCCACTTGCAGATTCTACCAAAAGAGTGTTTCAAAACTGCTCTATCAAAAGTAAGCTTCAACGCTGTGAGGAGAATGCACTCATCACAAAGAAGTTTCTGAGAATGCTTCTATCTAGTTTTTATGTGAAGATATTTCCTTTTCCAGCATAGGCCTCAAAACACTCCAAATATCCTCTTGCAGATTCTACAAAAAGAGTGTTTCAAAACTGTTCTATCAAAAGGAAGGTTCAACTCTGTGAGTTGAATGAATGCATCGTGAAGAACTTTCTGAGAATGCTTCTCTGTAGTTTTTAGGTGAAGATATTCCATATCCCAGCACAGGCCTCGAAGTGCTCCAAATAACCACTTGCAGATTTTACCAAAAGAGTGTTTCAAAACTGCTCTTTCTATAGGTAAGTTCAAGTCTGTGAGTTGAATGCACTCAACACAAAGAAGTTTCTGAGAATGCTTCTGTTCAGTTTTTATGTGAAGATATTTCCTTTTCCAGCATAGGCCTCAAACGGCTCCAAATATCCACTTGCAGATTCTACAAAAAGAGTGTTTCCAAACTTCTCTATCAATTGGTAGGTTCAACTCTGTGAGTTGAATGAACTCATCACAAAGAAGTTTCTGAGAATCCTTCTCTCTAGTTTTTATGTGAAGATATTTCCTTTTCCAACATAGGCCTCAAGGTGCTCCGAATAAACACTTGCAGATTCTACAAAAGGAGTGTTTCAAAACTGTTCTATCAAAGGGAACGTTCAAGTCTGTGAGTTGAATGCACTCATCACACAGAAGTTTCTCAGAATGCTTCTGTCTAGTTTTTAGGTGAAGAGATTTCATTTCCCAGCATAGGCCTCAAAGCGCTCCAAATATCCACTTGCAGATTCTACGAAAAGAGTGTTTCAAAGCTGCTCTTTCAAAAGCAAGGTTCAAGTCTGTGTGTTGAATGCACTCATCAGAAAGAAGTTTCTGAGAATGCTTCTGTCTAGTTCTTACGTGAAGATATTTCCTTTTCCAGCTTAGGCCTCAAAGCGCTCCAAATAAACACTTGCAAATTCCACAAAAGGAGTGTTTCAAAAGAGTTCTATCAAAAGGAACGTTCAAGTCTGTGAGTTGAATGCACTTGTCATACAGAAGTTTCCTGGAATGCTTCTGTCTAGTTTTTATGTGAAGACATTTCCTTTTCCAGCATAGGCCTCAAAGCGCTCCAAATATCCACTTGCAGATTCTACCAAAAGAGTGTTTCAAAACTGCTCTATCAAAAGTAAGCTTCAACGCTGTGAGTAGAATGCACTCATCACAAAGAAGTTTCTGAGAATGCTTCTGTCTAGTTTTTATGTGAAGATATTTCCTTTTCCAGCATAGGCCTCAAAACGCTCCAAATATCCTCTTGCAGATTCTACAAAAAGAGTGTTTCAAAACTGTTCTATCAAAAGGAAGGTTCAACTCTGTGAGTTGAATGAATGCATCGTGAAGAACTTTCTGAGAATGCTTCTCTGTAGTTTTTAGGTGAAGATATTCCATATCCCAGCACAGGCCTCGAAGTGCTCCAAATAACCACTTGCAGATTTTACCAAAAGAGTGTTTCAAAACTGCTCTTTCTATAGGTAAGTTCAAGTCTGTGAGTTGAATGCACTCAACACAAAGAAGTTTCTGAGAATGCTTCTGTTCAGTTTTTATGTGAAGATATTTCCTTTTCCAGCATAGGCCTCAAACGGCTCCAAATATCCACTTGCAGATTCTACAAAAAGAGTGTTTCCAAACTTCTCTATCAATTGGTAGGTTCAACTCTGTGAGTTGAATGAACTCATCACAAAGAAGTTTCTGAGAATCCTTCTCTCTAGTTTTTATGTGAAGATATTTCCTTTTCCAACATAGGCCTCAAGGTGCTCCGAATAAACACTTGCAGATTCTACAAAAGGAGTGTTTCAAAACTGTTCTATCAAAGGGAACGTTCAAGTCTGTGAGTTGAATGCACTCATCACACAGAAGTTTCTGAGAATGCTTCTGTCTAGTTTTTAGGTGAAGAGATTTCATTTCCCAGCATAGGCCTCAAAGCGCTCCAAATATCCACTTGGAGATTCTACGAAAAGAGTGTTTCAAAGCTGCTCTTTCAAAAGCAAGGTTCAAGTCTGTGTGTTGAATGCACTCATCAGAAAGAAGTTTCTGAGAATGCTTCTGTCTAGTTCTTACGTGAAGATATTTCCTTTTCCAGCTTAGGCCTCAAAGCGCTCCAAATAAACACTTGCAAATTCTACAAAAGGAGTGTTTCAAAAGAGTTCTATCAAAAGGAACGTTCAAGTCTGTGAGTTGAATGCACTTGTCATACAGAAGTTTCCTGGAATGCTTCTGTCTAGTTTTTATGTGAAGACATTTCCTTTTCCAGCATAGGCCTCAAAGCGCTCCAAATATCCACTTGCAGATTCTACCAAAAGAGTGTTTCAAAACTGCTCTATCAAAAGTAAGCTTCAACGCTGTGAGTAGAATGCACTCATCACAAAGAAGTTTCTGAGAATGCTTCTGTCTAGTTTTTATGTGAAGATATTTCCTTTTCCAGCATAGGCCTCAAAACGCTCCAAATATCCTCTTGCAGATTCTACAAAAAGAGTGTTTCAAAACTGTTCTATCAAAAGGAAGGTTCAACTCTGTGAGTTGAATGAATGCATCGTGAAGAACTTTCTGAGAATGCTTCTCTGTAGTTTTTAGGTGAAGATATTCCATATCCCAGCACAGGCCTCGAAGTGCTCCAAATAACCACTTGCAGATTTTACCAAAAGAGTGTTTCAAAACTGCTCTTTCTATAGGTAAGTTCAAGTCTGTGAGTTGAATGCACTCAACACAATGAAGTTTCTGAGAATGCTTCTGTTCAGTTTTTATGTGAAGATATTTCCTTTTCCAGCATAGGCCTCAAACGGCTCCAAATATCCACTTGCAGATTCTACAAAAAGAGTGTTTCCAAACTTCTCTATCAATTGGTAGGTTCAACTCTGTGAGTTGAATGAACTCATCACAAAGAAGTTTCTGAGAATCCTTCTCTCTAGTTTTTATGTGAAGATATTTCCTTTTCCAACATAGGCCTCAAGGTGCTCCGAATAAACACTTGCAGATTCTACAAAAGGAGTGTTTCAAAACTGTTCTATCAAAGGGAACGTTCAAGTCTGTGAGTTGAATGCACTCATCACACAGAAGTTTCTGAGAATGCTTCTGTCTAGTTTTTAGGTGAAGAGATTTCATTTCCCAGCATAGACCTCAAAGCGCTCCAAATATCCACTTGGAGATTCTACGAAAAGAGTGTTTCAAAGCTGCTCTTTCAAAAGCAAGGTTCAAGTCTGTGTGTTGAATGCACTCATCAGAAAGAAGTTTCTGAGAATGCTTCTGTCTAGTTCTTACGTGAAGATATTTCCTTTTCCAGCTTAGGCCTCAAAGCGCTCCAAATAAACACTTGCAAATTCTACAAAAGGAGTGTTTCAAAAGAGTTCTATCAAAAGGAACGTTCAAGTCTGTGAGTTGAATGCACTTATCATACAGAAGTTTCCTGGAATGCTTCTGTCTAGTTTTTATGTGAAGACATTTCCTTTTCCAGCCTAGGCCTCAAAGCGCTCCAAATATCCACTTGCAGATTCTACCAAAAGAGTGTTTCAAAACTGCTCTATCAAAAGCAAGCTTCAACGCTGTGAGTAGAATGCACTCATCACAAAGAAGTTTCTGAGAATGCTTCTGTCTAGTTTTTATGTGGAGATATTTCCTTTTCCAGCATAGGCCTCAAAACGCTCCAAATATCCTCTTGCAGATTCTACAAAAAGAGGGTTTCAAAACTGTTCTATCAAAAGGAAGGTTCAACTCTGTGAGTTGAATGAATGCATCGTGAAGAACTTTCTGAGAATGCTTCTCTGTAGTTTTTAGGTGAAGATATTCCATATCCCAGCACAGGCCTCGAAGTGCTCCAAATAACCACTTGCAGATTTTACCAAAAGAGTGTTTCAAAACTGCTCTTTCTATAGGTAAGTTCAAGTCTGTGAGTTGAATGCACTCAACACAAAGAAGTTTCTGAGAATGCTTCTGTTCAGTTTTTATGTGAAGATATTTCCTTTTCCAGCATAGGCCTCAAACGGCTCCAAATATCCACTTGCAGATTCTACAAAAAGAGTGTTTCCAAACTTCTCTATCAATTGGTAGGTTCAACTCTGTGAGTTGAATGAACTCATCACAAAGAAGTTTCTGAGAATCCTTCTCTCTAGTTTTTATGTGAAGATATTACCTTTTCCAACATAGGCCTCAAAGTGCTCTGAATAAACACTTGCAGATTCTACAAAAGGAGTGTTTCAAAACTGTTCTATCAAAGGGAACGTTGAAGTCTGTGAGTTGAATGCACTCATCACACAGAAGTTTCTCAGAATGCTTCTGTCTAGTTTTTAGGTGAAGAGATTTCATTTCCCAGCATAGGCCTCAAAGCGCTCCAAATATCCACTTGCAGATTCTACGAAAAGAGTGTTTCAAAGCTGCTCTTTCAAAAGCAAGGTTCAAGTCTGTGTGTTGAATGCACTCATCAGAAAGAAGTTTCTGAGAATGCTTCTGTCTAGTTCTTACGTGAAGATATTTCCTTTTCCAGCTTAGGTCTGAAAGCGCTCCAAATAAACACTTGCAAATTCTACAAAAGGAGTGTTTCAAAAGAGTTCTATCAAAAGGAACGTTCAAGTCTGTGAGTTGAATGCACTTATCATACAGAAGTTTCCTGGAATGCTTCTGTCTATTTTTATGTGAAGACATTTCCTTTTCCAGCCTAGGCCTCAAAGCGCTCCAAATATCCACTTGCAGATTCTACCAAAAGAGTGTTTCAAAACTGCTCTATCAAAAGTAAGATTCAACGCTGTGAGTAGAATGCACTCATCACAAAGAAGTTTCTGAGAATGCTTCTGTCTAGTTTTTATGTGAAGATATTTCCTTTTCCAGCATAGGCCTCAAAACGCTCCAAATATCCTCTTGCAGATTCTACAAAAAGAGTGTTTCAAAAGTGTTCTATGAAAAGGAAGGTTCAACTCTGTGAGTTGAATGAATGCATCGTGAAGAACTTTCTGAGAATGCTTCTCTGTAGTTTTTAGGTGAAGATATTCCATATCCCAGCACAGGCCTCGAAGTGCTCCAAATAACCACTTGCAGATTTTACCAAAAGAGTGTTTCAAAACTGCTCTTTCTATAGGTAAGTTCAAGTCTGTGAGTTGAATGCACTCAACACAAAGAAGTTTCTGAGAATGCTTCTGTTCAGTTTTTATGTGAAGATATTTCCTTTTCCAGCATAGGCCTCAAACGGCTCCAAATATCCACTTGCAGATTCTACAAAAAGAGTGTTTCCAAACTTCTCTATCAATTGGTAGGTTCAACTCTGTGAGTTGAATGAACTCATCACAAAGAAGTTTCTGAGAATCCTTCTCTCTAGTTTTTATGTGAAGATATTTCCTTTTCCAACATAGGCCTCAAGGTGCTCCGAATAAACACTTGCAGATTCTACAAAAGGAGTGTTTCAAAACTGTTCTATCAAAGGGAACGTTCAAGTCTGTGAGTTGAATGCACTCATCACACAGAAGTTTCTCAGAATGCTTCTGTCTAGTTTTTAGGTGAAGAGATTTCATTTCCCAGCATAGGCCTCAAAGCGCTCCAAATATCCACTTGCAGATTCTACGAAAAGAGTGTTTCAAAGCTGCTCTTTCAAAAGCAAGGTTCAAGTCTGTGTGTTGAATGCACTCATCAGAAAGAAGTTTCTGAGAATGCTTCTGTCTAGTTCTTACGTGAAGATATTTCCTTTTCCAGCTTAGGCCTCAAAGCGCTCCAAATAAACACTTGCAAATTCCACAAAAGGAGTGTTTCAAAAGAGTTCTATCAAAAGGAACGTTCAAGTCTGTGAGTTGAATGCACTTGTCATACAGAAGTTTCCTGGAATGCTTCTGTCTAGTTTTTATGTGAAGACATTTCCTTTTCCAGCATAGGCCTCAAAGCGCTCCAAATATCCACTTGCAGATTCTACCAAAAGAGTGTTTCAAAACTGCTCTATCAAAAGTAAGCTTCAACGCTGTGAGTAGAATGCACTCATCACAAAGAAGTTTCTGAGAATGCTTCTGTCTAGTTTTTATGTGAAGATATTTCCTTTTCCAGCATAGGCCTCAAAACGCTCCAAATATCCTCTTGCAGATTCTACAAAAAGAGGGTTTCAAAACTGTTCTATCAAAAGGAAGGTTCAACTCTGTGAGTTGAATGAATGCATCGTGAAGAACTTTCTGAGAATGCTTCTCTGTAGTTTTTAGGTGAAGATATTCCATATCCCAGCACAGGCCTCGAAGTGCTCCAAATAACCACTTGCAGATTTTACCAAAAGAGTGTTTCAAAACTGCTCTTTCTATAGGTAAGTTCAAGTCTGTGAGTTGAATGCACTCAACACAAAGAAGTTTCTGAGAATGCTTCTGTTCAGTTTTTATGTGAAGATATTTCCTTTTCCAGCATAGGCCTCAAACGGCTCCAAATATCCACTTGCAGATTCTACAAAAAGAGTGTTTCCAAACTTCTCTATCAATTGGTAGGTTCAACTCTGTGAGTTGAATGAACTCATCACAAAGAAGTTTCTGAGAATCCTTCTCTCTAGTTTTTATGTGAAGATATTTCCTTTTCCAACATAGGCCTCAAGGTGCTCCGAATAAACACTTGCAGATTCTACAAAAGGAGTGTTTCAAAACTGTTCTATCAAAGGGAACGTTCAAGTCTGTGAGTTGAATGCACTCATCACACAGAAGTTTCTCAGAATGCTTCTGTCTAGTTTTTAGGTGAAGAGATTTCATTTCCCAGCATAGGCCTCAAAGCGCTCCAAATATCCACTTGCAGATTCTACGAAAAGAGTGTTTCAAAGCTGCTCTTTCAAAAGCAAGGTTCAAGTCTGTGTGTTGAATGCACTCATCAGAAAGAAGTTTCTGAGGATGCTTCTGTCTAGTTCTTACGTGAAGATATTTCCTTTTCCAGCTTAGGCCTCAAAGCGCTCCAAATAAACACTTGCAAATTCCACAAAAGGAGTGTTTCAAAAGAGTTCTATCAAAAGGAACGTTCAAGTCTGTGAGTTGAATGCACTTGTCATACAGAAGTTTCCTGGAATGCTTCTGTCTAGTTTTTATGTGAAGACATTTCCTTTTTCAGCATAGGCCTCAAAGCGCTCCAAATATCCACTTGCAGATTCTACCAAAAGAGTGTTTCAAAACTGCTCTATCAAAAGCAAGCTTCAACACTGTGAGTAGAATGCACTCATCACAAAGAAGTTTCTGAGAATGCTTCTGTCTAGTTTTTATGTGAAGATATTTCCTTTTCCAGCATAGGCCTCAAAACGCTCCAAATATCCTCTTGCAGATTCTACAAAAAGAGTGTTTCAAAACTGTTCTATCAAAAGGAAGGTTCAACTCTGTGAGTTGAATGAATGCATCGTGAAGAACTTTCTGAGAATGCTTCTCTGTAGTTTTTAGGTGAAGATATTCCATATCCCAGCACAGGCCTCGAAGTGCTCCAAATAACCACTTGCAGATTTTACCAAAAGAGTGTTTCAAAACTGCTCTTTCTATAGGTAAGTTCAAGTCTGTGAGTTGAATGCACTCAACACAAAGAAGTTTCTGAGAATGCTTCTGTTCAGTTTTTATGTGAAGATATTTCCTTTTCCAGCATAGGCCTCAAACGGCTCCAAATATCCACTTGCAGATTCTACAAAAAGAGTGTTTCCAAACTTCTCTATCAATTGGTAGGTTCAACTCTGTGAGTTGAATGAACTCATCACAAAGAAGTTTCTGAGAATCCTTCTCTCTAGTTTTTATGTGAAGATATTTCCTTTTCCAACATAGGCCTCAAGGTGCTCCGAATAAACACTTGCAGATTCTACAAAAGGAGTGTTTCAAAACTGTTCTATCAAAGGGAACGTTCAAGTCTGTGAGTTGAATGCACTCATCACACAGAAGTTTCTCAGAATGCTTCTGTCTAGTTTTTAGGTGAAGAGATTTCATTTCCCAGCATAGGCCTCAAAGCGCTCCAAATATCCACTTGCAGATTCTACGAAAAGAGTGTTTCAAAGCTGCTCTTTCAAAAGCAAGGTTCAAGTCTGTGTGTTGAATGCACTCATCAGAAAGAAGTTTCTGAGAATGCTTCTGTCTAGTTCTTACGTGAAGATATTTCCTTTTCCAGCTTAGGCCTCAAAGCGCTCCAAATAAACACTTGCAAATTCCACAAAAGGAGTGTTTCAAAAGAGTTCTATCAAAAGGAACGTTCAAGTCTGTGAGTTGAATGCACTTGTCATACAGAAGTTTCCTGGAATGCTTCTGTCTAGTTTTTATGTGAAGACATTTCCTTTTCCAGCATAGGCCTCAAAGCGCTCCAAATATCCACTTGCAGATTCTACCAAAAGAGTGTTTCAAAACTGCTCTATCAAAAGTAAGCTTCAACGCTGTGAGTAGAATGCACTCATCACAAAGAAGTTTCTGAGAATGCTTCTGTCTAGTTTTTATGTGAAGATATTTCCTTTTCCAGCATAGGCCTCAAAACGCTCCAAATATCCTCTTGCAGATTCTACAAAAAGAGTGTTTCAAAACTGTTCTATCAAAAGGAAGGTTCAACTCTGTGAGTTGAATGAATGCATCGTGAAGAACTTTCTGAGAATGCTTCTCTGTAGTTTTTAGGTGAAGATATTCCATATCCCAGCACAGGCCTCGAAGTGCTCCAAATAACCACTTGCAGATTTTACCAAAAGAGTGTTTCAAAACTGCTCTTTCTATAGGTAAGTTCAAGTCTGTGAGTTGAATGCACTCAACACAAAGAAGTTTCTGAGAATGCTTCTGTTCAGTTTTTATGTGAAGATATTTCCTTTTCCAGCATAGGCCTCAAACGGCTCCAAATATCCACTTGCAGATTCTACAAAAAGAGTGTTTCCAAACTTCTCTATCAATTGGTAGGTTCAAGTCTGTGAGTTGAATGAACTCATCACAAAGAAGTTTCTGAGAATCCTTCTCTCTAGTTTTTATGTGAAGATATTTCCTTTTCCAACATAGGCCTCAAGGTGCTCCGAATAAACACTTGCAGATTCTACAAAAGGAGTGTTTCAAAACTGTTCTATCAAAGGGAACGTTCAAGTCTGTGAGTTGAATGCACTCATCACACAGAAGTTTCTCAGAATGCTTCTGTCTAGTTTTTAGGTGAAGAGATTTCATTTCCCAGCATAGGCCTCAAAGCGCTCCAAATATCCACTTGCAGATTCTACGAAAAGAGTGTTTCAAAGCTGCTCTTTCAAAAGCAAGGTTCAAGTCTGTGTGTTGAATGCACTCATCAGAAAGAAGTTTCTGAGAATGCTTCTGTCTAGTTCTTACGTGAAGATATTTCCTTTTCCAGCTTAGGCCTCAAAGCGCTCCAAATAAACACTTGCAAATTCCACAAAAGGAGTGTTTCAAAAGAGTTCTATCAAAAGGAACGTTCAAGTCTGTGAGTTGAATGCACTTGTCATACAGAAGTTTCCTGGAATGCTTCTGTCTAGTTTTTATGTGAAGACATTTCCTTTTCCAGCATAGGCCTCAAAGCGCTCCAAATATCCACTTGCAGATTCTACCAAAAGAGTGTTTCAAAACTGCTCTATCAAAAGTAAGCTTCAACGCTGTGAGTAGAATGCACTCATCACAAAGAAGTTTCTGAGAATGCTTCTGTCTAGTTTTTATGTGAAGATATTTCCTTTTCCAGCATAGGCCTCAAAACGCTCCAAATATCCTCTTGCAGATTCTACAAAAAGAGGGTTTCAAAACTGTTCTATCAAAAGGAAGGTTCAACTCTGTGAGTTGAATGAATGCATCGTGAAGAACTTTCTGAGAATGCTTCTCTGTAGTTTTTAGGTGAAGATATTCCATATCCCAGCACAGGCCTCGAAGTGCTCCAAATAACCACTTGCAGATTTTACCAAAAGAGTGTTTCAAAACTGCTCTTTCTATAGGTAAGTTCAAGTCTGTGAGTTGAATGCACTCAACACAAAGAAGTTTCTGAGAATGCTTCTGTTCAGTTTTTATGTGAAGATATTTCCTTTTCCAGCATAGGCCTCAAACGGCTCCAAATATCCACTTGCAGATTCTACAAAAAGAGTGTTTCCAAACTTCTCTATCAATTGGTAGGTTCAACTCTGTGAGTTGAATGAACTCATCACAAAGAAGTTTCTGAGAATCCTTCTCTCTAGTTTTTATGTGAAGATATTTCCTTTTCCAACATAGGCCTCAAGGTGCTCCGAATAAACACTTGCAGATTCTACAAAAGGAGTGTTTCAAAACTGTTCTATCAAAGGGAACGTTCAAGTCTGTGAGTTGAATGCACTCATCACACAGAAGTTTCTCAGAATGCTTCTGTCTAGTTTTTAGGTGAAGAGATTTCATTTCCCAGCATAGGCCTCAAAGCGCTCCAAATATCCACTTGCAGATTCTACGAAAAGAGTGTTTCAAAGCTGCTCTTTCAAAAGCAAGGTTCAAGTCTGTGTGTTGAATGCACTCATCAGAAAGAAGTTTCTGAGGATGCTTCTGTCTAGTTCTTACGTGAAGATATTTCCTTTTCCAGCTTAGGCCTCAAAGCGCTCCAAATAAACACTTGCAAATTCCACAAAAGGAGTGTTTCAAAAGAGTTCTATCAAAAGGAACGTTCAAGTCTGTGAGTTGAATGCACTTGTCATACAGAAGTTTCCTGGAATGCTTCTGTCTAGTTTTTATGTGAAGACATTTCCTTTTTCAGCATAGGCCTCAAAGCGCTCCAAATATCCACTTGCAGATTCTACCAAAAGAGTGTTTCAAAACTGCTCTATCAAAAGCAAGCTTCAACACTGTGAGTAGAATGCACTCATCACAAAGAAGTTTCTGACAATGCTTCTGTCTAGTTTTTATGTGAAGATATTTCCTTTTCCAGCATAGGCCTCAAAACGCTCCAAATATCCTCTTGCAGATTCTACAAAAAGAGTGTTTCAAAACTGTTCTATCAAAAGGAAGGTTCAACTCTGTGAGTTGAATGAATGCATCGTGAAGAACTTTCTGAGAATGCTTCTCTGTAGTTTTTAGGTGAAGATATTCCATATCCCAGCACAGGCCTCGAAGTGCTCCAAATAACCACTTGCAGATTTTACCAAAAGAGTGTTTCAAAACTGCTCTTTCTATAGGTAAGTTCAAGTCTGTGAGTTGAATGCACTCAACACAAAGAAGTTTCTGAGAATGCTTCTGTTCAGTTTTTATGTGAAGATATTTCCTTTTCCAGCATAGGCCTCAAACGGCTCCAAATATCCACTTGCAGATTCTACAAAAAGAGTGTTTCCAAACTTCTCTATCAATTGGTAGGTTCAACTCTGTGAGTTGAATGAACTCATCACAAAGAAGTTTCTGAGAATCCTTCTCTCTAGTTTTTATGTGAAGATATTTCCTTTTCCAACATAGGCCTCAAGGTGCTCCGAATAAACACTTGCAGATTCTACAAAAGGAGTGTTTCAAAACTGTTCTATCAAAGGGAACGTTCAAGTCTGTGAGTTGAATGCACTCATCACACAGAAGTTTCTCAGAATGCTTCTGTCTAGTTTTTAGGTGAAGAGATTTCATTTCCCAGCATAGGCCTCAAAGCGCTCCAAATATCCACTTGCAGATTCTACGAAAAGAGTGTTTCAAAGCTGCTCTTTCAAAAGCAAGGTTCAAGTCTGTGTGTTGAATGCACTCATCAGAAAGAAGTTTCTGAGAATGCTTCTGTCTAGTTCTTACGTGAAGATATTTCCTTTTCCAGCTTAGGCCTCAAAGCGCTCCAAATAAACACTTGCAAATTCCACAAAAGGAGTGTTTCAAAAGAGTTCTATCAAAAGGAACGTTCAAGTCTGTGAGTTGAATGCACTTGTCATACAGAAGTTTCCTGGAATGCTTCTGTCTAGTTTTTATGTGAAGACATTTCCTTTTCCAGCATAGGCCTCAAAGCGCTCCAAATATCCACTTGCAGATTCTACCAAAAGAGTGTTTCAAAACTGCTCTATCAAAAGTAAGCTTCAACGCTGTGAGTAGAATGCACTCATCACAAAGAAGTTTCTGAGAATGCTTCTGTCTAGTTTTTATGTGAAGATATTTCCTTTTCCAGCATAGGCCTCAAAACGCTCCAAATATCCTCTTGCAGATTCTACAAAAAGAGTGTTTCAAAACTGTTCTATCAAAAGGAAGGTTCAACTCTGTGAGTTGAATGAATGCATCGTGAAGAACTTTCTGAGAATGCTTCTCTGTAGTTTTTAGGTGAAGATATTCCATATCCCAGCACAGGCCTCGAAGTGCTCCAAATAACCACTTGCAGATTTTACCAAAAGAGTGTTTCAAAACTGCTCTTTCTATAGGTAAGTTCAAGTCTGTGAGTTGAATGCACTCAACACAAAGAAGTTTCTGAGAATGCTTCTGTTCAGTTTTTATGTGAAGATATTTCCTTTTCCAGCATAGGCCTCAAACGGCTCCAAATATCCACTTGCAGATTCTACAAAAAGAGTGTTTCCAAACTTCTCTATCAATTGGTAGGTTCAAGTCTGTGAGTTGAATGAACTCATCACAAAGAAGTTTCTGAGAATCCTTCTCTCTAGTTTTTATGTGAAGATATTTCCTTTTCCAACATAGGCCTCAAGGTGCTCCGAATAAACACTTGCAGATTCTACAAAAGGAGTGTTTCAAAACTGTTCTATCAAAGGGAACGTTCAAGTCTGTGAGTTGAATGCACTCATCCACAGAAGTTTCTCAGAATGCTTCTGTCTAGTTTTTAGGTGAAGAGATTTCATTTCCCAGCATAGACCTCAAAGCGCTCCAAATATCCACTTGGAGATTCTACGAAAAGAGTGTTTCAAAGCTGCTCTTTCAAAAGCAAGGTTCAAGTCTGTGTGTTGAATGCACTCATCAGAAAGAAGTTTCTGAGAATGCTTCTGTCTAGTTCTTACGTGAAGATATTTCCTTTTCCAGCTTAGGCCTCAAAGCGCTCCAAATAAACACTTGCAAATTCTACAAAAGGAGTGTTTCAAAAGAGTTCTATCAAAAGGAACGTTCAAGTCTGTGAGTTGAATGCACTTATCATACAGAAGTTTCCTGGAATGCTTCTGTCTAGTTTTTATGTGAAGACATTTCCTTTTCCAGCCTAGGCCTCAAAGCGCTCCAAATATCCACTTGCAGATTCTACCAAAAGAGTGTTTCAAAACTGCTCTATCAAAAGCAAGCTTCAACGCTGTGAGTAGAATGCACTCATCACAAAGAAGTTTCTGAGAATGCTTCTGTCTAGTTTTTATGTGGAGATATTTCCTTTTCCAGCATAGGCCTCAAAACGCTCCAAATATCCTCTTGCAGATTCTACAAAAAGAGGGTTTCAAAACTGTTCTATCAAAAGGAAGGTTCAACTCTGTGAGTTGAATGAATGCATTGTGAAGAACTTTCTGAGAATGCTTCTCTGTAGTTTTTAGGTGAAGATATTCCATATCCCAGCACAGGCCTCGAAGTGCTCCAAATAACCACTTGCAGATTTTACCAAAAGAGTGTTTCAAAACTGCTCTTTCTATAGGTAAGTTCAAGTCTGTGAGTTGAATGCACTCAACACAAAGAAGTTTCTGAGAATGCTTCTGTTCAGTTTTTATGTGAAGATATTTCCTTTTCCAGCATAGGCCTCAAACGGCTCCAAATATCCACTTGCAGATTCTACAAAAAGAGTGTTTCCAAACTTCTCTATCAATTGGTAGGTTCAACTCTGTGAGTTGAATGAACTCATCACAAAGAAGTTTCTGAGAATCCTTCTCTCTAGTTTTTATGTGAAGATATTACCTTTTCCAACATAGGCCTCAAAGTGCTCTGAATAAACACTTGCAGATTCTACAAAAGGAGTGTTTCAAAACTGTTCTATCAAAGGGAACGTTCAAGTCTGTGAGTTGAATGCACTCATCACACAGAAGTTTCTCAGAATGCTTCTGTCTAGTTTTTAGGTGAAGAGATTTCATTTCCCAGCATAGGCCTCAAAGCGCTCCAAATATCCACTTGCAGATTCTACGAAAAGAGTGTTTCAAAGCTGCTCTTTCAAAAGCAAGGTTCAAGTCTGTGTGTTGAATGCACTCATCAGAAAGAAGTTTCTGAGAATGCTTCTGTCTAGTTCTTACGTGAAGATATTTCCTTTTCCAGCTTAGGTCTGAAAGCGCTCCAAATAAACACTTGCAAATTCTACAAAAGGAGTGTTTCAAAAGAGTTCTATCAAAAGGAACGTTCAAGTCTGTGAGTTGAATGCACTTATCATACAGAAGTTTCCTGGAATGCTTCTGTCTATTTTTATGTGAAGACATTTCCTTTTCCAGCCTAGGCCTCAAAGCGCTCCAAATATCCACTTGCAGATTCTACCAAAAGAGTGTTTCAAAACTGCTCTATCAAAAGTAAGATTCAACGCTGTGAGTAGAATGCACTCATCACAAAGAAGTTTCTGAGAATGCTTCTGTCTAGTTTTTATGTGAAGATATTTCCTTTTCCAGCATAGGCCTCAAAACGCTCCAAATATCCTCTTGCAGATTCTACAAAAAGAGTGTTTCAAAACTGTTCTATCAAAAGGAAGGTTCAACTCTGTGAGTTGAATGAATGCATCGTGAAGAACTTTCTGAGAATGCTTCTCTGTAGTTTTTAGGTGAAGATATTCCATATCCCAGCACAGGCCTCGAAGTGCTCCAAATAACCACTTGCAGATTTTACCAAAAGAGTGTTTCAAAACTGCTCTTTCTATAGGTAAGTTCAAGTCTGTGAGTTGAATGCACTCAACACAAAGAAGTTTCTGAGAATGCTTCTGTTCAGTTTTTATGTGAAGATATTTCCTTTTCCAGCATAGGCCTCAAACGGCTCCAAATATCCACTTGCAGATTCTACAAAAAGAGTGTTTCCAAACTTCTCTATCAATTGGTAGGTTCAACTCTGTGAGTTGAATGAACTCATCACAAAGAAGTTTCTGAGAATCCTTCTCTCTAGTTTTTATGTGAAGATATTTCCTTTTCCAACATAGGCCTCAAGGTGCTCCGAATAAACACTTGCAGATTCTACAAAAGGAGTGTTTCAAAACTGTTCTATCAAAGGGAACGTTCAAGTCTGTGAGTTGAATGCACTCATCACACAGAAGTTTCTCAGAATGCTTCTGTCTAGTTTTTAGGTGAAGAGATTTCATTTCCCAGCATAGGCCTCAAAGCGCTCCAAATATCCACTTGCAGATTCTACGAAAAGAGTGTTTCAAAGCTGCTCTTTCAAAAGCAAGGTTCAAGTCTGTGTGTTGAATGCACTCATCAGAAAGAAGTTTCTGAGAATGCTTCTGTCTAGTTCTTACGTGAAGATATTTCCTTTTCCAGCTTAGGCCTCAAAGCGCTCCAAATAAACACTTGCAAATTCCACAAAAGGAGTGTTTCAAAAGAGTTCTATCAAAAGGAACGTTCAAGTCTGTGAGTTGAATGCACTTGTCATACAGAAGTTTCCTGGAATGCTTCTGTCTAGTTTTTATGTGAAGACATTTCCTTTTCCAGCATAGGCCTCAAAGCGCTCCAAATATCCACTTGCAGATTCTACCAAAAGAGTGTTTCAAAACTGCTCTATCAAAAGTAAGCTTCAACGCTGTGAGTAGAATGCACTCATCACAAAGAAGTTTCTGAGAATGCTTCTGTCTAGTTTTTATGTGAAGATATTTCCTTTTCCAGCATAGGCCTCAAAACGCTCCAAATATCCTCTTGCAGATTCTACAAAAAGAGTGTTTCAAAACTGTTCTATCAAAAGGAAGGTTCAACTCTGTGAGTTGAATGAATGCATCGTGAAGAACTTTCTGAGAATGCTTCTCTGTAGTTTTTAGGTGAAGATATTCCATATCCCAGCACAGGCCTCGAAGTGCTCCAAATAACCACTTGCAGATTTTACCAAAAGAGTGTTTCAAAACTGCTCTTTCTATAGGTAAGTTCAAGTCTGTGAGTTGAATGCACTCAACACAAAGAAGTTTCTGAGAATGCTTCTGTTCAGTTTTTATGTGAAGATATTTCCTTTTCCAGCATAGGCCTCAAACGGCTCCAAATATCCACTTGCAGATTCTACAAAAAGAGTGTTTCCAAACTTCTCTATCAATTGGTAGGTTCAACTCTGTGAGTTGAATGAACTCATCACAAAGAAGTTTCTGAGAATCCTTCTCTCTAGTTTTTATGTGAAGATATTTCCTTTTCCAACATAGGCCTCAAGGTGCTCCGAATAAACACTTGCAGATTCTACAAAAGGAGTGTTTCAAAACTGTTCTATCAAAGGGAACGTTCAAGTCTGTGAGTTGAATGCACTCATCACACAGAAGTTTCTGAGAATGCTTCTGTCTAGTTTTTAGGTGAAGAGATTTCATTTCCCAGCATAGGCCTCAAAGCGCTCCAAATATCCACTTGGAGATTCTACGAAAAGAGTGTTTCAAAGCTGCTCTTTCAAAAGCAAGGTTCAAGTCTGTGTGTTGAATGCACTCATCAGAAAGAAGTTTCTGAGAATGCTTCTGTCTAGTTCTTACGTGAAGATATTTCCTTTTCCAGCTTAGGCCTCAAAGCGCTCCAAATAAACACTTGCAAATTCTACAAAAGGAGTGTTTCAAAAGAGTTCTATCAAAAGGAACGTTCAAGTCTGTGAGTTGAATGCACTTATCATACAGAAGTTTCCTGGAATGCTTCTGTCTAGTTTTTATGTGAAGACATTTCCTTTTCCAGCCTAGGCCTCAAAGCGCTCCAAATATCCACTTGCAGATTCTACCAAAAGAGTGTTTCAAAACTGCTCTATCAAAAGTAAGCTTCAACGCTGTGAGGAGAATGCACTCATCACAAAGAAGTTTCTGAGAATGCTTCTATCTAGTTTTTATGTGAAGATATTTCCTTTTCCAGCATAGGCCTCAAAACACTCCAAATATCCTCTTGCAGATTCTACAAAAAGAGTGTTTCAAAACTGTTCTATCAAAAGGAAGGTTCAACTCTGTGAGTTGAATGAATGCATCGTGAAGAACTTTCTGAGAATGCTTCTCTGTAGTTTTTAGGTGAAGATATTCCATATCCCAGCACAGGCCTCGAAGTGCTCCAAATAACCACTTGCAGATTTTACCAAAAGAGTGTTTCAAAACTGCTCTTTCTATAGGTAAGTTCAAGTCTGTGAGTTGAATGCACTCAACACAAAGAAGTTTCTGAGAATGCTTCTGTTCAGTTTTTATGTGAAGATATTTCCTTTTCCAGCATAGGCCTCAAACGGCTCCAAATATCCACTTGCAGATTCTACAAAAAGAGTGTTTCCAAACTTCTCTATCAATTGGTAGGTTCAACTCTGTGAGTTGAATGAACTCATCACAAAGAAGTTTCTGAGAATCCTTCTCTCTAGTTTTTATGTGAAGATATTTCCTTTTCCAACATAGGCCTCAAGGTGCTCCGAATAAACACTTGCAGATTCTACAAAAGGAGTGTTTCAAAACTGTTCTATCAAAGGGAACGTTCAAGTCTGTGAGTTGAATGCACTCATCCACAGAAGTTTCTCAGAATGCTTCTGTCTAGTTTTTAGGTGAAGAGATTTCATTTCCCAGCATAGACCTCAAAGCGCTCCAAATATCCACTTGGAGATTCTACGAAAAGAGTGTTTCAAAGCTGCTCTTTCAAAAGCAAGGTTCAAGTCTGTGTGTTGAATGCACTCATCAGAAAGAAGTTTCTGAGAATGCTTCTGTCTAGTTCTTACGTGAAGATATTTCCTTTTCCAGCTTAGGCCTCAAAGCGCTCCAAATAAACACTTGCAAATTCTACAAAAGGAGTGTTTCAAAAGAGTTCTATCAAAAGGAACGTTCAAGTCTGTGAGTTGAATGCACTTATCATACAGAAGTTTCCTGGAATGCTTCTGTCTAGTTTTTATGTGAAGACATTTCCTTTTCCAGCCTAGGCCTCAAAGCGCTCCAAATATCCACTTGCAGATTCTACCAAAAGAGTGTTTCAAAACTGCTCTATCAAAAGCAAGCTTCAACGCTGTGAGTAGAATGCACTCATCACAAAGAAGTTTCTGAGAATGCTTCTGTCTAGTTTTTATGTGGAGATATTTCCTTTTCCAGCATAGGCCTCAAAACGCTCCAAATATCCTCTTGCAGATTCTACAAAAAGAGGGTTTCAAAACTGTTCTATCAAAAGGAAGGTTCAACTCTGTGAGTTGAATGAATGCATCGTGAAGAACTTTCTGAGAATGCTTCTCTGTAGTTTTTAGGTGAAGATATTCCATATCCGAGCACAGGCCTCGAAGTGCTCCAAATAACCACTTGCAGATTTTACCAAAAGAGTGTTTCAAAACTGCTCTTTCTATAGGTAAGTTCAAGTCTGTGAGTTGAATGCACTCAACACAAAGAAGTTTCTGAGAATGCTTCTGTTCAGTTTTTATGTGAAGATATTTCCTTTTCCAGCATAGGCCTCAAACGGCTCCAAATATCCACTTGCAGATTCTACAAAAAGAGTGTTTCCAAACTTCTCTATCAATTGGTAGGTTCAACTCTGTGAGTTGAATGAACTCATCACAAAGAAGTTTCTGAGAATCCTTCTCTCTAGTTTTTATGTGAAGATATTACCTTTTCCAACATAGGCCTCAAAGTGCTCTGAATAAACACTTGCAGATTCTACAAAAGGAGTGTTTCAAAACTGTTCTATCAAAGGGAACGTTGAAGTCTGTGAGTTGAATGCACTCATCACACAGAAGTTTCTCAGAATGCTTCTGTCTAGTTTTTAGGTGAAGAGATTTCATTTCCCAGCATAGGCCTCAAAGCGCTCCAAATATCCACTTGCAGATTCTACGAAAAGAGTGTTTCAAAGCTGCTCTTTCAAAAGCAAGGTTCAAGTCTGTGTGTTGAATGCACTCATCAGAAAGAAGTTTCTGAGAATGCTTCTGTCTAGTTCTTACGTGAAGATATTTCCTTTTCCAGCTTAGGTCTGAAAGCGCTCCAAATAAACACTTGCAAATTCTACAAAAGGAGTGTTTCAAAAGAGTTCTATCAAAAGGAACGTTCAAGTCTGTGAGTTGAATGCACTTATCATACAGAAGTTTCCTGGAATGCTTCTGTCTATTTTTATGTGAAGACATTTCCTTTTCCAGCCTAGGCCTCAAAGCGCTCCAAATATCCACTTGCAGATTCTACCAAAAGAGTGTTTCAAAACTGCTCTATCAAAAGTAAGATTCAACGCTGTGAGTAGAATGCACTCATCACAAAGAAGTTTCTGAGAATGCTTCTGTCTAGTTTTTATGTGAAGATATTTCCTTTTCCAGCATAGGCCTCAAAACGCTCCAAATATCCTCTTGCAGATTCTACAAAAAGAGTGTTTCAAAACTGTTCTATCAAAAGGAAGGTTCAACTCTGTGAGTTGAATGAATGCATCGTGAAGAACTTTCTGAGAATGCTTCTCTGTAGTTTTTAGGTGAAGATATTCCATATCCCAGCACAGGCCTCGAAGTGCTCCAAATAACCACTTGCAGATTTTACCAAAAGAGTGTTTCAAAACTGCTCTTTCTATAGGTAAGTTCAAGTCTGTGAGTTGAATGCACTCAACACAAAGAAGTTTCTGAGAATGCTTCTGTTCAGTTTTTATGTGAAGATATTTCCTTTTCCAGCATAGGCCTCAAACGGCTCCAAATATCCACTTGCAGATTCTACAAAAAGAGTGTTTCCAAACTTCTCTATCAATTGGTAGGTTCAACTCTGTGAGTTGAATGAACTCATCACAAAGAAGTTTCTGAGAATCCTTCTCTCTAGTTTTTATGTGAAGATATTTCCTTTTCCAACATAGGCCTCAAGGTGCTCCGAATAAACACTTGCAGATTCTACAAAAGGAGTGTTTCAAAACTGTTCTATCAAAGGGAACGTTCAAGTCTGTGAGTTGAATGCACTCATCCACAGAAGTTTCTCAGAATGCTTCTGTCTAGTTTTTAGGTGAAGAGATTTCATTTCCCAGCATAGGCCTCAAAGCGCTCCAAATATCCACTTGCAGATTCTACGAAAAGAGTGTTTCAAAGCTGCTCTTTCAAAAGCAAGGTTCAAGTCTGTGTGTTGAATGCACTCATCAGAAAGAAGTTTCTGAGAATGGCTTCTGTCTAGTTCTTACGTGAAGATATTTCCTTTTCCAGCTTAGGCCTCAAAGCGCTCCAAATAAACACTTGCAAATTCTACAAAAGGAGTGTTTCAAAAGAGTTCTATCAAAAGGAACGTTCAAGTCTGTGAGTTGAATGCACTTGTCATACAGAAGTTTCCTGGAATGCTTCTGTCTAGTTTTTATGTGAAGACATTTCCTTTTCCAGCATAGGCCTCAAAGCGCTCCAAATATCCACTTGCAGATTCTACCAAAAGAGTGTTTCAAAACTGCTCTATCAAAAGTAAGCTTCAACGCTGTGAGTAGAATGCACTCATCACAAAGAAGTTTCTGAGAATGCTTCTGTCTAGTTTTTATGTGAAGATATTTCCTTTTCCAGCATAGGCCTCAAAACGCTCCAAATATCCTCTTGCAGATTCTACAAAAAGAGTGTTTCAAAACTGTTCTATCAAAAGGAAGGTTCAACTCTGTGAGTTGAATGAATGCATCGTGAAGAACTTTCTGAGAATGCTTCTCTGTAGTTTTTAGGTGAAGATATTCCATATCCCAGCACAGGCCTCGAAGTGCTCCAAATAACCACTTGCAGATTTTACCAAAAGAGTGTTTCAAAACTGCTCTTTCTATAGGTAAGTTCAAGTCTGTGAGTTGAATGCACTCAACACAATGAAGTTTCTGAGAATGCTTCTGTTCAGTTTTTATGTGAAGATATTTCCTTTTCCAGCATAGGCCTCAAACGGCTCCAAATATCCACTTGCAGATTCTACAAAAAGAGTGTTTCCAAACTTCTCTATCAATTGGTAGGTTCAACTCTGTGAGTTGAATGAACTCATCACAAAGAAGTTTCTGAGAATCCTTCTCTCTAGTTTTTATGTGAAGATATTTCCTTTTCCAACATAGGCCTCAAGGTGCTCCGAATAAACACTTGCAGATTCTACAAAAGGAGTGTTTCAAAACTGTTCTATCAAAGGGAACGTTCAAGTCTGTGAGTTGAATGCACTCATCACACAGAAGTTTCTGAGAATGCTTCTGTCTAGTTTTTAGGTGAAGAGATTTCATTTCCCAGCATAGACCTCAAAGCGCTCCAAATATCCACTTGGAGATTCTACGAAAAGAGTGTTTCAAAGCTGCTCTTTCAAAAGCAAGGTTCAAGTCTGTGTGTTGAATGCACTCATCAGAAAGAAGTTTCTGAGAATGCTTCTGTCTAGTTCTTACGTGAAGATATTTCCTTTTCCAGCTTAGGCCTCAAAGCGCTCCAAATAAACACTTGCAAATTCTACAAAAGGAGTGTTTCAAAAGAGTTCTATCAAAAGGAACGTTCAAGTCTGTGAGTTGAATGCACTTATCATACAGAAGTTTCCTGGAATGCTTCTGTCTAGTTTTTATGTGAAGACATTTCCTTTTCCAGCCTAGGCCTCAAAGCGCTCCAAATATCCACTTGCAGATTCTACCAAAAGAGTGTTTCAAAACTGCTCTATCAAAAGCAAGCTTCAACGCTGTGAGTAGAATGCACTCATCACAAAGAAGTTTCTGAGAATGCTTCTGTCTAGTTTTTATGTGGAGATATTTCCTTTTCCAGCATAGGCCTCAAAACGCTCCAAATATCCTCTTGCAGATTCTACAAAAAGAGGGTTTCAAAACTGTTCTATCAAAAGGAAGGTTCAACTCTGTGAGTTGAATGAATGCATCGTGAAGAACTTTCTGAGAATGCTTCTCTGTAGTTTTTAGGTGAAGATATTCCATATCCCAGCACAGGCCTCGAAGTGCTCCAAATAACCACTTGCAGATTTTACCAAAAGAGTGTTTCAAAACTGCTCTTTCTATAGGTAAGTTCAAGTCTGTGAGTTGAATGCACTCAACACAAAGAAGTTTCTGAGAATGCTTCTGTTCAGTTTTTATGTGAAGATATTTCCTTTTCCAGCATAGGCCTCAAACGGCTCCAAATATCCACTTGCAGATTCTACAAAAAGAGTGTTTCCAAACTTCTCTATCAATTGGTAGGTTCAACTCTGTGAGTTGAATGAACTCATCACAAAGAAGTTTCTGAGAATCCTTCTCTCTAGTTTTTATGTGAAGATATTACCTTTTCCAACATAGGCCTCAAAGTGCTCTGAATAAACACTTGCAGATTCTACAAAAGGAGTGTTTCAAAACTGTTCTATCAAAGGGAACGTTGAAGTCTGTGAGTTGAATGCACTCATCACACAGAAGTTTCTCAGAATGCTTCTGTCTAGTTTTTAGGTGAAGAGATTTCATTTCCCAGCATAGGCCTCAAAGCGCTCCAAATATCCACTTGCAGATTCTACGAAAAGAGTGTTTCAAAGCTGCTCTTTCAAAAGCAAGGTTCAAGTCTGTGTGTTGAATGCACTCATCAGAAAGAAGTTTCTGAGAATGCTTCTGTCTAGTTCTTACGTGAAGATATTTCCTTTTCCAGCTTAGGTCTGAAAGCGCTCCAAAGAAACACTTGCAAATTCTACAAAAGGAGTGTTTCAAAAGAGTTCTATCAAAAGGAACGTTCAAGTCTGTGAGTTGAATGCACTTATCATACAGAAGTTTCCTGGAATGCTTCTGTCTATTTTTATGTGAAGACATTTCCTTTTCCAGCCTAGGCCTCAAAGCGCTCCAAATATCCACTTGCAGATTCTACCAAAAGAGTGTTTCAAAACTGCTCTATCAAAAGTAAGATTCAACGCTGTGAGTAGAATGCACTCATCACAAAGAAGTTTCTGAGAATGCTTCTGTCTAGTTTTTATGTGAAGATATTTCCTTTTCCAGCATAGGCCTCAAAACGCTCCAAATATCCTCTTGCAGATTCTACAAAAAGAGTGTTTCAAAACTGTTCTATCAAAAGGAAGGTTCAACTCTGTGAGTTGAATGAATGCATCGTGAAGAACTTTCTGAGAATGCTTCTCTGTAGTTTTTAGGTGAAGATATTCCATATCCCAGCACAGGCCTCGAAGTGCTCCAAATAACCACTTGCAGATTTTACCAAAAGAGTGTTTCAAAACTGCTCTTTCTATAGGTAAGTTCAAGTCTGTGAGTTGAATGCACTCAACACAAAGAAGTTTCTGAGAATGCTTCTGTTCAGTTTTTATGTGAAGATATTTCCTTTTCCAGCATAGGCCTCAAACGGCTCCAAATATCCACTTGCAGATTCTACAAAAAGAGTGTTTCCAAACTTCTCTATCAATTGGTAGGTTCAACTCTGTGAGTTGAATGAACTCATCACAAAGAAGTTTCTGAGAATCCTTCTCTCTAGTTTTTATGTGAAGATATTTCCTTTTCCAACATAGGCCTCAAGGTGCTCCGAATAAACACTTGCAGATTCTACAAAAGGAGTGTTTCAAAACTGTTCTATCAA
Source organism: Pongo abelii (assembly GCF_028885655.2). Classification (NCBI taxonomy): domain Eukaryota; kingdom Metazoa; phylum Chordata; class Mammalia; order Primates; family Hominidae; genus Pongo; species Pongo abelii. Next base: position 15,494,053 of record NC_071998.2, on the reverse strand, counting down.
AGGGAACGTTCAAGTCTGTGAGTTGAATGCACTCATCACACAGAAGTTTCTCAGAATGCTTCTGTCTAGTTTTTAGGTGAAGAGATTTCATTTCCCAGCATAGGCCTCAAAGCGCTCCAAATATCCACTTGCAGATTCTACGAAAAGAGTGTTTCAAAGCTGCTCTTTCAAAAGCAAGGTTCAAGTCTGTGTGTTGAATGCACTCATCAGAAAGAAGTTTCTGAGAATGCTTCTGTCTAGTTCTTACGTGAAGATATTTCCTTTTCCAGCTTAGGCCTCAAAGCGCTCCAAATAAACACTTGCAAATTCTACAAAAGGAGTGTTTCAAAAGAGTTCTATCAAAAGGAACGTTCAAGTCTGTGAGTTGAATGCACTTGTCATACAGAAGTTTCCTGGAATGCTTCTGTCTAGTTTTTATGTGAAGACATTTCCTTTTCCAGCATAGGCCTCAAAGCGCTCCAAATATCCACTTGCAGATTCTACCAAAAGAGTGTTTCAAAACTGCTCTATCAAAAGTAAGCTTCAACGCTGTGAGTAGAATGCACTCATCACAAAGAAGTTTCTGAGAATGCTTCTGTCTAGTTTTTATGTGAAGATATTTCCTTTTCCAGCATAGGCCTCAAAACGCTCCAAATATCCTCTTGCAGATTCTACAAAAAGAGTGTTTCAAAACTGTTCTATCAAAAGGAAGGTTCAACTCTGTGAGTTGAATGAATGCATCGTGAAGAACTTTCTGAGAATGCTTCTCTGTAGTTTTTAGGTGAAGATATTCCATATCCCAGCACAGGCCTCGAAGTGCTCCAAATAACCACTTGCAGATTTTACCAAAAGAGTGTTTCAAAACTGCTCTTTCTATAGGTAAGTTCAAGTCTGTGAGTTGAATGCACTCAACACAATGAAGTTTCTGAGAATGCTTCTGTTCAGTTTTTATGTGAAGATATTTCCTTTTCCAGCATAGGCCTCAAACGGCTCCAAATATCCACTTGCAGATTCTACAAAAAGAGTGTTTCCAAACTTCTCTATCAATTGGTAGGTTCAACTCTGTGAGTTGAATGAACTCATCACAAAGAAGTTTCTGAGAATCCTTCTCTCTAGTTTTTATGTGAAGATATTTCCTTTTCCAACATAGGCCTCAAGGTGCTCCGAATAAACACTTGCAGATTCTACAAAAGGAGTGTTTCAAAACTGTTCTATCAAAGGGAACGTTCAAGTCTGTGAGTTGAATGCACTCATCACACAGAAGTTTCTGAGAATGCTTCTGTCTAGTTTTTAGGTGAAGAGATTTCATTTCCCAGCATAGACCTCAAAGCGCTCCAAATATCCACTTGGAGATTCTACGAAAAGAGTGTTTCAAAGCTGCTCTTTCAAAAGCAAGGTTCAAGTCTGTGTGTTGAATGCACTCATCAGAAAGAAGTTTCTGAGAATGCTTCTGTCTAGTTCTTACGTGAAGATATTTCCTTTTCCAGCTTAGGCCTCAAAGCGCTCCAAATAAACACTTGCAAATTCTACAAAAGGAGTGTTTCAAAAGAGTTCTATCAAAAGGAACGTTCAAGTCTGTGAGTTGAATGCACTTGTCATACAGAAGTTTCCTGGAATGCTTCTGTCTAGTTTTTATGTGAAGACATTTCCTTTTCCAGCATAGGCCTCAAAGCGCTCCAAATATCCACTTGCAGATTCTACCAAAAGAGTGTTTCAAAACTGCTCTATCAAAAGTAAGCTTCAACGCTGTGAGTAGAATGCACTCATCACAAAGAAGTTTCTGAGAATGCTTCTGTCTAGTTTTTATGTGAAGATATTTCCTTTTCCAGCATAGGCCTCAAAACGCTCCAAATATCCTCTTGCAGATTCTACAAAAAGAGTGTTTCAAAACTGTTCTATCAAAAGGAAGGTTCAACTCTGTGAGTTGAATGAATGCATCGTGAAGAACTTTCTGAGAATGCTTCTCTGTAGTTTTTAGGTGAAGATATTCCATATCCCAGCACAGGCCTCGAAGTGCTCCAAATAACCACTTGCAGATTTTACCAAAAGAGTGTTTCAAAACTGCTCTTTCAAGTCTGTGAGTTGAATGCACTCAACACAAAGAAGTTTCTGAGAATGCTTCTGTTCAGTTTTTATGTGAAGATATTTCCTTTTCCAGCATAGGCCTCAAACGGCTCCAAATATCCACTTGCAGATTCTACAAAAAGAGTGTTTCCAAACTTCTCTATCAATTGGTAGGTTCAACTCTGTGAGTTGAAAGAACTCATCACAAAGAAGTTTCTGAGAATCCTTCTCTCTAGTTTTTATGTGAAGATATTTCCTTTTCCAACGTAGGCCTCAAGGTGCTCCGAATAAACACTTGCAGATTCTACAAAAGGAGTGTTTCAAAACTGTTCTATCAAAGGGAACGTTCAAGTCTGTGAGTTGAATGCACTCATCCACAGAAGTTTCTGAGAATGCTTCTGTCTAGTTTTTAGGTGAAGAGATTTCATTTCCCAGCATAGACCTCAAAGCGCTCCAAATATCCACTTGCAGATTCTACGAAAAGAGTGTTTCAAAGCTGCTCTTTCAAAAGCAAGGTTCAAGTCTGTGTGTTGAATGCACTCATCAGAAAGAAGTTTCTGAGAATGCTTCTGTCTAGTTCTTACGTGAAGATATTTCCTTTTCCAGCTTAGGCCTCAAAGCGCTCCAAATAAACACTTGCAAATTCTACAAAAGGAGTGTTTCAAAAGAGTTCTATCAAAAGGAACGTTCAAGTCTGTGAGTTGAATGCACTTGTCATACAGAAGTTTCCTGGAATGCTTCTGTCTAGTTTTTATGTGAAGACATTTCCCTTTCCAGCGTATACCTCAAAGCGCTCCAAATATCCACTTGCAGATTCTACCAAAAGAGTGTTTCAAAACTGCTCTATCAAAAGCAAGCTTCAACGCTGTGAGGAGAATGCACTCATCACAAAGAAGTTTCTGAGAATGCTTCTGTCTAGTTTTTATGTGGAGATATTTCCTTTTCCAGCATAGGCCTCAAAACGCTCCAAATATCCTCTTGCAGATTCTACAAAAAGAGGGTTTCAAAACTGTTCTATCAAAAGGAAGGTTCAACTCTGTGAGTTGAATGAATGCATCGTGAAGAACTTTCTGAGAATGCTTCTCTGTAGTTTTTAGGTGAAGATATTCCATATCACAGCACAGGCCTCGAAGTGCTCCAGATAACCACTTGCAGATTTTACCAAAAGAGTGTTTCAAAACTGCTCTTTCTATAGGTAAGTTCAAGTCTGTGAGTTGAATGCACTCAACACAAAGAAGTTTCTGAGAATGCTTCTGTTCAGTTTTTATGTGAAGATATTTCCTTTTCCAGCATAGGCCTCAAACGGCTCCAAATATCCACTTGCAGATTCTACAAAAAGAGTGTTTCCAAACTTCTCTATCAATTGGTAGGTTCAACTCTGTGAGTTGAATGAACTCATCACAAAGAAGTTTCTGAGAATCCTTCTCTCTAGTTTTTATGTGAAGATATTTCCTTTTCCAACATAGGCCTCAAGGTGCTCCGAATAAACACTTGCAGATTCTACAAAAGGAGTGTTTCAAAACTGTTTTATCAAAGGGAACGTTCAAGTCTGTGAGTTGAATGCACTCATCACACAGAAGTTTCTCAGAATGATTCTGTCTAGTTTTTAGGTGAAGAGATTTCATTTCCCAGCATAGGCCTCAAAGCGCTCCAAATATCCACTTGCAGATTCTACGAAAAGAGTGTTTCAAAGCTGCTCTTTCAAAAGCAAGGTTCAAGTCTGTGTGTTGAATGCACTCATCAGAAAGAAGTTTCTGAGAATGCTTCTGTCTAGTTCTTACGTGAAGATATTTCCTTTTCCAGCTTAGGCCTCAAAGCGCTCCAAATAAACACTTGCAAATTCTACAAAAGGAGTGTTTCAAAAGAGTTCTATCAAAAGGAACGTTCAAGTCTGTGAGTTGAATGCACTTGTCATACAGAAGTTTCCTGGAATGCTTCTGTCTAGTTTTTATGTGAAGACATTTCCCTTTCCAGCGTATACCTCAAAGCGCTCCAAATATCCACTTGCAGATTCTACCAAAAGAGTGTTTCAAAACTGCTCTATCAAAAGCAAGCTTCAACGCTGTGAGGAGAATGCACTCATCACAAAGAAGTTTCTGAGAATGCTTCTGTCTAGTTTTTATGTGGAGATATTTCCTTTTCCAGCATAGGCCTCAAAACGCTCCAAATATCCTCTTGCAGATTCTACAAAAAGAGGGTTTCAAAACTGTTCTATCAAAAGGAAGGTTCAACTCTGTGAGTTGAATGAATGCATCGTGAAGAACTTTCTGAGAATGCTTCTCTGTAGTTTTTAGGTGAAGATATTCCATATCACAGCACAGGCCTCGAAGTGCTCCAGATAACCACTTGCAGATTTTACCAAAAGAGTGTTTCAAAACTGCTCTTTCTATAGGTAAGTTCAAGTCTGTGAGTTGAATGCACTCAACACAAAGAAGTTTCTGAGAATGCTTCTGTTCAGTTTTTATGTGAAGATATTTCCTTTTCCAGCATAGGCCTCAAACGGCTCCAAATATCCACTTGCAGATTCTACAAAAAGAGTGTTTCCAAACTTCTCTATCAATTGGTAGGTTCAACTCTGTGAGTTGAATGAACTCATCACAAAGAAGTTTCTGAGAATCCTTCTCTCTAGTTTTTATGTGAAGATATTTCCTTTTCCAACATAGGCCTCAAGGTGCTCCGAATAAACACTTGCAGATTCTACAAAAGGAGTGTTTCAAAACTGTTTTATCAAAGGGAACGTTCAAGTCTGTGAGTTGAATGCACTCATCACACAGAAGTTTCTCAGAATGATTCTGTCTAGTTTTTAGGTGAAGAGATTTCATTTCCCAGCATAGGCCTCAAAGCGCTCCAAATATCCACTTGCAGATTCTACGAAAAGAGTGTTTCAAAGCTGCTCTTTCAAAAGCAAGGTTCAAGTCTGTGTGTTGAATGCACTCATCAGAAAGAAGTTTCTGAGAATGCTTCTGTCTAGTTCTTACGTGAAGATATTTCCTTTTCCAGCTTAGGCCTCAAAGCGCTCCAAATAAACACTTGCAAATTCTACAAAAGGAGTGTTTCAAAAGAGTTCTATCAAAAGGAACGTTCAAGTCTGTGAGTTGAATGCACTTATCATACAGAAGTTTCATGGAATGCTTCTGTCTAGTTTTTATGTGAAGACATTTCCTTTTCCAGCCTAGGCCTCAAAGCGCTCCAAATATCCATTGCAGATTCTACCAAAAGAGTGTTTCAAAACTGCTCTATCAAAAGTAAGCTTCAACGCTGTGAGTAGAATGCACTCATCACAAAGAAGTTTCTGAGAATGCTTCTGTCTAGTTTTTATGTGAAGATATTTCCTTTTCCAGCATAGGCCTCACTACGCTCCAAATATCCTCTTGCAGATTCTACAAAAAGAGTGTTTCAAAACTGTTCTATCAAAAGGAAGGTTCAACTCTGTGAGTTGAATAAATGCATCGTGAAGAACTTTCTGAGAATGCTTCTCTGTAGTTTTTAGGTGAAGATATTCCATATCCCAGCACAGGCCTCGAAGTGCTCCAAATAACCACTTGCAGATTTTAGGAAAAGAGTGTTTCAAAACTGCTCTTTCTATAGGTAAGTTCAAGTCTGTGAGTTGAATGCACTCAACACAAAGAAGTTTCTGAGAATGCTTCTGTTCAGTTTTTATGTGAAGATATTTCCTTTTCCAGCATAGGCCTCAAACGGCTCCAAATATCCACTTGCAGATTCTACAAAAAGAGTGTTTCCAAACTTCTCTATCAATTGGTAGGTTCAATTCCGTGAGTTGAATGAACTCATCACAAAGAAGTTTCTGAGAATCCTTCTCTCTAGTTTTTATGTGAAGATATTTCCTTTTCCAACGTAGGCCTCAAGGTGCTCCGAATAAACACTTGCAGATTCTACAAAAGGAGTGTTTCAAAACTGTTCTATCAAAGGGAACGTTGAAGTCTGTGAGTTGAATGCACTCATCACACAGAAGTTTCTCAGAATGCTTCTGTCTAGTTTTTAGGTGAAGAGATTTCATTTCCCAGCATAGGCCTCAAAGCGCTCCAAATATCCACTTGCAGATTCTACGAAAAGAGTGTTTCAAAGCTGCTCTTTCAAAAGCAAGGTTCAAGTCTGTGTGTTGAATGCACTCATCAGAAAGAAGTTTCTGAGAATGCTTCTGTCTAGTTCTTACGTGAAGATATTTCCTTTTCCAGCTTAGGCCTCAAAGCGCTCCAAATAAACACTTGCAAATTCTACAAAAGGAGTGTTTCAAAAGAGTTCTATCAAAAGGAACGTTCAAGTCTGTGAGTTGAATGCACTTATCATACAAAAGTTTCCTGGAATGCTTCTGTCTAGTTTTTATGTGAAGACATTTCCTTTTCCAGCCTAGGCCTCAAAGCGCTCCAAATATCCACTTGCAGATTCTACCAAAAGAGTGTTTCAAAACTGCTCTATCAAAAGTAAGCTTCAACGCTGTGAGGAGAATGCACTCATCACAAAGAAGTTTCTGAGAATGCTTCTGTCTAGTTTTTATGTGAAGATATTTCCTTTTCCAGCATAGGCCTCAAAACACTCCAAATATCCTCTTGCAGATTCTACAAAAAGAGTGTTTCAAAACTGTTCTATCAAAAGGAAGGTTCAACTCTGTGAGTTGAATGAATGCATCGTGAAGAACTTTCTGAGAATGCTTCTCTGTAGTTTTTAGGTGAAGATATTCCATATCCCAGCACAGGCCTCGAAGTGCTCCAAATAACCACTTGCAGATTTTACCAAAAGAGTGTTTCAAAACTGCTCTTTCTATAGGTAAGTTCAAGTCTGTGAGTTGAATGCACTCAACACAAAGAAGTTTCTGAGAATGCTTCTGTTCAGTTTTTATGTGAAGATATTTCCTTTTCCAGCATAGGCCTCAAACGGCTCCAAATATCCACTTGCAGATTCTACAAAAAGAGTGTTTCCAAACTTCTCTATCAATTGGTAGGTTCAACTCTGTGAGTTGAATGAACTCATCACAAAGAAGTTTCTGAGAATCCTTCTCTCTAGTTTTTATGTGAAGATATTTCCTTTTCCAACATAGGCCTCAAGGTGCTCCGAATAAACACTTGCAGATTCTACAAAAGGAGTGTTTCAAAACTGTTCTATCAAAGGGAACGTTCAAGTCTGTGAGTTGAATGCACTCATCACACAGAAGTTTCTCAGAATGCTTCTGTCTAGTTTTTAGGCGAAGAGATTTCATTTCCCAGCATAGGCCTCAAAGCGCTCCAAATATCCACTTGCAGATTCTACGAAAAGAGTGTTTCAAAGCTGCTCTTTCAAAAGCAAGGTTCAAGTCTGTGTGTTGAATGCACTCATCAGAAAGAAGTTTCTGAGAATGCTTCTGTCTAGTTCTTACGTGAAGATATTTCCTTTTCCAGCTTAGGCCTCAAAGCGCTCCAAATAAACACTTGCAAATTCTACAAAAGGAGTGTTTCAAAAGAGTTCTATCAAAAGGAACGTTCAAGTCTGTGAGTTGAATGCACTTATCATACAGAAGTTTCCTGGAATGCTTCTGTCTAGTTTTTATGTGAAGACATCTCCTTTTCCAGCCTAGGCCTCAAAGCGCTCCGAATATCCACTTGCAGATTCTACCAAAAGAGTGTTTCAAAACTGCTCTATCAAAAGTAAGATTCAACGCTGTGAGTAGAATGCACTCATCACAAAGAAGTTTCTGAGAATGCTTCTGTCTAGTTTTTATGTGAAGATATTTCCTTTTCCAGCATAGGCCTCAAAACGCTCCAAATATCCTCTTGCAGATTCTACAAAAAGAGTGTTTCAAAACTGTTCTATCAAAAGGAAGGTTCAACTCTGTGAGTTGAATGAATGCATCGTGAAGAACTTTCTGAGAATGCTTCTCTGTAGTTTTTAGGTGAAGATATTCCATATCCCAGCACAGGCCTCGAAGTGCTCCAAATAACCACTTGCAGATTTTACCAAAAGAGTGTTTCAAAACTGCTCTTTCTATAGGTAAGTTCAAATCTGTGAGTTGAATGCACTCAACACAAAGAAGTTTCTGAGAATGCTTCTGTTCAGTTTTTATGTGAAGATATTTCCTTTTCCAGCATAGGCCTCAAACGGCTCCAAATATCCACTTGCAGATTCTACAAAAAGAGTGTTTCCAAACTTCTCTATCAATTGGTAGGTTCAACTCTGTGAGTTGAATGAACTCATCACAAAGAAGTTTCTGAGAATCCTTCTCTCTAGTTTTTATGTGAAGATATTTCCTTTTCCAACATAGGCCTCAAGGTGCTCCGAATAAACACTTGCAGATTCTACAAAAGGAGTGTTTCAAAACTGTTCTATCAAAGGAAACGTTCAAGTCTGTGAGTTGAATGCACTCATCACACAGAAGTTTCTCAGAATGCTTCTGTCTAGTTTTTAGGTGAAGAGATTTCATTTCCCAGCATAGACCTCAAAGCGCTCCAAATATCCACTTGCAGATTCTACGAAAAGAGTGTTTCAAAGCTGCTCTTTCAAAAGCAAGGTTCAAGTCTGTGTGTTGAATGCACTCATCAGAAAGAAGTTTCTGAGAATGCTTCTGTCTAGTTCTTACGTGAAGATATTTCCTTTTCCAGCTTAGGCCTCAAAGCGCTCCAAATAAACACTAGCAAATTCTACAAAAGGAGTGTTTCAAAAGAGTTCTATCAAAAGGAACGTTCAAGTCTGTGAGTTGAATGCACTTGTCATACAGAAGTTTCCTGGAATGCTTCTGTCTAGTTTTTATGTGAAGACATTTCTTTTTCCAGCATAGACCTCAAAGCGCTCCAAATATCCACTGGCAGATTCTACCAAAAGAGTGTTTCAAAACTGCTCTATCAAAAGCAAGCTTCAACGCTGTGAGGAGAATGCACTCATCACAAAGAAGTTTCTGAGAATGCTTCTGTCTAGTTTTTATGTGGAGATATTTCCTTTTCCAGCATAGGCCTCAAAACGCTCCAAATATCCTCTTGCAGATTCTACAAAAAGAGGGTTTCAAAACTGTTCTATCAAAAGGAAGGTTCAACTCTGTGAGTTGAATGAATGCATCGTGAAGAACTTTCTGAGAATGCTTCTCTGTAGTTTTTAGGTGAAGATATTCCATATCCCAGCACAGGCCTCGAAGTGCTCCAAATAACCACTTGCAGATTTTACCAAAAGAGTGTTTCAAAACTGCTCTTTCTATAGGTAAGTTCAAGTCTGTGAGTTGAATGCACTCAACACAAAGAAGTTTCTGAGAATGCTTCTGTTCAGTTTTTATGTGAAGATATTTCCTTTTCCAGCATAGGCCTCAAACGGCTCCAAATATCCACTTGCAGATTCTACAAAAAGAGTGTTTCCAAACTTCTCTATCAATTGGTAGGTTCAACTCTGTGAGTTGAATGAACTCATCACAAAGAAGTTTCTGAGAATCCTTCTCTCTAGTTTTTATGTGAAGATATTTCCTTTTCCAACATAGGCCTCAAGGTGCTCCGAATAAACACTTGCAGATTCTACAAAAGGAGTGTTTCAAAACTGTTCTATCAAAGGGAACGTTCAAGTCTGTGAGTTGAATGCACTCATCACACAGAAGTTTCTCAGAATGCTTCTGTCTAGTTTTTAGGTGAAGAGATTTCATTTCCCAGCATAGGCCTCAAAGCGCTCCAAATATCCACTTGCAGATTCTACGAAAAGAGTGTTTCAAAGCTGCTCTTTCAAAAGCAAGGTTCAAGTCTGTGTGTTGAATGCACTCATCAGAAAGAAGTTTCTGAGAATGCTTCTGTCTAGTTCTTACGTGAAGATATTTCCTTTTCCAGCTTAGGCCTCAAAGCGCTCCAAATAAACACTTGCAAATTCTACAAAAGGAGTGTTTCAAAAGAGTTCTATCAAAAGGAACGTTCAAGTCTGTGAGTTGAATGCACTTATCATACAGAAGTTTCCTGGAATGCTTCTGTCTAGTTTTTATGTGAAGACATTTCCTTTTCCAGCCTAGGCCTCAAAGCGCTCCAAATATCCACTTGCAGATTCTACCAAAAGAGTGTTTCAAAACTGCTCTATCAAAAGTAAGCTTCAACGCTGTGAGTAGAATGCACTCATCACAAAGAAGTTTCTGAGAATGCTTCTGTCTAGTTTTTATGTGAAGATATTTCCTTTTCCAGCATAGGCCTCACAACGCTCCAAATATCCTCTTGCAGATTCTACAAAAAGAGTGTTTCAAAACTGTTCTATCAAAAGGAAGGTTCAACTCTGTGAGTTGAATGAATGCATCGTGAAGAACTTTCTGAGAATGCTTCTCTGTAGTTTTTAGGTGAAGATATTCCATATCCCAGCACAGGCCTCGAAGTGCTCCAAATAACCACTTGCAGATTTTACCAAAAGAGTGTTTCAAAACTGCTCTTTCTATAGGTAAGTTCAAGTCTGTGAGTTGAATGCACTCAATACAAAGAAGTTTCTGAGAATGCTTCTGTTCAGTTTTAATGTGAAGATATTTCCTTTTCCAGCATAGGCCTCAAACGGCTCCAAATATCCACTTGCAGATTCTACAAAAAGAGTGTTTCCAAACTTCTCTATCAATTGGTAGGTTCAACTCTGTGAGTTGAATGAACTCATCACAAAGAAGTTTCTGAGAATCCTTCTCTCTAGTTTTTATGTGAAGATATTTCCTTTTCCAACATAGGCCTCAAGGTGCTCCGAATAAACACTTGCAGATTCTACAAAAGGAGTGTTTCAAAACTGTTCTATCAAAGGGAACGTTCAAGTCTGTGAGTTGAATGCACTCATCACACAGAAGTTTCTCAGAATGCTTCTGTCTAGTTTTTAGGTGAAGAGATTTCATTTCCCAGCATAGGCCTCAAAGCGCTCCAAATATCCACTTGCAGATTCTACGAAAAGAGTGTTTCAAAGCTGCTCTTTCAAAAGCAAGGTTCAAGTCTGTGTGTTGAATGCACTCATCAGAAAGAAGTTTCTGAGGATGCTTCTGTCTAGTTCTTACGTGAAGATATTTCCTTTTCCAGCTTAGGCCTCAAAGCGCTCCAAATAAACACTTGCAAATTCCACAAAAGGAGTGTTTCAAAAGAGTTCTATCAAAAGGAACGTTCAAGTCTGTGAGTTGAATGCACTTGTCATACAGAAGTTTCCTGGAATGCTTCTGTCTAGTTTTTATGTGAAGACATTTCCCTTTCCAGCGTATACCTCAAAGCGCTCCAAATATCCACTTGCAGATTCTACCAAAAGAGTGTTTCAAAACTGCTCTATCAAAAGCAAGCTTCAACGCTGTGAGGAGAATGCACTCATCACAAAGAAGTTTCTGAGAATGCTTCTGTCTAGTTTTTATGTGGAGATATTTCCTTTTCCAGCATAGGCCTCAAAACGCTCCAAATATCCTCTTGCAGATTCTACAAAAAGAGGGTTTCAAAACTGTTCTATCAAAAGGAAGGTTCAACTCTGTGAGTTGAATGAATGCATCGTGAAGAACTTTCTGAGAATGCTTCTCTGTAGTTTTTAGGTGAAGATATTCCATATCACAGCACAGGCCTCGAAGTGCTCCAGATAACCACTTGCAGATTTTACCAAAAGAGTGTTTCAAAACTGCTCTTTCTATAGGTAAGTTCAAGTCTGTGAGTTGAATGCACTCAACACAAAGAAGTTTCTGAGAATGCTTCTGTTCAGTTTTTATGTGAAGATATTTCCTTTTCCAGCATAGGCCTCAAACGGCTCCAAATATCCACTTGCAGATTCTACAAAAAGAGTGTTTCCAAACTTCTCTATCAATTGGTAGGTTCAACTCTGTGAGTTGAATGAACTCATCACAAAGAAGTTTCTGAGAATCCTTCTCTCTAGTTTTTATGTGAAGATATTTCCTTTTCCAACATAGGCCTCAAGGTGCTCCGAATAAACACTTGCAGATTCTACAAAAGGAGTGTTTCAAAACTGTTTTATCAAAGGGAACGTTCAAGTCTGTGAGTTGAATGCACTCATCACACAGAAGTTTCTCAGAATGATTCTGTCTAGTTTTTAGGTGAAGAGATTTCATTTCCCAGCATAGGCCTCAAAGCGCTCCAAATATCCACTTGCAGATTCTACGAAAAGAGTGTTTCAAAGCTGCTCTTTCAAAAGCAAGGTTCAAGTCTGTGTGTTGAATGCACTCATCAGAAAGAAGTTTCTGAGAATGCTTCTGTCTAGTTCTTACGTGAAGATATTTCCTTTTCCAGCTTAGGCCTCAAAGCGCTCCAAATAAACACTTGCAAATTCTACAAAAGGAGTGTTTCAAAAGAGTTCTATCAAAAGGAACGTTCAAGTCTGTGAGTTGAATGCACTTATCATACAGAAGTTTCATGGAATGCTTCTGTCTAGTTTTTATGTGAAGACATTTCCTTTTCCAGCCTAGGCCTCAAAGCGCTCCAAATATCCATTGCAGATTCTACCAAAAGAGTGTTTCAAAACTGCTCTATCAAAAGTAAGCTTCAACGCTGTGAGTAGAATGCACTCATCACAAAGAAGTTTCTGAGAATGCTTCTGTCTAGTTTTTATGTGAAGATATTTCCTTTTCCAGCATAGGCCTCACTACGCTCCAAATATCCTCTTGCAGATTCTACAAAAAGAGTGTTTCAAAACTGTTCTATCAAAAGGAAGGTTCAACTCTGTGAGTTGAATAAATGCATCGTGAAGAACTTTCTGAGAATGCTTCTCTGTAGTTTTTAGGTGAAGATATTCCATATCCCAGCACAGGCCTCGAAGTGCTCCAAATAACCACTTGCAGATTTTAGGAAAAGAGTGTTTCAAAACTGCTCTTTCTATAGGTAAGTTCAAGTCTGTGAGTTGAATGCACTCAACACAAAGAAGTTTCTGAGAATGCTTCTGTTCAGTTTTTATGTGAAGATATTTCCTTTTCCAGCATAGGCCTCAAACGGCTCCAAATATCCACTTGCAGATTCTACAAAAAGAGTGTTTCCAAACTTCTCTATCAATTGGTAGGTTCAATTCCGTGAGTTGAATGAACTCATCACAAAGAAGTTTCTGAGAATCCTTCTCTCTAGTTTTTATGTGAAGATATTTCCTTTTCCAACGTAGGCCTCAAGGTGCTCCGAATAAACACTTGCAGATTCTACAAAAGGAGTGTTTCAAAACTGTTCTATCAAAGGGAACGTTGAAGTCTGTGAGTTGAATGCACTCATCACACAGAAGTTTCTCAGAATGCTTCTGTCTAGTTTTTAGGTGAAGAGATTTCATTTCCCAGCATAGGCCTCAAAGCGCTCCAAATATCCACTTGCAGATTCTACGAAAAGAGTGTTTCAAAGCTGCTCTTTCAAAAGCAAGGTTCAAGTCTGTGTGTTGAATGCACTCATCAGAAAGAAGTTTCTGAGAATGCTTCTGTCTAGTTCTTACGTGAAGATATTTCCTTTTCCAGCTTAGGCCTCAAAGCGCTCCAAATAAACACTTGCAAATTCTACAAAAGGAGTGTTTCAAAAGAGTTCTATCAAAAGGAACGTTCAAGTCTGTGAGTTGAATGCACTTATCATACAAAAGTTTCCTGGAATGCTTCTGTCTAGTTTTTATGTGAAGACATTTCCTTTTCCAGCCTAGGCCTCAAAGCGCTCCAAATATCCACTTGCAGATTCTACCAAAAGAGTGTTTCAAAACTGCTCTATCAAAAGTAAGCTTCAACGCTGTGAGGAGAATGCACTCATCACAAAGAAGTTTCTGAGAATGCTTCTGTCTAGTTTTTATGTGAAGATATTTCCTTTTCCAGCATAGGCCTCAAAACACTCCAAATATCCTCTTGCAGATTCTACAAAAAGAGTGTTTCAAAACTGTTCTATCAAAAGGAAGGTTCAACTCTGTGAGTTGAATGAATGCATCGTGAAGAACTTTCTGAGAATGCTTCTCTGTAGTTTTTAGGTGAAGATATTCCATATCCCAGCACAGGCCTCGAAGTGCTCCAAATAACCACTTGCAGATTTTACCAAAAGAGTGTTTCAAAACTGCTCTTTCTATAGGTAAGTTCAAGTCTGTGAGTTGAATGCACTCAACACAAAGAAGTTTCTGAGAATGCTTCTGTTCAGTTTTTATGTGAAGATATTTCCTTTTCCAGCATAGGCCTCAAACGGCTCCAAATATCCACTTGCAGATTCTACAAAAAGAGTGTTTCCAAACTTCTCTATCAATTGGTAGGTTCAACTCTGTGAGTTGAATGAACTCATCACAAAGAAGTTTCTGAGAATCCTTCTCTCTAGTTTTTATGTGAAGATATTTCCTTTTCCAACATAGGCCTCAAGGTGCTCCGAATAAACACTTGCAGATTCTACAAAAGGAGTGTTTCAAAACTGTTCTATCAAAGGGAACGTTCAAGTCTGTGAGTTGAATGCACTCATCACACAGAAGTTTCTCAGAATGCTTCTGTCTAGTTTTTAGGCGAAGAGATTTCATTTCCCAGCATAGGCCTCAAAGCGCTCCAAATATCCACTTGCAGATTCTACGAAAAGAGTGTTTCAAAGCTGCTCTTTCAAAAGCAAGGTTCAAGTCTGTGTGTTGAATGCACTCATCAGAAAGAAGTTTCTGA